>NW_017728947.1:99284843-99314528 GCF_001723895.1 Crocodylus porosus
GACAGAGGGCCCAGGGAGCAGGTGGCATGCAGTGTCCCACACCCACCTCCTGTGCTGTCTATACAGCGTGGACTGGGCCAGTCCAGTGACACATGGGCTGGATCAAACACCTTCACGGGCTGGATCTGGACCACAGGCCACACGTTTCACACTTCTGTGCTGTAATGTAACTGACAAACGTTACTGTTAGTCTAGAATATAGTTTTCCAGCTAACAGTGAGAGAAGTCACTTAATGTCAGGGCTAGTAGACCATAGACCAGTAGTTGGTACGATGTGAGGAAAAGCATCAATGTCTATTTTTCTGAGCCCTTGCTGAGGCTTCCCCATACTGCTGCAGCTCCCTTTTTACATTAAGAGGGAAACTACACCATGAAAAATCCTGCTGCTGAGCTTGGCTCTCACATTTTTCCATGTCTTCAAAGATTTAAAAAAAACAAAAAAACAAAAACCCTATCTAACCACCCTAATAGGAGCACCTTATAGAACAATGTACAAGACTGGAGTTCATTACAACTCCTAGCCCTCATTTCCAGGGCATTGCTACAGCAACTTAGTTTGCAACAAAGAGGGGACTTCCCTGTTAGGCGTCAAAAGTTCTCTAAAGCAAGCCCCATTAAGGCCGACATGCAATCATGAAAATGGAGAACCAGGTTTTCTGTACTATATGACAAGCAAATGTTTCAAAGGAGAATTTTCTACTGAACTATCAAATGATCTAGCTCAGCAGCATCCAATTTTTTTGCCCTCCAGGGTAGGGCTTGGAAAACTGGCAGCAGGGAGGGGTGGCAGTGTTAACTGCCACCACTCCCTCACTACCCAATTTCCTGACCCATAGGGAGCCCTGTGGACTGGGTGACATGGCTCCACGGGCTAGCTTTGTTTCACAGACGTGGAGCAGTGTACCCCTGGTCTAGCTGAACTCTGCTGTTTTGCTGCTGGAAAGTGCAAGCAAAGAAAATTTCAGACAGCTAGCACATCCCTGTTTCTTTTACTTCAACTATTGCAATGCATGGCTATTCAAATATTGCATACTGAAGGCCAGGGAAAGGGGCCTCTGAGTGGAGAGGACGCTTCGCCAGCATGCAGGGTGACAAGAGAAAGGGGCGCCCAGGTAAGCAACAATGTCCTGGGCGTAAGGGGGAGGCACGTGCACCCCCAGGAGGCCTCAGGTGCCTCTACACCAATGCTCGTAGTATGGGGAGCAAGCAGGAGGAACTGTGCCTCCTGATTGCAAGTAAGAATCCAGACTTAGTAGGGCTCACAGAAACCTGGTGGGACCCTACCTACGACTGGGCAGTGGGCATTCGGCGATACACCCTATATAGAAGGGACAGGATATAGAGGAAAGGCGGGAGGTTGTGCTCTATGTCAAAGAGCAACTCACATCATGAAGGATTAGCTTTGGGTTAGAGGAGGGTTGGGCAGAGACACTGTGGGTCAAACTACAAGGGGGGTGTGGCAAAAAGGACCTTACGGTGGGTGCCTACTACAGACCACCCAACCAGGGGGAAGAGCTGGACTGGGACTTCTCTGGTCAGCTTATGGAGGTGTTTAGGTCAAGGGATGTCATTGTCATGGGTGACCTGAACTACCCAGACATTTGCTGGGAGGAGCAGACAGCCAGGTCTGACTGCTCGAGTAGGTTCCTGGCTGTATTACAGGACCTTCACCTTTTCCAGGAGATGCACAGCCCCACTAGAGGTAACGCCTTGCTGGACCTGGTCCTGGTCCTGGCCACCGGGGATGACCTGGTAAGGGGACTGCAGGTCCTCGACCACCTGGGCAATAGCAACCATCACCTGTTAGAATTCACTATCCAGCGCAGGGTGTCAAGGGCTTATAGCAAGACTAAAGCCCTTGACTTTAGAAGGGCCAACTTCAATGAGCTTCGGAGATTAGTGGGGGAGGCACTGAGGGCCCAGAAGGTAGAGGAGATGGGAGTCCATGAGGGACGATCCTCCAGGCCCAAAAAGTAACAGTCCCTGAGAGAAGCAAGGCAGGGGTAAGAGTGCTCAGAAACCTCTATGGCTTAGCAAGGGCATTCAGGAATGCCTGAAGACTAAAAAGGGGGCATACAACCAGTGGAAGGGAGGAGCTATCACCAAGGAGGAGTATTCCTCCTCGGCCCGTGAGCGTAGGAGGGCTATTAGGAAGGCCAAGCCAGAGATGGAACTCAGGCTAGTGTCCACGATTAAGGACAACAAAAAGACCTTTTTCAAGTACACTGGGAACAAGAAGAGAGCATCAGGCAATGTAGGGCCCCTGCAAGACTCAAACGGTAATTTTGTGGCTACACCAGACGAGAAAGCCGATCTTTTTAAAAGTTTCTTTGCCTCCATTTTCCTGAACAGGGACCGAGACAACCCTCCTACCAAAGGTAGGGACAATCTTGGGGATAGCTCTGTCAGGCCTTGGGTCAGTGCAGATGTAGTTAGGGATCTTCTGGAAGGGCTGGACATCTTTAAATCTGCAGGTCCAGATGCCCTCCACCCAAGGGTGCTGAGGGAGCTGGCAGGGGTCATCATGGAGCCCTTGGCCCAGCTGTATAAGCATTCGTGGTCATCTGGCCAGGTGCCGGGGGACTGGAAACTAGCTAATGTGGTCCTCATTTTTAAGAAAGGGAGGAAGAAGGACCCAAGTAACCACAGGCCCGTAAACCTCACCTCGGTCCTCGGGAAGATCTCGGAGAAAATCATCAAGGAGCACATCTGTGGGGGGCCAGCAGGGGAGATCATGCTCAGGGGCAACCAGCATGGGTTCATCAAAGGCAGGTCCTGCCTGACCAACCTGAGTGCCTTTTATGACCAGGTAACTAAATCCTTGGATGATGGTGTCACCATGGACACAGTCTTTCTAGATTTTACAAAGGCCTTTGACATCGTCTCTCATCCCATTCTCATTAATAAGTCAAGCAACTGTGGCATTGATGCCTACACAGTTGGATGGGTAAAAAACTGGCTGATGGGGCGCACTCAGAGAGTAGTGGTGGATAGGTTGTACTCAACCTGGCATGATTTGAGCAGTGGGGTCTCCCAGGGCTCAGTTCTCAGGCCAGCGCTGTTTAACATCTTCATCAGCAACTTGGACGAGGAGATTGAAAGCACATTGTCCAAGTTTGCTGATGACACTAAGATGTGGGGCAAGGTGGGCACACTTGAAAGGAGAGAGAGGCTGCAACTAGATTTAGACAGACTACAAAAGTGGGCAAATGAGAATAGGATGGGGTTCAATGTAGATAAATGCAGGGTGCTGCACCTTGGGAGAAGGAATCCACAGCATACGCACAGGCTGGGGAGTTCCCCTCTTGAAAGCACAGAGGCGGAACGGGATCTTGGAGTAATGAGCCACCGATGCCAGACCGCAGGCCAGCAAGGCTAGCCATACCTTGTCATGCATTCAAAGATGCATCTCAATCTGGTCCAGAGAGGTGATACTTCCCCTCTATGCAACACTGGTCAGGCCGCAATTGGAGTACTGAGTCCAGTACTGGGCGCTGCACTTTAAAAAGGATGTGGCCAGCCTGGAGAGAGTTCAGAGAAGGGCCACCCGTTTGGTGAGAGGGCAGCAGGACAGGCCCTGTGAGGAGAGACTGAGGGACGTGAACCTGTTCAGCCTCAGCACGACAAGGCTGAGGGGGGGGACCTGGTGGCTGCCTACAAACTCATCAGGGGAGATCATCAGCAAATAGGTAGAGCCCTTTTCTCCCCAGCACCACCTGGGGTGACAAGGAACAAAGGTAATAAGCTGATGGAGAATAGGTTTAGGTTAGAAATCAGGAGGCAATATTTTACGGTTAGGGTGGCCAGAATCCGGAACCAACTTCCTAGGGACATGGTCCTCGCCCCTACCTTGGGTAAATTCAAAAAGAGGTTAGATGATCACCTGTCTGGGAGATTGTGAACCCAGCATTAATTCCTGCCTGTGGCAGGGGGTCAGACTAGATGATCTGTTCAGGTCCCTCTTGGCCCTAACTACTATGAAACTATAAAGAGTTACCATCAGGATGACCCATTCAAAGTTCCTTTCCTTTGAATTTTGTTTCATAAATGTCACTGTGGCAACTGTCTACCTTCTGCTCCTTTCACTCTCCCAAGAACCAGAGGGATAGCTTGCACTAGCAAACTATTTTGGTGCTGCTATGCAGGCAATCTCTGCATTACCCTCCCACACACCTTTTCATTTTATGACAGAGAAGATACATTAGGAAAGATTAAGTACATTTCCCTAAAGGTCACACAGGAAGCAGTCAGGAATACAGCCAAACATCCCAAACCCTAGACCTTTGTTTCAACAAAAGCACTATTTTACCATGTGTTTTTCAGTATTTGTCTCTCAAGAAAGCATGAAAACCAGGAACTAAAGCATACATGAAAAGCATTCAGGTAGTTACACTATGAGCTAGCAGCCTGTGTCAATTTGTACTACTTTTTCAGTACAGTCTTTCAAGATTTTCTTTCTTGAAACAAAGCTCTGCTTCACTCTTACTGGAAGAAAGCAAAGGATAAAAAAATCCAGCTTAAATAATTTTCAGACTTCAGTAAGATCTAATATTTTACTTCTGAAAATTTATCTTAAAAACCACATCTTGCTTTAAAATTCCATCTTCAAGTAGCAATTTGAGCTAATAATTTCAGAGTTGCAATGCAAAAAAACCACACCAAGTTCCACCTTTACTTACACCCTATTTAGCACCACTGAATTAACTGGGGATGAAAGTCAGAGCAAAAGTTCTCTCTACATACCACAAATTCCCTCCCCAGCTGATCCCAACTCCTGAAGGTTAAACATGTCAAATACAATGCAAGGTAGGGATCTGCAAGTTTTCTTATGATGTCAGGTTTACAGCCTCAGTACAGGAGGTAAGAAATGAACAAAGATGCCTTTAAGTGTAAAAAGTCTTCTAGAAAAAAAAATATCTGGAAGAATGATACTTTCTGCTGGACAGATTATGAATCTCTGGATAGCTAAGTTCTTGGAAAACTGGCTGTAATTTCAAAGACAAGACAAAAAAGCAATGGTCAGACCCCCTTAGTACTTATTCAATGTCACGCCTTCACAGAAAGGTTGTCCTGATGCAACGAAATAAAAGAAAGAGGATGAAATTCAATACTATAATACTCAGGGTCACATGTAAGGACTAGGAAGAATTTTGTTACAAGCTGGGAGCTCATCCGTTTCAACTGGACAAGAGAAGGTACCTGCATGATGACTTTGAACTCCCAGTGCAGTGGGACCAAGAAATGGCAAATGTGATGCCAGGATGCATCAGGCAAGGCATTTCCAGCAGATACAGGGAAATTTAACATCACTGTACAAGCCATTACTAAAACCTCTTCTGCAATCCTGTATGCAAGTCTGGCTACTAGAATGCTTAGAGGAATAGAAAAACCTATTGTACAAGTGCAGGCTGTAAGAACATGGTTTGTTTACCCTAGCAAAATGAAAATGGAGAGACACTGTGATAACACCATGATAGCTGTCAATAAATACACCAGGGGGAAGGGTAGCAGCTTTCTCTGGACTTGATGTTGAAGGACAATGTTGGCAGATGTTGCCCCCATTGCTCTTACTGACTTTTAAAATGGATCAAGATCAAGTGTTAGAGTGATGTTGTAGCTATAAGGGTCCAGGAATTATGGAAGAAGTAAGGATTTCCTGGGGTGATCTCTTTTATTGGACCACCTGCATAGTTGGGATAGAATCCAGATTTCTATATCAAGCCTATTAACTGATAAATATGAGGCAAAATTTATTCCCAAATGGCAAAAAGACATTTTTGTTTGAGCAAAATTTAGGGTTGCTTTGATGTAATGGATTTTTCTCTTGTAAGCAGTCTAGATTTCATGTGTTGTATTCAGTGTATATTTCATTAAGTATCTACAGCTTGCATAACTACTTCTAACCTATTAAAACCCACATGATTTATTCTTAGTTTCTTACATGTGACTAACTCAGTAATGATTTTGGGAACATTTACATTTTCCAGGTAAAGCTGCTATAATAATAGAACCCACACTACTATAACAATCTTGATATATTAGCTATTATTTTTTAAACAAATTTGCTTTATGAACCAGTACTGGGCTTAATAGTACCAGAGATTGAAGATCCATGACTTACTAAAAAATAGGCAATGTGGAGAGCCAGTAGAACATCTGAAGCGAGACACAGCTATACAGACAATTTTCATCTACTCATATAAACTGGTGAGTCTATTTTAAAGTTATACCAGAGTTAATAAAACTGATTTGTTGGGGTAAACAATAAGAGTCTCATCTTTTATTCAAAACCCTTATTTTTGCTGTTAGCCTTCAATACTCTCCATGAAATCTAAAAGTTAAAGTAACTTACTGTATTTAGCAAAATCAAGGCAACTTTTTGGGAGGTGGCAAGAGCGTGGGGGGAAGAAGAGGAGATGCAGAGAGGGCTGACAACTGCAGCTCCTACCTCAGTCCCTGAAAGAGGGGGATGAGGAGGACTGGAGTTAGAGCTGCAGAGGAGCTTATTTTTTCCATATTAAACAGGGGAGGAGAAACCTTGTCTTGGATTTCCAATTCACACATTAGTATAATCAACAAGGAAGGTTTTACAAGCCCAATAAAATCCCTAAGAAACACCTAAGCTATTTCATTACCACCAGCAGGGATGCCCACAGTTGACTGGGCCTGGAGTAGAACTAAAAACAAATAATTTGCCAATCTAGGTTCTTAAAACCTACCTGTCTTCGCAGTTACTGCAATACAAACTGACAGGTACTACCGAGGCAATATAAAGCTCATTAGAATTGCATTCAAATGTCTCCATTCTCAGAGTAAGCCATTTAATATTTCTGCACATATATTACAGCAAAGCAAGGTCAAAATCAAGTGCGTTTTGCAGTCAAGTTAATGATCATTCTTAATATTTGTGTCAATGGATTTCTTCCGAAGTAATTCAGTAATTCTCAACCATGAAGCTGTGGCACCTTGGGATGCCTTGAGATCCTTCCAAGGGTGATGCAGGGCGCCACACAAAGTCAGCACTTGTGCAAATGATTCACAAGATAAACCCAGAGATTTCAAGTAAGAATCCCTAACATTAAAAACATTCTCACCTGTTGTGGTCATGCTGAGTTCTTTGGAAGAATTGCTCCATCGCTTCTGTAGTCAAAACTAAGTGAAAACTACAAGCTGGCATTTTCTGACGTGTGCCTTCAGTCCACTGCTCTAGATATACACAAGAAGTAACAGAACCCATGGGACTGAGTTGCCAACTAATAGGCGCTAGAGCTGGCTTGTCTCTAAAGTGGGCAAAGATCATTGAAACCTCACAAGAAGCTCAATTTCTCAGAGAATAACTGCACTCATAGTCACCCCTGCAGTCTGTTTCTATGACCTGGTGACATATAACCTGGACAAAGGAGAAGAGATTGACATTGGATATGTTGATTTTAAAAAAGCTTTTGATCTGGTATCCCACAATCATCTCACAGAAAAACTGGCCAACTGTGGCCTCGGCTATATCACAGTCCACTGGCTGGGGAATTGGCTCCAAGGCTGAACCCAGAGAGTGGTAGCTGATAGAAGTCAATCATTGTGGTGCTCCATGACCTGTGGGGTCTCCCAAGGCTCCGTCCTTGTGCCTAGTCTTTTCAGTGTCTTCATTAATGATGTGGACATTGGTATCAGAAGCGGACTGGCCAAGTTTGCTGATGACACCAAACATCCAGCATCTATGCCCAAGCACAGGATGGTGATCCAGACCAACTTTGACAGGCTCAGAAAATGGGTGGCTGAAAACCTGATGGCCTTCAACACCGAAAAATGCAAGGTACTGCACTTTGGGAAGAAAAACCAGCAGCATGCTTATAGGTTTGGCAGTACTACGCTTGCTAGCACCACGGCCGAAAGGCACTCGGGGGTCATGATTGAATATGAACCACTAATGTGATGCTGCAGCCAGCAAAGTGAGAAAAACGCTGGCTTGCATCCATAGAGGCTTCTCTAGCAAATCCCAGAACATCATCCTCCCACAGTACTCGGCCTTGGTGAGGCAGCAGCTGGAGTACTGCATCCAGTTCTGGGCTCCACAATTTAAAAAGGATGTGGAGAAGCTTTAGAGAGTCCAGAGGAGAGCCACACAAATGATCAGAGGGCAGAAAAACAGGCCTTATAATGAGAGGCTGAGAGCTATGGGACACTTCAGCTTGGAAAAGTGCAGGCTCAGGGAGGACCTGGTAGCTGCCTATAAGTATGTAAGGGGTGTGCATCAGGATCTGGGAGAATGCCTGTTCACCATAGCGCCCTGTGGGATGACAAGGTCAAATGGTCACAAACTCCACCAAGACTGTTTCAGGCTGGACATAAGGAAAAACTTCTTTACTGTCCAAGCCCCCAAGGTCTGGAATAGACTGCTGCCAGCAGTAGTGCAAGCATTCACTCTGGACTCGTAAGACTCAACTGGATGTTTATCTTGCTGGGATCCTTTGACCCCAGCTGACTTCCTGTCCCTGGGGCAGGGGGGAGGACTCGAGGATCTTCCGAGGTACCTTCCAGCCCTAATGTCTGTGAAATCTATGAAATCATTTCAGTGTTCCTGGAATCTCTGCTTAGCTAGAAAAGTCCACACATCAGATTAATCTCCTTTTCTTGCTCCACATAAATTAATAGTTTTACATAAACACATTTCATTTTGTAGACAATGGGGCATTTTTTAATCATATTGATTAGGGCTGCTCTGCCAAAAGAAAACTATTAACCACTAAACAAATTCAGTCAGCGTTGCAACACACTTTTATGCAAGGTTATTGCTGAGGATCTGGGCGGGGTGCATGATTAAGGATATCTGCTATTTCTGTGTGAAGCAGGACAAATGTCCCACCCTTCCTTTTTACCAAGTTACTGCGTTTCAGAAAACCAGAGGGTTAGTTTTCATGCAAAAGAGCTTTAGTAATAAAAAAAGGGAAGGAAAACAATCATTTCTAATTTAGATTGACCAGTTTTCCAGGTGGTGTCAACTGCCCTGTACTAATCAAAAACTTACATGCATCTGATCCATACAGTATTTAAAAGTTACTACTTTGCAAGTATTAACAATAAAGAATTCTGAAACATTAACACAGTGACATACATCTGTATGGTCCTATTCAGAACATGCGATTCTTAACCCCACCCCCCCAAAAAGCCATGTTGCATTCAATATCTAAGCAATTGCCATCTGCTGAGTACAGAGCCAGGGGAGACTATGCCCCACCAAATACTCCTGAAAGGCATTTACGAATACAGTACTGGAAAAAGCCAGGTGGGTATAGGGCCCATTAAGGCTGTTTGGAGCAACAAGTATCCCACATAGCACAGCTCCTATCAACTGTGCTTTGGTATAGTGGCTCTGTTTTTTTCTTGTGAAAGAGGTACAAGACATCCACAGAGAACTCCTGAACCATTACTGAGGTATGGCCTTTTGGGCATGGTGAGACCCTCCTCCTCGACCAACTACTGCTTGCTCTTGACAGGGGACTTGAGGAAAGAGAATTCAGTCCCATACAGGATAAAATGATTTAAATAGGAGTGATTAAGACCGCAATTTTAACAACTCATGGCGGGATTAAAGCCAGCCTCTAACAACAAAAATGGAGTGGCAACAGAGACCCCACTCTCTCCTTAACCTGTCTTACCACCTCCTCCCTCAAAGTCATGTGTAGTTTTGATGGAAAAGGCACGAATGGGGTAGCTGCACCTATTAAAATGGGATTTTCAGACTGCAGTTCCCACAATTTTCTTCACAAAAGTTTACGGGGCTAGAAATAGTTAAAAAAACAAGGAAAAGAAAAAAAAGGCAAACAGATTCCAAAATGATCACAACTCCAGGAACCAACAACCTAGGTATATGGTCACGGTCCATCTATACTCGATTTGGCCACAAGCACTCAGTGATTTCATGTCTTTGTTGGCCAGTGGAGATTACAGAACATTATTTCTATTCCTTAACATTTTCAACATCCTGTTATCTTTATTCTCCCACTTGCCCTTGCTTCAGAAGTTTTCAACTTCAGGCAATTAATTAAACAGGGGTCGGTGCATTGCCATCATCCTAGTTTTTCCTCCACTGATAGACAGAGAGAACAGGGTTTAAAGTCCCAGGTCAGTTTCTGCTAGCGAGGGGCCTGGCATATGTTCACATGATGCAATAGGATATAATACCTGACCCCAACAATTGCCTCTCCTGCCATGCCACGTGTGCATGGTACAAGGTGAGATTGTTGGGACTGGGGAATCAGATCCTAACCATGTCATTTCTAGCAGGAAGTCCAGTGCATGGGTTGGCAAGTGCTAGACAAAGGGAGTCTGTCAACTCTCTCCACCTGGCACCTGCAAACCTATGGCTTCCCAAGTGAGATCCGTGGATGCGAGAGGCTTCCCCATCCCAGGAAAAGAGGTCTAAAAACCATGTGTGCAGCTGAGCTGCAATGCATTTTTTTTAAACGTCTAAACATTTCAAAAAGATCCAAGGAGGACTGTACACACAGCTTTTAAAAGGTTTCAGTGCATAAGGATTCCAAGAGGAGAAAGCCTCTCCCCAATACTGGGGTCCCTGTGACTAGGATGCCTGGGTGCCTTGTTTTAAAGTGCAAGGCAGTTAACCTGTTGACTCATGGGATCTGTGGAAAAGGCAATAAAAGCTGCCAGGAGCAGGGGTTGCTAAATTCCCAGAAGAGAACTTAGCAACTTAACTTCTCCCCCCAGAACCTTGTAGACCACTTCCCTTGGCAACACATTTTCAGTATCAGGACAGGAGCTATCCCAATGCCAACCTGTGTCCTAATTCGAAAGCTGGGAATCAGCTGATATGTTGAACATCTTTGTGGCCAATTTGACATGTTATGGTGTATGAATCAGCTGCAAATGTAGCACTTCCTATTTAGGGTGTGAGTGACGTTAACTGCATCTTAAATGTAACGTGTGCCAAGGGCCCAAGGAACAGACAGAGAGAATAAAGGTGTTGATCCAGTAAGTGAGCATCATCAATTGCATCAGCTTGTCTCAAATTAGGCACCGCTTTTGTAATTGTATGTCTACAGGCAAACCTTCATTCAGCTCCATTAACTGTCTAAACATGCAAGGGCATAGACCAAAGCTTCCTTTGTTTTGTTATTATCCCAGCAAACTGAAGCCACAGCTCTGAGTGGGACCTACTAGTGTTATTGTGATGCAAAAAAGAAACCAAGACAAAGCACACATTCACCTCTGAGCTCCCAAATTATCTAAATATTCATCTATGGAACTGGAACTGATGGTATACAGAGTGTTTTGAAAATAGTGTTAAACTGTGGCTATATTGGTTTTTTTATTCAACAGAATGGAACTTAATTTTTTGGCCAATTGTTAGGTCCAGCTTGTTTAGCTATTCAACTTTTTTTTTTTCTTTTTTTAATATAAACATCTTTCTTCCTGATTAATGTCATTTCTAACAACTACTGACAAAATATGGATCAGTTGGTTTTGATTAATTTCTTTATCCACTGTTTTATGCCTTACAAATATTATCCTACAAGACTTTTTGCTTGTTTTAACTAATGGCTGTTTACATTAGCAGAGGAATGACCTTAGGATACTCAGACCCCTTGGAATCTAATCAATTTTCTAACAGGGATTGTCATGGGAGAGAAATATTCACACGGCCCTACTTAAGCTAAAATTCAGATTTCCAGTTCGCTGGTTTACACAGGTCAGATGCTGCAATACACACATCTTGACTTAAGATTTCATTTATTCACTCAAGGAATTCCAACTTCTGTCTTCAACTACGTTGCTATTCTATAATGGCCCCAATAGTTGGCAATTTCACAACAATGCCCCACATGACTTGAAGTAACCATTCACCAGTGATAAGCATGAAGTATTCCCTGGCAACTGGGATGGGAGACGAAACAAGCAATTTCTGCAAAATCTTAGTATGTCATTTTAAAAAGGAATTTGTGGTTCATCTGCCTGAGTTTGTAGACAGAAACACCAGTCTGTGCATCTGCTTGTAGTTCTAAGCGGCAGCAGAGTCAAGTGCATTCTTGTTAGTCTCACTGGTTATTTAGAAACCCATGCATGATGACATGAATGGTATAAATTTTTTCATGGCCGATTCATATTCTTGCTGCTCAAGTTATAAATAACTACAAACAGGTACTAGAGTTAGTTGGTTATAAATTTGGAAAGCCATGAGAAAGTGGTGGAATACTAGAGTAGCAAAAAATCTTTCCTCTTCCCCTAATGGGGGTGGCTAGAGGTATAGGGTGTATGTGTAGAATACACATGGTCCACAGGCTGGACCTGGCCCGCAGGTCCCCTAAAAAATTTAGAAAATAAATAATCTGCCCCTGGCTGCCTGTCAAAGATGACATGGTGCCAGCAGCATCAGGACCCAGGGGGAGCCAGTGGCAGGACCCAAAAGCCTCCAGGTGGGCTGGCTCCTGTTGTACCCTGCAATCCCGGTGATACAGCTGGGAACCACATGATGCTGGAGTCGCTGGTGGGGGCGTGGTGAGATACCACATGCCACTCCCTAACTCCCCCACCTGCTATCGCTGCCAGTACCGTTTCTCCACTTTCCTGCTCACCACTGCTTCTTCCTTGCCCCCCCGCCCCCCACCTGCCCATTGGCCACTCTGGCACTACGCAGTTCCCAGCTGCATCACTGGGACTGCAGGATCCAGCAGAAGCCAGCCTGGCTCACCCCCGTAATTCCCAGCTGGCTCTGTGTGGTGCCTGCTGGGCTGAGCCAGTTTCTGCTGCATCCTGCAGCCCTGGCCATGCAGGAAAGCAAGTGGTAAGAGCAGAAGGTGGGGGAGGGTACAGGGGGAGGCAGGCAGGAGCACTGGGCTAATGTCAATACCCCAAACCCAGAGATGGCAGGAGCACTGAGCCAAAGCCAACAGAAGCGCAGGCAGGGGCTCTGCCTGCTGCAGAGCCTGAGCACTCTAAAGCCTGGTGCTGCCGCTGATGGCAGGGGCTGTGGGCACTCCCCTCCCCCACCCTTCATGCACATCCTACACCCTCTCACACACCTCAGCCACCCTCCCCCTTCCACAATCCTCTCCAGCCACCCTCCCCCCACACTCAGAGCACCCCATGTTCACCCCCCCACAAACCTATACCCACTTATGCCCCCCATACTTCACCTACAATATACAGGAGTAGGGCTTCGTTTTCAGCTATTATACAATCCCCTCTATGTACACTACACAAACACAAGTAAATCAGTACAAAAATATATATATTTTAAATCAAATTAATGAATGTTGTAGTAGACATTTGATTTTTAAATTATAATTTGGTATTTTTCGCGTTTGAAGATGGCAAACCCCCTTGCTGAAAGGAGTACTTCCGGTGGCAAGGGGAGGGACTTCTGGTGGCAAAGGTCAGGCTTTAGGGGATGGGGCTTCTGGTCCCAAAATGGTGGCTGGGGCAGGGTACCTGTCAAGGGGCAGGGCTACCCACGTAACCCTTGACAGCTTGCTAAAACTTGGTAAGCGGCCCTCCAGCCAAAATAATTGCCCTCTCCTGCCCTAAGAGAAGACACTGAAGGAGAGATGGACAGAAAGCTTCTCTGTGCTTCCATAACCTAGAGGCAGGTACAGAAGTTAATGCATCTGAGACCTAAAGCCAGGAGCTAATTGAGCCAACCCTCCAGAGCTTCAAGCCAGCACTTTGGCAGTAACTGAAGAATATTTCCCTGCAGCTGGAAAGGACATACTGCCCAAGTAGATGGAAAACAGTCTCAAGTAAGTTAAGAGAGCTAAACTAGCCATACTAGACATCCCAAGTCTTCACCGGGGTAAACTTCATCTAGAGCTGACAATATAGGCAAGAGTGACTAGTAAAAAACGCTGCTCAGACACTAGAACTTTCTAAAAATTAGCCAATGAATACAAAAAATTAGTAATAAAATAAGTCAGTTCAAGAAACTTGACCTGACTGCTCACAATATTATGTCTCTCCGTTCTGAAAGTGTTTTGGTATATGCTTTAAAAGACGTGGAATCCAGATTTACTCAGGTTGATCCCTCACCCACCCTAACCTTTTATTTTGCAAAGAAAAAGTAAGCACAAGCCAAGTACTCTCCCTAGATCTTAGCATATTTTTAATTAGCTACCACTCTCAGAGCCTCCTACTCAAGTATGATTCTCTCCTCCATCAAGTCAAGGGGAGTAATGTTTCTTCTTTGATGAAGAATGCTTTTTAGTGTATTTATTTCTTCTTTATATTTGAGCCATTAACTTGATAACTTTGGGCTATCACTTCAAAAGTCAAGGGGGAGGGGCAAGGGGCATCAGGAGGAGGGAAAGAAACTACTGCAGTGTTTATACCCCTCTTGCCAGACAACCTAATCTGCCTATGCTACATGGTAGTGCTCAAGTAAGTGTGGGTGGACACTGTAAAACTGGCACAGGGAAGCACACCTGCTTCCTTCCCTGATGTAAGCAGCAGCCAATGACACAACTATGAAACAACAATTTGAAGCATTAAAAAGTATTTTTGTAAGCATTACCAGGAAACAGATGATTTATTAATGCATTCTCTTTCATGGATGTATTGTCTTGTTCCCAACAGGGTTTGATGGGAACAATGGATTTCATTTGTCCTCCTGACTCAGCTGTGCCTGACCCTGTAAATTTAGTGGAGGAAGCAGTCTTTGCTCAAGGCTTACCTTGTGAAACAGCATTTTCAGGGATTAGAGGGGATACACGTTGATCAATACATTGCAGAAAAGGCTACAAATGCATCAAAGATTATGAATTAGCATAGGGTTATAACACAATGTTCGACAGATTTTTACACTGGTAAAGAGAAGGGTTTGTCTACAGGCAAAGTTCACCTTCTTGATAAAAGTGGTTTGACCTCTGGTAGAGTGAAGAGTGGCAACCAAAAGCAAAAAATGATTTACCTTTTAATTTACAGTAGTTTCATAGCATATGGAAATGTATCCATGGCTATCCAAAAAATTGCTCTCTTAATTTCACCATAGTGGGCCAAAGCAGGCCCAACTACTACTGATAATAGGGGAGTGTCTAAACTCTTCATTTTCCAGTTCAGAACTTCCCAACCAAAATAATTCCAGACTGTGTTAAACATACTTTATGGACAAACCCTAATAATTTCTCCTTCTCACAAAACATAACAAATTCAACTAAATGACACCAAATCTAAATCCCTGGATGCCAATCTTATCCCTGTTCTGGCTGATGCATTTGTTTCCAGGGGCCTGGATCCGTGGAAAGGACATTTTTTATGTAAGCATTATTTGTTTTCTTTCCCATTCTTGTTCCTACTAAAATCCACAAAACTCTTAGAAGGTAATTTCTATAGCATTCCCTTAGCATGGTGAGCCAGGATTATCCAAGAACAGGTAGAGTTTGTATAGATTTCTCTCTTTCCTTTGACATTAAATCATTTCTTTTTGTCAAAAGAAAATGGCATTGGCCAAGATCAGACGACCAATGTGCTGAAGCTGGTGAACTAAAGGCTGAAGTCTGGCACCAGTCAAAGTTCTAATTTCATACAGGCATTGTTCAGAGATAACTCCTAAAAAGTAACTCAAAGACAACTAGAATAGGTGGAGCATCAGTTATCAATTCAAAAGGAGATGGTCTCTTATTGCAGCGGCGCGCAACTTCTGGCCTGTGGAGCCATGTCATCCAGCCTGCAAGACTCCCTCCGGGTCCAGAAATCTGGTGGCAGAGAATCAGTGGCTGCATTAACTGCTGCCCCCCTGCTGCCAAATTTCTGGACTTGTGGGCAGGGCCATTCCTAGGGGGAGCGGGGTCGCTGTGTGCTGCCAGGTGTGGCAGCCACGTGCCATTAGCTCCATGCTCTGGCCACAGAGCAAGTTCAAGGACTTTCTCTGTAGCTATTAATTTATATTCCAGGGAAAAGCTGCTTTCCCTGAATAAGGTATAATATACGATACAATATAATACAATACAAGCTGAACCTGAAACTGTGAGTTGACCTGTAACCAGAATAACATGGGATACTGTCCATTCCTCTGTCCTGGTTCTTCAAAATTCCTTCATATATTACACCCATTTCTGTTAGTTTTCTTTTCTAAAATGAACAAGTAACTCATTTTTCAAAATCCTTTTAGCATTTGTTAATCCTCTTTGAACGGTCTCTTCAATTACTCTATTTTGTTTAAAATGCGGTGCCCAAACATTCCTATTAAGACCACTATTAACTAAAGCAAAACACCACCATAGGTCTTCACGTGATACTTCTGCCCGCTGAAGTTAATAAAGAATTTATCTGTTTATGACAGTGAATCACATAAGCTTGGTTTGGCAAATTGCTACAAAGAGAACGTTTAGCTACCAAAACAGCAACTGTGGCTCAAGACAATGTGAGCAATGTGGATCTCACTGTAGGTGAGCTTGCAACTCACACATGCAAAACTGAAGCTGTTCAAAGAGCTGCATACATCAGGACCGCACACAAGCCCAGTGCCTCCCTCCATGGTAGGGTAAGGAACTATTCTCTCCATACACATGTCAGCATGGATTCTATTCTCAACTGGCAAGGAGCATCCTCCCCAGACAGGAACAAAATGAGAAGTTTCTACTATAACATCAAATTGCTCTAGCTATTAAGGCAGACAAGGTTCTTTGCGTGAATCTGATATCTTTTATTAACACTAGCTGTTAAGTCAATTTGACAAGGAGCTGTGACTCCTATATCATTCTGGACATCTGGGACAAGTGTCAAAGAAGAACCAGGCAACCAACACCCACAAAAGAAGAGCCGGATTATGTAACCCTCCTCTTTCACACATTCTTGCAATTTAAGCAAAACTCAGCTCTCTTACAACTTGGAAAAGGAGTGCAGCCCTCCTCTATGTTGTGTTCGGATGGGAATTATAGGGGCCTCAGGCAAAGTCCCTTGAGCTAGTAATTCAAAGACAGCATGCATCAGTATAGTAGGACATGACTTTGCGTCATTTATTATGAACTGGAGAAACTAGAAACCATCCTGTGGAAGTTGCTATTTGCAGACTGAGTCTACTAACACTTTTACAAAGTCTAATTTTTTATAGTGAGAAAAACTATTTTGCATTTCCCAAGAAGTCCTAGCTAAGTTAACAATGACAGGCTGTTCTCGAGGTCTGCCGGAGTCCTCTGTTTGACTCGACTCTGATCTGTCAGTTGTCTGGGCCTGGGGTTGTCAAACTTGTTGGGCCCCCATGGGTCAGATTCAGATCATGGGGATTCCCACAGCCCAGATACAGACCACAAGCAGCAACTGCAGTGTTAAACTGCTGCAGCCACTGGACCTGCTGTTTTGGTTTGACTTTGGAACCTAGGGAGGTAATGCTGCTGCCATTTACCCCCTTTTCCCCTGCCACTGATTTCAGTCACCAGGGCTGATTTTAGTGGCACGTAAAAGGGGCAGCAGAGAGAGGCAAGCAATATTAATGCCCTTGTTTCCAAAGCTGCAGGGCTTATCATTCACATCACAGGGGCTCCAGCCCATAAGCCCCACAGACCATGGGCTGGATCCAGCCACTAGGCTAGATATCTGATGCCTCTAGGGTAGGTAGGTATAGGGAGGAATGAAGTGTCTCCGAAATGTGCTAGCTATCTATGGATTTCATGAGAACTCCTACTGTTGTGAGGAGTCAAAATAGCAGTACCTTAATTCTGGCAATAGTTGAGTCCCACTGAATCCTGAGCGCTCCCTGTGGACTAGACAGATGAGCAACAAAACAGAAAACATATTTGGTAAGCAGAAGGCCCAAAACAAGCTTTGCGCTTGGAAAAAAAAAAGGAATGACAGAGACAAACACCTTCTCTAGTAGCCTCATGTCTAAAATAGGATTAAAAACCCTTTCTTCAGAGATGCCAAGAGTGAAACCATCTTCTGTTTTAATAGGTTCTAGTAAGAAGACTAAAGAGAGTAGAGTAACTAGGGGTTAAGGAATAAAAATGCATTAGAAGAGCCAGAGACAATGGTCTCTAATAGCTCTCTGTCTTGTACCCAATGAATAAGACAAGACAGAATATCAAGGTATGTACTTTGAACTGGCTTGACAGGCTCCAAAATGTTGTTACAATTTGTTAACAAGGTGCTGGCAGAGGATGCACCATGTAAGAGGAAGGTGCATTGTTTGCTGCATCCAGTCTTCTTCTTTGGGAAAATAACGTGGTTGCCCTAGACACGTTATGTCTCCTTTTTACCCACACCCCTTATTGCAACCTGTGTATAAAGACTTCCAGTGAAAACCAGGTAGCTTTTGAAATCTGCAGGGTACTTAGAAGATTGTCTTGTCTGTTCTGCAGATTGAAGCTATCATGGTTTTGCAGATTAAAGCTATCATGGTTAACAGTTCATGACACACCAAAGCCATGAAGCTTTCCGTATCACCTTCCCTACCAGGTTGTCTGTAGCAGCACTGACACCCTATTCATCTATCCATGGCTATTTACAGGGCCATCCTATCATTAACTGGCCCTCCTTAACTTTTGAATTCATTCTTGTTTAAACAGCTTGGGAAATAGTGATATCACTGTCAAGTTAAAAAGAAATAGTACTTAGCCAGCAAGGCTTAGCAGTATACCATTCATAGCTGGAAAGAAGTGGAAGAGCAGCCTTTTCTCTCAGAGACCCTCACTGGGTCCTCTTTTGGAATGGTTTAGGTAGACTTGAACTTTTCCTGTACTCCTGATCTTGGACTGGAATGGATTTAAAGATATACATAATCTTTTTAAAGGGTTTGATGGCAGTTTTATTTTCTTTTTGCTTTAGCTGGAATAATGGCAGACATTTATTTACAGTGCTTTGGCCTAGGGTTGAACAACCCCACATTCATCTAAAATGATCCTTTCCATGTCCAATCTCAATGTATAGAACAACAGGTTTTTCTTGAAAAATTGGCATCTGCAATTTGTGCTATTCTCAGGAGCAGTTCTTGCAATTTCTTAACATTATCTGGTGGTAGGTGTTATTGTATTATCCACTGACAAGGACAACTCCACAGCACCCGTTGGCATTCTGTCTGGCCTGACCAGAGATGTCATCAGGGAGTGTAAACTCCTATTTAAAGAGACACAGGGATCTATTCCTCAAAGAAAGCAAAGCAGCACTCACTGAGTCACAAAGGATGAAGTGTCCTTCCACAAAAATACGGCAGGCAAAGCAAAGCAAGCCTCAATTCTATTGCTGTGAAGCTAGATTTATCCAGCTGAACTCAGGGAAGAGAGGAAACAAAGAACACGTCTCATGAGAAAGTACAAAAAACACCTTCCTCTAAACCTGCTCTCAAAGCATATGGGGCTATGTACTGGGATATACCAGTGGTTGTCTCAGTATCAGGGTCATTTCTTGAGATGCCCTTTAGCACCACAATGCACCCCACAAGATCTGGCAACATGGTGGCATGATGATAAATATCTCGTCACTACCCCTGCATGTAGACGTGGAGCTTCTGATTTCATCCCACCTCCCTGAAGTACTTTTTACAGTTTTCTTCTATAGGAAGGAATTGAACTCAAGCTAGAGTTTCCTCCGATGCTTGAGAACTCCACCAGGTACAACATACCACTGGGACAAAGAGAATTTCATTAACTGCTCTGTAAGCAAGGTTTCGGTTTGGCATCCCAACTCTCTCATGAGTCATGACTCTTGCCCAAGCAGAAAGGGCACTTGCTATAGTTGAAAACCCTGTCACAGCACACAAGGGGGTTAAGATGCTTTAAGGTTTAAAAGCTGCCATGTGGTGGAAATGAGTGAACTGTCTCAAACAAGGAGGTCAGATCATAAGGAATTATTACAGACAGGTAGAGCTAAATTGTTGTATAACTAATAGACAAGTTCTGTGGAGGCTTGGCTGGAGCTAACAACAAGTGATTTAGACACTAGCAGGCTAGGAGACTTAGTGTCATGGCTTCCACAATCCTTATGTAAAAGGGAAGTTGAGAACCCATGTTCATTCCTGCAGTAGGCCCTGCTATTCAAAGAGACTTCAACCTCATTCATGAGACTCATGCACAGTTAAATGCAGCATCCACACCATAAAAATCTCTTACTCATACTTATTTAGGATTTCACTATTAAAATGGCATATCATGCCATACCTTTCTACATGAACCTTTTGCCCTTATTATGATACATGCAGCTACAGAGAAATAAGATGCACACGGTATCCAATTTACCAACAAGTTACATTACTAATTTAAGGCTGGGCTGTCCAACTGGCAGACCTCAGGCTGCAAACAGTTCATGAAGGATTCATGTGTAGCCCCCAGGCTCCTACCTGACTGCCACTCCCTTTATCGCTCTGCCTCTTTCTGCAGCTAGGATCTCTGGGCTCCCCCTCCATCAGCTTTTGCTGCCTGCTTCCACCCCAGAAGGTGGGGCAGTGAACCTCATAGTGATGGCAGTCCGTGGCACAGTGAGGGAGCAGAGACAGGCACTGCCCATGCACAGGATTTAATCGTGCACATGTGCTTGGGGGTGAAGGGAAGGGGTGTGCAATGCAGTTGGGTGAGGTACAGTCAAGGGCTCATGCTACTGCAGCCCTGAGATGTGTGGCACTGAGCTGCTTATAAGATGGACAGCTCTGACTCAAGGCATCTAAATCAGAGTGCAAGGATATCTTACCTCACCAAAAGCACCTCTTCCAATTACTTTTATAATTTCAAAGTCATCCCGATGAAGTTGCATTTCCTTCACCAACTGTGTAAATGGTCTTGCTGTTTTAAAAAAAAGAAAAAGAAAAATGAAATTACACGTGGAAACTTTACAAATGATATCATCCAAAGATTTTTGATTTTCGAGGTATTTTATCAATAAGTGTTCAAAACAAATGCAAGTAAACTAAACGGTTAGAAAATTAAGATTTTTTGCCATTTACATTAGAGAATTAATAAGCTTGTTTTATTTCAAAACAATGGAATTTCAGTTCTCTAAAAAACAACTGTTCTACTGTATTCTTTACTGCTCATCAGTTATCCTGACAAGTATCAAGAATAAACCCAAGGAAATATCAAAAAAAGTGTAAACTTGCCTAGGACTGTGGAACAATTATCCTCTTCTCTACTCCTGTTGTAAAGATTCTTAGCTTTCTACCTGAGCTTTAAATATATATTTTCCCTTATATCCACTTTAGAACAAGATACTTTCCTTGGTATAAATTTCTATTACACAGTAACGACCAAACATTTGTCCTTTATGCAAGGACAAGATAAAAGCACCACATATCTATCTCCATTACTTTTAACTGACCTTGGGCTCAGATTTTAGTGATAAAAAAGTGGAAACCATGGTATGAAGTAATGAGCTAACACAACACATGCCTCCTTTAGGAAACGGTGACTGCCACCAATAACAGACATCAGATGTTGAGAACAGGGTTCTCAACAATTAAAGATGGTACCATAGAGTAGTAGGTTTAACCAAAACCCTCAAAGCAAAAAGTAACCTAATGGCTAATACAGTGAGAAGAGAAAAATACTCCACTGTAGAACTGCCACACTCTCTTTGTTCTTGGCACACCTTGGTCTAGAAACTATTAGAAGCGAGTTATCTTTGGCGAGGATACTCTCTTCATTTTGATGGTACTACCTAACCCCCACCTTATAACTGTAGGAACCAAGAGTCAGAAGCCTCATTTGTACTGGTATGCTTCACAGAGACAAATGCCGAACACAACAGGACCTCAATATCAGTTTAGGCTGGTATGCACAACTATAATACAGTAAGGAGGGACAGTTCCTCTGCCATTTGTAAGTTAGAAAACTCCACTGCAGTAAGTACAGCTACATTAATTCTCACTAGCTGATGATCAGGACCCATAAAATAGTTGAATTTACAATAAAAGAAGTGCAAGAACCCAGAGAAGTAATGTATGAATGTTCCTCCGCAAGGTTCTTCCTATTTTTCTCTATGGATGGAAGAAAACCACCACTGATTTGAAGAATACATATTGATGTGTTGGTGTTGGTTTATGGTCTAGGACCAGTATTCAGACCTTTGTGGTCCAATAGTTTTATTTTACCTCTTCCTGACAACAGCACAAAATGTAAGAACCAAAGAGGATTGCCTTAAATCAGCAATTGTATTCTGTTTCGTATTTATATTCTTTTAGTTCTTTCCTAAATTAAAGTAAATTCCAGTTAGTTAATAAAACTTGGTAATTTTTGTTAAGTACTCACTGGGTGTATTTACATGTTCAGTAATGTGCCTTAGATACTGTGCATTTAGTTTGGTACTTCCTTAATAAAGTGCTAGCTAAACGCACAGTACCTAGAGTTACTGCTCAGTAGCGCTGGTGAACAGTTATTTAGTGATGCTTATTGGGCATTAGCCTAAGAATACCGTACAGTATGCTATTAGCATGGTTTCTGTTGTGACATGCTACGGCGCAATGTTATTAGGCTAGTGCACAGTAAGCATCTCGTGCAAATGTGTGCACATAGCTTAACATTTATTTTTAGATTTTTATATTAAAAAGCAATGCATTTCTGAGCACATATTAGCCAATCACCTTCCTGTAATTGCAATGCTATATTATTTTATTCACAATTGATAAATCAAGCTGTATTTGAATGGCAACACAGGTCTTCTTTTTAAAAAGGGAATGTGTTTAGCTAATAACAATCTTAGATGTGCTAGATAAATTTAAGAGTTTAGCAAAACATGTTTACTCCATTCTGAGTGCAAAACAAAGGTGGTATTATCTGGGGTAGGTTCACTAAACTGACTGCATTCAGTCAACACATCCTTTAAGACTTGAAAACCTGCTAGAAACCTATATTCTCACTCATCATTTTAATTTATAGATTGCAAGAGGAAAAACAAGCTTGCCTACTTTTCCAGCCGTCAGCTACTTACTGAACTGGGAACGTAGGGCTAGAAGGGGCCTCATGGGCCATTGAGTCATCCCCTGCATTTGCAGGCAAACATTTACTGAAAGACTATCCAAAAAATCACCACTTGAGACCCCCACAACATGTAATGAGAAGGCAGGATGACTGAACAATCAAGAAAACCATATAATGAGCCATTAAATAATTAAGACAGGAGGACAAGGTCAATGCCAATGCCCTGGCACTGCAATGACATCCAAGGGAGTGGGTAATATAATCTCCAAAGATCACAGGAAAAAGATACAACATAGGAACACACAGGAATAATTAACACAATTGTATGCTGCTGCAGAGGCCACAATTATCAAAAGCTACTTTATCACTTCAAACAAGTTCTGGCTCCAGATGCTTAGCTTGGGACTTTTACTACTTTAGTGGCTGGGTACCAGGCCTTTAAAGAAAGTCAAACATGCACTGGTGGGCTTTAATTTAGTTAAATTATTTGTAATAGCTTAGGACCCTAACTTGGTTAAATTAAATATTAAATTATGAAAACATGCTTTTAAAACTATTTCAGTGGAAAAAAAATAAGGTAAATAAATGATCTCTCCTATAAAAAATGCACCATTACAGAGGCCAAAAAAGAAGCTGACCCAAGTGATAATCACACGGTGAACTACTAAACACAGGTGACATTGTAAAGCCAAGAATATGCTTGAAAACTTTTTTTTTTAATTTCAAAACAAAGCAAAAATTATTTATATCAGAACATAGCTCTGCTTTTAAATGTTAGGTTGTACAGCAGTAGTTTCATTATGATGTTTCATTGAAACAATCCTCAATTTTCTTGTTTTGGTTCTACATTCAGAAACGCTTGCAATGTTTAATCCCAGTGTCAAGCCCTCTGGATATGGGTTAGTAGGGTGCACATGCCTATCAAGATTAGTTAGATGAGCAGAAACTTGTCCTGGTATGTATATAGTGAGACCGCCTCTACTATGCTCCTCTGAATGATGGACCGTGACATAACCACCAGGGAAGTATTTTTATTACTACAAAGCTCTATGCATTTGAGAGTGACAAATGAAAAAAATACTGCTAAGGGAAGGCAACTGTCATCATTGTTGTTTTATAAATTGGGAAAAAGAATACAGTTCTCCCTACACATCTGGTATGAATAATAGTTGTGCTACACACATCAATATCGATTAGTAGATTAGCAATGGGTTTATAATTCACAATTAAGGTAAAATTTTATGAAGCATTTCATCTGGGTAAATTATGAACTAGGTGGTTGTTGTTTCCTTTATAAAATTTAAAAAAACTTAAGGCTATCTATATTGTTTTCAGGATAGAATTATTTATAGGTAACATCACAGTATTATAGGCTATGCAAAGCAGGGTGTGGGGACGGAGGCCTGTATCTTGGAATCAGTAGTCTGTGTACTGCAGATTTTTTCAGATATCTATTTCTTTCCTTATTCTCACTTGCACTGTTTCCCCAAAGGTGAACCTATGCTTTCTCTGACATATACCAACAGTTTTCTTTTATGCCTCCTCTCTCAAAGCCTTATAGGCCTTAAAAAGCAAAGGAATTTGTGGACTCAAAATGTAAGTATATTAAACACTGGTACCATATATTTATTTCTATGGTGATAAAGAGAACACTAAATTCTAGATGAAGCCTGCTTTCAAGTTCAAGCATTACCTTCACACACACTTTTATGCACTTCCCTCCTGTACCTGGGAACTCCAACATATAATCTTTTCTCTTCCTGTTAAACCTTTAGCTGTTTGCCCAGAAGAAAACAGCTTGAATAAATTAAATGTAGTCATGATCATAAGGGTGTTGGATAAGTTACTCAGAGAACAGGTCTACTGCAACACAGTACACAGACCTCTTAATTAGCCAGCTTTGGTATGGGCTGTGGTTTAGCCATCACAACACAAAGCTCAGCATGGGCTACACAACATACACAGGCAGTGAGGTAGACAGATGAGTAGCCCATCCTCAGCTCTGCTCTGCCCTGGCTAGATGAGTAGCAGTATGTCAGCTAACTAGCTTATGTACATCCATGCTGCAACGCACTCCTGAGCAGGCTGCCAAAACTTAGTCGCTATCTAGACGAGGAAAGTCACAGATATTAGCAGCCGCCTAACGTATAAAGCCATGATAGGCTACGGGCTTGGGATTAGTAGGAGCAGACCAAAATCTGGCCTTTTTGAGAGTTTAAGATAGCTGGCGCATGTACATCAGAAAATGCCCAGGAAGCCAAACGCACTCTTCAGAGTGCTGTCAGCCACAACAGTGAACAGCAGTTGCCAACCCTGCTGGCACAATCAGTTTATTTAATGGTGTACTCTGCAGAGCAGTGCTGTATTCATCCGAGATAGCGTTGACCAGCTTTCTGCAAGGCCGAGCTGCACAGCTTGGACAACCAAAGGCAAGATTTCCACCGTCCATATCCTGCTGCCAGGGTCTTCCAACCCAGACACTCATGCACAGAAAGCTGGTACAGAACAGCTTCAACATGTGAAGCTGCAGACAACCCCAAAAATCAAGATTCACAAACAGAAGAGACTGGAGCAGTAGAAATATCCACCATATTCCCTGCCACACAGAGATAGCAGCTTGCTTTCTGTATCTGGGATGCAAGCAGCACATGAAAAATTCCCTCCCATCCTAGCAGAGCATCTGGAGCACCTGTACAGCTAACCTCAAGCATTCAAAAATCCCAAGTCAGTCTCCCAAAAAAACATGACCAAGTTAAAATGCATGAGAGTGATTTTTTGGTTTTTGGGAGTTTTTGTCTTCTCTCTGGTATACAACTCTCTGGGGTGCTTTCACTGTGCACTAAAAAATTTGTCCCCATAATCATGAGGCTTAGACACACTTCAGTGTAAACAGATTGTCCGGCTCTTTTGAATTCAGAAGCTCGGGCTTCAACATATGGAACAAAACCACAAGGATTGACAAAATCAGGGTGGTAGTCCAACTCTAGTGAATAAGAGTCCACCATACAAGGCTATGGAGAGCTGCGTGACTTTTTCAGCAGCTGAAGAGTCAATTGATAATTTGAGCCCTTTCAGCTGGAAAAACTGGCAGTTTGCTCAAACTGGCAGCCACCTCCGTGAGCCAAAACTGTCCGAAGTCCAGCTGAAGCCACCCACTTTTGCCACCACAAATTCCAGCTAACACTAGCTCATGTTCAGCAGAAAGCCAGGTAACAATTAGCACAGGGGTGAGCAATTATTTGGGCTGGAGGGCCACTTAAGGAGTTTTGCTGAACATTTGAGGGCCAGGGTTGGAGGGGGATTGGTCCTATCCAACCCACCAACTGCTGCCAAGAGCCTGAGAAGGGAGGGCTGTGCCCCGCGCCGCTCCACTGTGCTGCAGCCGGGACCAAGCTGGGCTGTGTGAGGACTCCTCCACCTCCTCTCCCCTTAGGACTTCCTGGAAGCACTGTGGCAGTGCAGTCCTTGCACCACAGTCACTGGCAGCTGGGTCTACATGGGACGGGGTGTGATACAATGTGCTGAGTACCTGTCCCACCTGCCACCATGCCACACTGGGAAAATTGGGGGTGGCTGCCCAGTGCCAGGTCCTCCCTCCTTCCCCCACCCCCTGCGGCTAGCATGGATTAGTGGCACTGTGGTGGCAGCAGCTCATCATGGCAGGCAGGATGGCTACTCAGCATGTTGCATCATACCCTGCTGCATGTGGGCCCGACTGCTGGCAGCCACGATGCCAGGAATGCACAGCCACGGGGCCAACAGGAAGCTGGGAGGATGGAGGAGCCTGCGCACTGCTCGGCCAGGCCACGGCTGTGACAGAGCGGAGTTGTGCAGGGCACAGCCCTCCCTTCTCAGGCTTCTGGTGGCAGCCAGTGGCCCACGTAGCATCAAAAATCATAAGGAACAGAAGCTATGTCATGGTATTTCTTCTTGATGCGGTCTGAAAACCTGGCATGTTTAAAGATGGTGTTAAAAAGAAGCACTGTATTCTATGATAAGCCCTCCCAAGGCACTTCTTCAGTGCTCACCCTTCACACAACAGAATACTCTAGGAACAGAAAATTCAAACTCACGTCAGGGAAAGCACAGACTTAATATAGAAAGTGCCCAAATATCTAACAGAAGGCTCATGCAAGAGTCAGAAATAATGCATAACCCACAACACTAACATCCAACATAAAATGCTTTGCCTTAATCAGATGAATTCTAAAAATTGATACCTGAGATTTTTACCACACTATTTTATGGTGATGTGGTAGATGGAACAACCACCTCGGCACTTGGCACTGTGAAAGACAAGCAGCAGAAAACCCTTTCCCAGAAATGTACAACTTTAACAGAACAGGAGTGGATAAATGCAAGAGGCACTGCTAAAGGCAGCTGCCTTGGAGCGCTTCTCATTTATTTAGGTGGGGCTTGTTTATGGAGGAGGAAGAAAGGGATGGGGAGACTTTTAAACTCCTTTTGCCGTTTCCTTATAACTTGCATTCTTGTAGTCAGTTATCTCATTTGACCTCACTGCACCCTTTCCAAAGCAACAATACTCCTCATACTGCTTGCTACCAGTTCTGTAGTTTGCAAGCTTTAATGAAGTTAGTGCTCCTGTACAACCATTCAACTCCTGAAAGATATCTACCACCTGGTAGCCAAAGACCAGCAAATTATTCCTGCCCAACAGAGACCTGCTCTTCTTCAACCCTTCTTCACAAGCTATTCCCTCTGCAATTTAAAGAAACAGCTCTCAATATATACTGTGAGATGTCAGCTTCCTATGCATTTTAAACTACAATGATCTTTTCGTTAGCCTTTCATTTCCTTCCTGCCTCTTCAGTTTAAGTCACAGAAGCTGTGTAGCTATTTTAATTGTCCCCCACCCATGTATATTCCTTTACTTTTTAAAAAAAATCTTTTCCCTATATCTTTTTGCTGTTTCACTTGCCCTTGATTCCCCTATCTATTCTGCATGCATGCAAAACCCGCACTCTGCTCATCTAACTTCTAGTATCTCATAAACCCTGCCCTTTTCCCTATCCTCAGGATAAGGAGCAGATCTTTACCAACTTACTCCTTCCACAGATGAAGACCTTAATACCTGCTTCTGTAACCATCTACTGCTTTCTAAAACCTGAGCAGAGCAAGACAGATTTGACAGCTATCAATTTGAGGGCTGCCTACAGGTTTCTGAACAAGAGAAAGGAAACAGATCAGCTTCTCCTCTACCAGGGCACTGCAAACTTGAGTAGAGCAACCCAGAAAGGGCATTTTTGACAAAGTGCCTATATTAAAAAGGATACCATTATTTTAATTCCCAAAGCACAGATGAATCAATGTTATTTTATGCTAATTCTGTCTACTGAAATGCAAATAAAATATTCCTTTGGTTATATTATTTTCTGCACTCTCCCAAACTGTCGAACAATTATGCAATGTTATAGACTATTAAAAGTGATGCAATATCAAAAGGCAGATAAGGTTCTTTGGGTGAATCTGATATCTTTTATTAGACCAACTTAAATTTAAGTTGGTCTAATAAAAGATATCAGATTCACCCAAAGAACCTTATCTGCCAATGTCCTTAGACCAACACAGCTACAACCTACACCCATGCAATATCAAGTACATTTATGAAGCTACTGATTATTATCTCATATTTCCCAACTTAAAATACCATGGGCAGGGGAAATTATTTATTTCTCTTCCATTAAAAATTGTGCCTACTTCACTTTACAAAATTCTTCTGTGCAATATGTAAAATAAAGTTCTTGGCCACTTATAATCCAGCATCCCATAGCGGTTTTCATAATATCATTGTCTTGCCCATGTAGTAATGCCTTGTGCTATAACATTTTGTCTACATAAAATCTCTATGCAAATTCAATTGGATCCAGTATGTTATTTCAGGCCGCAGACTACTGCTGTGGGCTGTTATGGAGCTGCTGTATGTTACCTCAGCACTAGCTGTTATCAGTAGTGAGACAACAAGACTCCTGTACTTGGAGTATGTATATTAGTTTACAGAGGAACTTCAGGATTGAAACTGTTGTGTATCTGTAATATAGTTATTGGCATACAAGATATAAAGGCATTAAATGGGGCCAAAAGAAAAAGCTATAGCAGTGATCCCACCAGCATGGCTAATTAGGTCTGCAGACAGAATCCCAGACTTGGATACACCTTGATGCAGCAGTCCAGTTCACTGCTGCCTATTGTATGCACTTTGTGCAACAACACTAGTATACACATGCAATCTAGCACCATGTAAAAGTAATTCATCTCCTACAATATACTGACTTTTGCCAGCTTGCTCATGAATGAGACTACTGAATATCAACAGCTGGCTGGCTGCCCACATTCACCCCATTCACTGCCTTTTACACCCAAAGTGAAAAGAAACCAAGAAAGACTATCAAGAGTTGCATAGATGAGTACCAAAGGACTCACAGATGGTTTTAAGCAGTCATGATGAGATGATGTCCTTTGGTAATTCAATTTCATCCAAAACAATTTAAATTGTTTTTAAGAACTGGAGAGTCAGTTTCATAAAGACAGGGAAGACATTATAGGAATGGTGTAGGCTTACTTATATGGGGAAAAAATGCCAAATGGCCATTATCCAACCTGCATCTCCATAAATGCCCTGCAACTACACCTAACCAACATGGGTTCATCAGTGGCAGGTCCTGTCAGACCAACCTGGTGGCCTTCTATGATCAGATCACCAAATCATTAGATGGAGGGGTAGCAGTGGACAGAGTCTTCCTGGACTTTAGGAAGGTCTTCGACACTGTCTCTCACCCTGTTCTCATTAAGAAACTGGGGGACTGTGGTGTCGATGACTACGCAG
>NW_017728947.1:99315229-99322332 GCF_001723895.1 Crocodylus porosus
GGGGATCAGCAGGCACTGGGGGAGTCCCTGTTCCCCCAAGCACTGCACAGCTAAGAGGCATAAAATATTTCTATGCTGAGGATTTTATCAAGGGAAAGGATGCATTTATTCAAGTGAGTGGGGAGCTGGGCTGGTAACTGGATCCAGCTGATAAGCTTGCAAAAATTTAAGTTGATTCTCACAGATAACAGATGACAGGCATGACATGCTCTAGGCCTGGAAAATCTTAGTGACCATCTCTGTGGACAGAGGAATTGAGGAAGTTGGTATTACCCAGTAACTTAACTGAAGCACTAGCTTTACCAAGCATTTCAAAGATTAATTAAGGTGACTGCTGGTCTGGGTGTGGGGGGAGGAGGAGGAAATCACAGCTAAAATCATCTGTTCTCTGACCATGCATAGCAGAGCCTCACTGGCTGACAACAGTAATGCTGGGCAAAGCCATTACACTCCAACGCTCCATGGAAGCAGATGAGTAATATGCTATAAAAGATTACGCATGCCTGTGTTTCAAAGAAGTGAGATTACAGCTAACTACATAAAGGTACAAAATTCAATAAAGCGCATAATAGTGTTGGGAGGGAGAGGTACAGGTTATAGTACTATCTGTAGCTTGCTGCATTTGAATTGACCTGGTTTGAACATTTTATCTTGACTAAACATGGGCAAGAGGCATAGCACGTGTCTGGAGAGGCAGTGGAGGAAGAAATAATTGTGAAGTAGCCAAATCTTCAAGCCTGGCAGGGAGAGAGGCCATTTGCACTGTAGCAGAAGCACCAAATCTTTTTTTCCAATCTACTGTCCTCATGAGAAGCCCTGCATCCCAACAATAAGAGCATTCAGAGAGACCTCTAAGGAAAAACAGTCCTCACTCTATACATTTTGTAGTGACAAAGACCGCTCAAATTTTCCTTCTGCCAAATTTCCTCATCTGCAACCCTCAGGTCCAAGATTCTGGGAAGAGGTCTTGTGATTGCCAAAGGTTCTTGGGCATTTTCATGTCTTGAATCATATCCATGTTTCAAATACTTGTATAAATGCCTGTGAGAACCAAAACAGAGGTCTCTCCTTCCTCTGGTTTGGGCCTAGAAATGCTTCTTAGACAGGCTAAGGATGCAATCCCACGCCATATAAAATAAATAAATAAATAAAAGAAAGAAAAGATTTTCTTTCCTGTCCCAACCATTAGCCTCCAGAACTTGTGGAATTTTACATTCAGCATTTTATTTGTCCTCCTAGCACAATTTCCTCAGAAGAGAAATACTCAGCTTATGAAGCTATTTGAACATTCATTCACACAAAGATTATTTGATTATAGATTTTTATTTAAAATGGCTGCCATGCAAGGTATTCAGACATCTGCTGCTCCCCAACCTACAGCACATTTGAACATCTTCTGGGATATAGTCCAACATCAGTTTCCAAGAAGAGATGGCAAGAAATGACATGCAACCTCTCTGGTAATATATCTTTATATACACAGATAAGGGACTTCTGAAAAAAAATCTCATTCTGGGCTTCTGCGTAGAGTAGCTCAATACAAAAGGCTATCATCCTTCCAGTGGCAAATGTGCAGTTGGAAGCGTTTCTACTTCTGCATTTACTACAACACTCATTGACAACTTGCTGCAGTCTGGTGAATGAATCACTAGTTCTAAGCAAAATTTCAGTGATTCAACTCCTGTCATTCTATTAAAAGGATCCTGCAAAATGACTAAAATTTCCATTCCCTCTAGTTACAGGGTGAATAACTTAAAAGGTAAAGTGAAGGATCGTTTCCTGTTCAGTAGTTTTGAGAGTTATAAATGCTTAAAAAGCTATTTGAATTTTTCACTCATTCTTAGAATGGATGCAAATTTGCTATTTTGCTAGAACTGGGTCACCTGTAAATTCAGACCATCTAAAAACTCAGATATCCACAGCTTCAAAATAAATGATCTTCTTCAAACTTGGCTTGTTTTGTGAATCCTGAAGAGAAATAGAAGAATTTAGCCCAATCTGATGACTGAACGGTAATATGGTAGTTTGTACTTGATTCAAAGTGGCAAATTTATTTTAAAGAAGCATCTCTATTTTATTGCAAAATTAAAGGGCAAAGTCCTAGTTTCCAAACTGAATACTTAATTTCTTTACTTCAGAATGCAACCACTTAAACAAGGTGGAATTGATGTTTACTGTTTGCATCACAGTAGTACCCACAATGGTTTAACTTTTCCAATATACAAGACAAAGCCATTCTCTCAGAGTTATGCGTTTAAGACGAGCAACAACTGAAAGGGGCAGGAGGGGAAAAAAGAAATATTTTATTTGATATTTTAAAAAATCTTTTATTATGAACCATCCCTACTTCGCCATTATTAAAGAACCTAAGCAAAGGCTCTTTTAGTTTGCAATTCTGAAATCCAGCCCTAAGACTCTTTGCTGAAGCACAGTGTACATGATTTGAGAGAAAGCTAGTTTAACAGGTACCTTTTACCTTTAGTAAAGTTTAAGTTTTATTTGCAGTTGCAGGTCTGGGACATTACGTAACATGAATCATAGCATGTTTAAACCAGAGGAGAGGAGGATCCAATAGCAATGACAACACTAAGTAGAGGTGTGGCCCGTCTTTGTGGTCTTTTCATTTGAAGGGAAATAACAAGCCCTTTTCTATGGTATTATACACTCAGTTCCAGAACTTCCTTAGAGCTCCAGCTGTAATTAAAAGAGGTCAGTGAAAGTCAAATCTCTGCCTCAGGCAAAAGCCCATGGGGACATGTGATAGGCAGCCACTGCAGTCAGGAGCAAAAATATTTACAGGAGTTCAAGTTGTTCAGAGGCTCAAAATAGGAATCTCTCTAAAAACTATGGAGACTGTTAAACTCTAGTGCAGAGTATCCCCAGACCCGGAAGGATTTGTAAAATCTACTCATTTCTGGGGGTGCAGAGGTCGATTTTTTTATATTTTAAGTTAACTTCTCCCGTTCATCCTATATTCTTAGGATGAACATCAGCACAATATAAAGTTACTTACACAAACTGAAATGAGCTTTTGAAACTGGAAAACCCAAAAGCGAGCATTGCTCAAGTGCCTCTAATAACTGCTTTGCAGGATACTGGAGGGGCGGCTAAAGTGTCTCTTCGCACATTATTTATCTTTGAATGTTCTATCCTTTAAACTAGTAAATATTGTTCCAAGATTATTCTTCTTTATTTATACCTGTGCTTAAATTCACACTTATCTGTAGTCCAATTAAAATCAAAGGGAGAACTCAAGCATTTAAAAGAACGGATGTATGCAAAACATCTGTAGGACCAGGTGATACTTAATTACGTTCTGTGAATTTTTTCCAGATATTTAAAATGTATTTTTAAATATATTCTGTGAATTTCTTCCAGATATCCAGCCGTTCTGAATAAGGCTCACCAAAACATTTTGGATGTACTTACCAGTCCTCCCCACTCCCATTTTTTAAATTGTTCTTTTTTGGAAGTAGACAAAGAACAATATAGCTCAAACTTTGAACATTTCCATAAGCCATATTATTTCTATGCAACTGCATTTTTTAAAAATTAAATAACAATTAGAATCTCAGCCTCCACATAAATTTTGGAGTGCTTACTTACTCCGCTTTTTGAGACAATACGTTTTTACTGGGGTATTTCCTAGGTTGCTGAATTAAAGTAGGTTCTAGACATTCGTTTCAGGCTTCCTTCTTACTCACATATACTCAGAACAATGTTCCAGGGCAAAGCAAATTTCCATTGTCTATTGTTGGCCTGCTGTAAATGCCAAAACATATTTCTCTCTCATTCTTTGAGAGGCAGAGATTTTTGGGGCGTGATATCTTTTATTGGACCAACTCTGAAGCTGTGATAGAGTTAGACAAGCTTTCAAAAGGAAAGCAGTGTTCTATAGGATACGATGCTTGTCTAACTTTATCCTCACTATAGTTAGTTCAATTAAAGATTAGCCCCCTTTCCCCCTGGAAATCCTTGCTGCTCGCGCAATTCCTACATCATCATCACAGCTACATTGCTCCAATGCTACCTTTCTCATTCTTCGTATCTTTATGGAAAAAAATTTAACACTGTATTTTAAACTTGTATGGTCTCCTTATGATATGAACACCAGATGTAGTACAGTACCATGCTTCTTTCCTGTTCTCAGCTTTTTGTTGCTCCCATTTCAGTTATCATCCATTAAGTCTCCTTTATGTCTTAAATGCCATGTTCTAACAATAAATAAAAGAAAAGAAATTTTAACTTGATTTGCTAATTTTCCATGTTTCTTACATGTGTATTTAGGTTTAGTAGGGTAATATGCTTCATTATTTTTTCAGAAAAACTCCATCTGTTGCCTTTGTCTTATAAAGGCACTCCAGATGATTAAAATGAAAGCCCCTCCCTTACTGCCTAAAGCTCCCCTAAGAAAGCTCTCCCAGTTTTGCATGGGGGAAGGCAATACCCATTCTGGTTAAGTGGAGACCCATATAATTCACAAAGACTTGTGCCAGGCTGTTGATTCCAATTCCTTGTCTTTTTGCAGAGTGTTATGCTGGGCTCCAGTTTGTTTGGCACATTCTTGGTCTACCTGACCACCTGCTTCAGTGCAAGTGTACCTGGATGCTAGTGAAAGCCACAACGGTGAGAGCTGTATACCAAAGCAAGTGTTATCAGGAAAAACTTTCTAAAGTAGATGTGACCTAAGAATTTTCCAGTTCTGCTTCCAAATTATTTTTTTGTGCAAATGATCTAGGTGAATCATTAAGTCAGATGCATTTCCTTCCTGCAATCTTCTGCCACAGGGCGAGAGCATGACCTCTGATGGGCTGGACTAGTGCAACAAGATGGGCTTTATCATACCAACCACTCAGAAAAAAGGATATGAAACGATTCAAAGTAATTTTAAGAGTAACCTTAGCATACCTTCTAAAGCCACCTGTATTTGCAATGAGAAAAACATCAGCATTGCTTTTTGTCCTTGCTATTTCTTTATGCCCCATATTTTTATTCCCTTCCCTCACAACAATACCAGTTTTTAGCATTTCCTTTACTAATTTATCTCCAATGTCATCAAAAGAAATCTCAGCTTCTTTTCCATTCTTTGAGCTCTTAATTATGTTCTCCACTTGTATGGACTTTTTTTTCAAGTATCAATTCAGTCCCACAACACATTGATTTAAAACCATCATAGTCATCCTATTAGTTTAGATTCACTAGTTTTATTTTGAAGTATTACTGAACTGGGTTTATGTAATTCTTTTGTCCAATATATGCCTTCCAGGTTTCCCCACACAAGGAGTTTTCTAAAATAAATCTTTTATCACCTTATTCCCATCTTAGTTAAATATTTAGGTAGCTCAGAAGCCATTTTCAAACTGGCTAGGAACTCAGGTGTTCAGTAATACATCCTTCTGTCTGTAGGCTGCCATGGTAAACTCAATTCAAATAAGTAGTATGGACAAAAACACATAACCATGGCTTTTTTAATGCTTCTGTAAAGTGGAATGGACATTTTGTTACAGTTCATATGACAGATTTCCATAAGAACTGTCACCAACAGATAGTCATACAGATCAGAGTGGAGGGAAGATGGTGGGGCAATGTGGCAGGTTTGCTTTTTCACTTTTTAGTCTCATCTTTCTCCTGTAAATAACCTGCAGCCATTACAACATTACAATCTTACCCTCACATTACTTTTGTCGCAAAGAAGGAATGATCGCTTTGCTATGGCTCCATTCAAATACTCCTGTTGAGGCCTACATACCGACAGATACCCTCATATATCTGCTAAATTGCCATACGATGCTGTTAGCTATTTATCAATTGTAAAATAAAAAAATAAAACAAGTGAAAGAGAAGGTTTTCAAGAGCAGGAAGGAGAGGTCAGGAGTCAGTAGTGTTAACAACTGGTTGCCAAGTAATATATTAAAAACCCCACCGATCCTTCTCTGAAGGGCCACACTTTAAGGCTCTGGTTTTCAGCCGCATTTGAGTGGTGCCTTGAGTCTAAGTGCCATCTCTTCACTTTTAATCCTCAGCAACAGAAAAGCAGTAGAATAAATCTTTTGCTGCAAAGAACTCCACAAAAGACCACAACAGAGCAGAATGTTTTTGATGCTCTGGTTTCCCTATCTAAAATCTCGGGGTTTATCTTGTGCATCATGTGTGGGTATGTACTAATACTGTGCAGAACCCTTAAAGAAATCTCAAAGCACCTCAGGGTGTTGTAGCATCCTGGCTGAGAATCAGGACTTTAAGGAAAGCCCTCTCCAAAACTTTGAAAGGCATTCAGAATTCACAGACCCCGACTCCAACCCCTCGCAAAACCTCAGCACATGATGAAGTGAGCTTCAGGTCATGAAAGCTTGTGCTATACTGTATATCTACTTTGGTTAGCCTATAATGGGGATGGAAGAAGAGAATTAGTTTGGGTGAACTGTCAAGGGCCACTTATAACATCTTTTTAGAAGACATCTTTTTACCAAATTACACATAAAAACAAGTCATATAGTAGCTCTTTGATATCTGGTATAATATTTTAATTTTATTTCAAAAATTATTTTTGTCCTGATTTGTTTTTTCAGTAACGTATATAAAGGTGCCGGCATAACAACTCAAAATAAACTCTTACTCTTGTATGTTAGTGTGGGGAGGATGGGTGTGGGGTATGTGTGAGAAGGGGTGTTGCGGGAGGTGTGCATGTGTGGTGGGGACAGGAGGTCTGCCCATGCACTAGGGGCCAGGAGCCAGCCAAGGATGGGGGGAGTGAGGGGTGGGGCAGGTGGCACAGGTAGCAGAGCTTGCCTAGGTGGTGGTACGGTGCAGGTGTGATCTGCCCCCCCCGCCCCATCCCATGGCTGTCCCCACAGCACTCACCTGCTCCCGCCTGGGGCTGCCTATTCAGTGCTCCAGCCCACCACCGCTGGCTCCAACTGTGGCCACCACAAACTGCTGCAGCCGCCCGGGTGCTGCTCAGCACACCCTGCCCCCAGCAGCTCCTCCTCCTGCCTCTGCTGCACAGCTCCAGGCAGGGGGGAAACTGCAATTGGGCAGCTCCTGCCCTAGCATAAGGGCTCCAGCTCCCACACACTGTCACCTGCACGTGCCTGTTCACTGCA
>NW_017728947.1:99322432-99341382 GCF_001723895.1 Crocodylus porosus
GGGTGGGAGCTAGAGCTGGAGCCCCACACACTGGGGCAGGAGCCATCTGGTTGCAACTTCTCCCCTGCCTGCAGAGTGCAGCAACGGCAGGAGGAAGAGGAGCCACTGCAGGCAGTGGGGAGCCAAGCGGTGCCCAGGTGGCTACAGCTGCACCGGGGGTAGACCTGCTAGAAAACTGTGCACATTGGCCAGAGCCAGGGCTGGCAGGTGAGGGGCTGAGCCTGGCAGGGCTTGGCCCTACGCAGAGTGCTGGGGGCAGCCGTGGGTCACATGCAATCACTTGGTAGGCTGGATTCGGTCCGCAGGCCATCTATAAAATATACAAATCTACAGACCCCCACCTATAAAGGTACAAATCTACCATGCCTTCTGGAAAGAAAGGCCTGGGGTATGTTTTTATAATTTTCTCCTTTTCATTTCTCTGAAGTCCTAGGCACATATCAGTAATTGCTTCCAATGCATATCATAAAGAGATCCAAGCAAAGTGTTCACTTAGTCATTTAAATCCATCTTTGTTTCTATAACAGGCAATTTCTTAACCAAGACAAAGCCTTCAGTATGATATCACACTCTCTCAAACACTGCTGAAAGCAGTTGCCCCATCTACATTCTCAGTTAAATGGTTTTACATGAGTTGAAGGGGAAGAAAGGACCCTATTACCAATGATAACCAATTACAGTGTAAACTTTTGCAGCAAAAGTTCAAAAGCATTTAATGTCACTGCTACATCTTAAGCCAGATATTAATACTATAGGTCTGAACAGACATTTATTCCTGGACAATAAGTGTCAAAAGACTGACAACATACACAGTGATGGTTTCTTTTCCCATGAAAAATTAGGTCCAGCAACATTTTTCACTGCTAAGCTTTAAGACAAAAATAGTGAAACATAGTTAGCATATCCTCTTAGAAAATCCAGTGGATGGCCAGATGGAAGGCTGAAGTAACAAGCAGACCTTGATCACTTCTCCCACAGAGGGATAATTCATTACCTTCCGCTATCCAAGCCAACACCAAAACAGTTGCTTATAGCCCCACATGCTCTGGATCCTACATGCACTGCACCATACCATCTGGCCCACGGGGCTTCCCAAAGGTCTGTAAACATCTGGAAATGTAATAGTGGGGGACCAGTAACAGATTATGTCAATTTAATGCTGCCACCACTCCCCCACACCAAGTTCCTGAACCTTTGGGGAGTTCCAAGGGCCAGATGACAAACCAGAGATTGAGCACCCCTGCTTTCTAGGATCACCACAGATCCAACAGTAAAATTACTTCAGTGCATTTTCCAATAAAGCATTAATATTTAGATTTATTCTGAAGCTGTCAGAGCATGCACTTGAAACAACAGCTATCACAAATATTAATATGACCAATGACACATTAGAATTAATGTTTTCTAACATCAGAAATGGGTTTACAAATTGAATGTTGCTATTAGACATGCAGAGTGATAAAGTTCAACTTTCTTTAAAATATGCATAATTTTTAAAGATATAAATGGCCAGTCAGAAAATTAAGTGAAGCTAGAAAACTGAGTTATAATAAAGACTAGAAGAAACTAAGGACAGAAAGGGGAACCATACCTCTAGGCTCGCACAGCATAACTCAGTTTGAAAAGAATCTACCTTCCTCCCCACACACACACTTACCTCCAGTAACATTCAGAGGTACTTCAAGGACCACAGCGTTCATAGAGGGTGAAGTTCTCTACTGACATAGGAACTTGTTACCACCTTTACACATCAGACAAGATTCTAGTAATCTAGCAATGCTACGGATTTAACCATCCAAGACCACAGTGACATGTGATAAGAATCTTTCACACCTGCACAGTACATGAAACCAGTTTTTTAGAGCAGAATTTTTCAGCTCAGCAAGGCCATCAATCATTTTAAAAGGACTGTGCTCTGACGTTCTATGAATCTAAGGAGAAAGCATCTATTTTATTGGGAAACTAGGGAAGGTTCCTGCTTCGTCAGGATCCTCAGAGTACACTGCATAAATTCAGGACCTTTAGACCAGGAACTGCACTGAGGGACATCACTGCTTTCTACATGGCAAGTGACTAAGTAAGAAACTATCCCTGAAAATTGTGAGTAACATAACAATTGGCACACTTCTGTATCTGGGTACTGCAGATAAATCTCCCAGAAGTAGCCAACTTACCATAACTTATTTGCACTGTAATACTGACAACAGAGCAGAAGATTCCAGCTAGATAAGCCAGGAATTTGTCAAGTGTTACAAGAAGGTAATTCAAATGACAGAACCCAAGTAGTATGCAAGATGCGCTTCTTACCAGCCCACAAGAGAAGAAATCTATAGCTTTAAAAGGAATCAACATTTACCAAAAGACAAATTCACTGCCACAAGAAATTGGGGGGGGGGGGTGTTGCAGAAAGCCAGCATTTGAATGGCTTGCTCACTTGATGTCTGTATTCTTGTACCTACATAGCATCTGTCTGGAATGCAAATTCTAAAACATCTTTTTTTTTTTTTTTTTATAATGTTTCCTTATTTTCTCACTTCTGGAAATTTTTAAATGCTCATCAGAAAAAAAGAGATGGTTTCAAAAAGCTTTGCAATGACCCATTTCAGGAGCACAGAGCATACTCGTCTTCACTGCTCTGTACCATAACTGACAAAATAATCTTCAGTAGTTGTAAATACTGATACACTTTCAAAAAGTGTTTAAAATACACAAATGCTCCTGTAGGTAAGTTCAACAAATGCACACCATTGTCAAGTTCTTACTTTTATAAATTACTCTCCAGCTTTACTTACTGTTTAGAAATATGAGAAGCAGTTTCATAGATTTGCCCATTTCTTTACTGTGAATAGTGATTTCTAGAAGGCCCTGACATTTGGCAATATTTTGGTTTATGTAGGTCCTCTGCTTAACAAGATAGGGGCAAGTTTAATAGCAAAATTACTGAATTTTGTCTATTAGATTGTAACATTTGTAATAAGATGCCTTTTTAAAAACACGTTCCAGAGGTAACACAAACATCTTGTACTGTTACAGGGTACAGCACCAAAAATGTGTAGCCTCAGGACTGAAAGGCCCCACATTTCCCCAGGATATGTACTTATCCAGAAAATCTTTATTATCTACCTAGCTGCAGGACTTTGTACCCACCCAGCTTGTGAAGGGCCAGGCAGTTCAGCTCCAGCAGGATTGGGCTCTCAGCTAACCCTGTTTGAGCCAAGCTGCCTGCCCTCTTTCTTGAGTTACGTGGTCAGCTAGCAGCACCTGCTGAATCAGCTGAGAGCCAGCTGGGCTCTCTGTTGATTCAGCAGGTGCTGATAGCTGGCCACCCAGCTTGAGAAGCAAAGCCAGGGAGTTTGGTTCAGCCAGAGATGGCAGCTGAATCTGATAAGGGCCTGATCCTAGAGTTGAAGTGCCTGGCCCGCACTTCTTAAGGCAAATTTCACTGGTGCCTGTTGCAAGAGGGCAGACCAGCCCCAACACAGCCCCACAGGGGAAAGAAACTTGGCCCAGCTCAGTGGAGAGGAAAAGGGGCATGGCCCAGCTGCGGGTGGGGGGGAAGGGATGCATGGGCAACACTCTCCTCCTGCCGAATTTCCAGACCTGTGAGGAGCCCGAAGGGCCACATGCTATGGCTCTGTGAGCTGCATTTAACCTGTGGGCCAGAGGTTGAGCACCCCTGCATCAGGCAGTTAAGGACATTATGGATCTATCCAGTATGCATAGAAGCAAAGAAAACTGTAAACCTGTATTGTCCACAAAGGAATCATGCTGGGTCTCTCTGTTGGGCAAGTCTCTTTGCATAATATGCAATTATGTCATGAATTATTAAAGCGTTTTAATTATCTAGACTACAGACCAGGCAACAAAGAGAGCCATACTCAAAAAAAAGATGAAACCTAGCTAAGCCAGCTCAGGCACCAGTTTGCCATGAAGGAAACTGACCTCATAGCTTCCTAACATATTTCAACAGATCACTTCTACAGAAGTGAAATGTCAACAGGATCTAGTTGCTTCCAGTTGTTATCAAAACTAAATTAGTGCTTCTTGGTTATAAGCTTACTAATATTAACACTCTCACCAAACTAAAATGAAATGCCAAAGACTTGTGACAAATTCATGAGATAAACTATATTTGATATGTGTAAATATTGGTGATCTCATTAATATTGACCACTTTATCAATGAGAAAAAAACAACCCTTTATGTACTTTAAAATAAAGTGTGACCTAATAAAGAGTAGGTCTGTTTTAGAATACTCAAGCAAATTAATTATTTGCCAACGTGTACAGATAACTCTAAGCAGCTTCAAGCTTTTTACCAAAGACCAGTACCTGAAACTATATTAAGATTGATAGATTCATAGATGTAGGGTTGGAAGGGACCTTGCAGATCTTCTAGTCCGACCCTCTGCCCTGTGAAGGAGAGAAAACTGAGCTCAAATGACCCCAGCTAGGTAACTGTCTAGCCTTCTCTTAAAGACCCCCAAGGTAGGAGCCAGCACCACTTCCCCTGAAAGTTGGTTCCAGATCCTAAAGGGAAACACACACTCAAGAAAGTTTTATATAATCACTGTTTCCTACACATGGAAAAAAGATCTGGAATTAAGGCAGTTAAAATATATTACATTTAAGAAAAAGTTTACAAGAAAGTTTTAAAAAGCTGTCTCAAAGTACAGAGCCATAAACAGAACATGCTCATGAATTTGAGTGGAGGCAGAGTTAGGATACTGCACATGCATGCTGCTTTAATCACATTATGACCCACTCCTTTTTCAGAAGGGAGTAACTAATGCCAGAACAACTTACCCTGAGATGCAGTAAACTGTCTCTCACTGGACATTTTAAATTTTTAGGAAAAAAAAAATCCAACCTTAATTTTAGGCTCCATTTTAAGTAGAAGTCAAGTCAGGAGATAAAGCTAGACCACAACGCATCTTTCCGGGTTACAAGCTACAGTGTCCCATGCTCAGTAAATTAACATATGCACCACTCGATTACTATGCGTTTCCTGGCCAAATAAATCAAACCGCACAAACTAGACGAAGATAAGAATCACCACCCTCAGGGTAAATTTTAGGAATATTGTACTTATCACAAAGGCACACATTTTACACCTGGTAAACAGAGTTCAAATTGGAGTCAATAAAAATCCAGACACATAAATGGAATAAACGCATCCAAACAAACTTAACTTTACCCTATCATGATACCACGTAACAGTTACATTAAAATTCCTGGAGAAGCTCAAGTTAGATATAAAGACATTGTTAGTTTTAATAATTTCCTCTCTTGTAGCAAGACTGGTTAACAGATTTACTTGCCAATTCTCAGAAAAAACACTCGAAGATTCAGTAAATGTATGAATAAAAGCATACATTTTGCCAAACTTTAAAGGCAGAGAGGATGAATCCCTGCTTCGTGTGCAAAATGGAACTCAGTCTTCACTCTGGAGCTCTGGGCAATTCTTCTATATCAAGGCACGTGCTGGAGCCTCCAATTCCATCTCACTTCAGTCATGTCCACACAAAACCACCCCACAATGCTTCACTCATACACTTTTCTCAAATACATCTGATGCTCCAGCATGGAAGAACAATCAAACATCATATCATCAAGTCTGCAGGCTACCAGTGTTTTTCAAACAGGCCAGATTAGATGGAAATGAAACTCTCTTTAAGGAGAGGCAAATGCTTCATTTAATTTAGATTTCCAGAGTAGGCTACAGACTTTGCATAAGTAACTACAAGACACTATATTACCATCCTCTAGTAAAAACAATGACAGGTTTATGTAAGAGGTATAACATGGTCCTTATGTACAGAGTCTGAAAAAATATACCCAGACCACAGCCAGCAAGTATCATTCTTCTCTCCTGAAGCAAGTATCAGTCTCTGAATTGAAGCTCTCTCAAAATAAACAGAAATAAACCAACATTTACATCACTAATAATGTCAAAGTTGCTCTTCCAAAGTACAGACTTACCCAGTGGCACCTCCCGTAGGACTGTATGTAGCTCACGTCGTTGCTGCTACGTCCTGCTTTTCCCCAAGCTACAGCAAACTAAAGCATGGCTCAACCCCCAGCTTTCCTTGGTGCTATTCAGAATCACACGGGCAACAAGAATCAGATCAGTTTTTTTATGTTACTGCTTAGGAAATTATGTGCGAAGCAGAGACAACCACTGGAGCTTTTCATTGGGGAGAATTAATTAAAAAAAAAAAAAAAGAGAGAGAGAGGCAGGAAAAGCAGTGCTCTGTGCTGCTAAAACAGCAGGGGGAGGCTACGGAAGGAGCCAAGCACAAATGCTCCCCGTATCTACCCTCAGCTGACAAAACATTAGGGAAAGAGAGGAACATGAGGCGAAAGAAACCGTTATAGCAGGAAGGGATCATTAAAATAACACCTTACAGAGACAGGCTGGATAGTACAATTCCTAAACCTGTCCATCCTTTTTTACTGGATGATGCTAACAGACCGGTTTTCCACTTGGCAGTGCCCCTATCCTTCATGAAACATTTTCTCAAGTAGGCTTCCGGACATTAGGCATTTAGCAGTACAGCTGCCAACTCTAATGGATGAGGTGGGTGCGGCTCAAGAAACTGCATAAGGGAAGGAAACAGGATGAGCCAGAAGTACCGTATATAATTTAAGTAATTCAGAACCCCTACCTTGTAAACATTGTTCATCTATGTAACTACATGATCTCATTACCAGGATCACTGCCGTCCTTCCCCGATGTTACAGATACATGCTGTGTCTTGTCTTTAATTAGGTTAAAAACTCCTTAGGGCATAAATGATTCTCTAACCCCTTGTTTGGTGAGCTCCTGGCATTATGTGGTCATGATTTTAATTCCAGCCCTGAAGCACTACCCTAGTTAGTTATAAACGCACAACAACTATACAACTTTATACTGGTACAACTAATTAGCCGGTTGTTGCATGGCACTGGGAAGGAATTCCACCACTCCCTCCATCCCTCTGCCACCATCCTGGCTGCTGTGTGTATCAGGGTGGTTTGTTGCTTTTTTTTTCTTAAAGCCTTCCACAGAGGTGTTGAGTGTTGGCTGGCAGCAAGGCTGGGAATTTTGACGAGGGTGTGCCAGCACTTCTACCGGAACTTAAACCCAGAGGTTCTTGACTAGATGGCCTTGCCCCTTTGCTCAGGTCAGACAAATTGTAATATCTGGGGCCAGGAAGGAATCTTATCCCATGGTTAGACTGGTACAGACTGTGGGGGTTTTTGCCTCCGTCTCTATTAGAGGGGATGTGGCCTCCTTCTTGGGATCTCTTGGATATGTATAAATAACCTTTACAACAGCAAGACGCTGGCTGCCATGGTCCTCCTGCTTTACCTGTGACAGGTTAGGGTGTTAAGCCTTGTGTTGTCACGGTTAATGCATAGTTTTACTCGGAGATTAGATAATGGATTTGTATATGATGGTTTGGATAGGGATGATCCTGCCTCAGGCAGGGGTTTGGACTAGATGAAGTGGACATGCACCTAGCTGGGGTCATCTGACCCCAGCGCTCTTTCCTGTCCAGGGCAGGGGGTCGGACTCGATGATCTGTTAGGGTGTCTTCCAACCCAAACATCTATGAAACTATAAAAATCACCTCCAGCCCTACTTCTCTGATTCTATGATTTTAAGTGACAACAGCTCAGTGCATACACAGATATATACACAGTTGTACATGTGGGTATAGCTTATTACTATACAGGAAGGGAAGGAAGGTATCTTGATAGGAAAGTACCTTTAGACTAATAAAACTGCATTCTTGGGAATGAAGCTGTCAGTAGTAGACAAAGGTCAAACTCCTAACTGAAATAAATCTAGCCACACAAAATATGCAGACCAGGACTAATACAAATAAAAGATGCTATGGATAAGCATCAGAGAAAAAAGGAGACATCACAACAGAAGAAAGACAAGACTAGAATATAGGGAACTGACCTGAAAGGCAATGCAGGAAAGAGACAGAACACGCTTATAAGGAAAAAAAAGGTGCAGTGAAGTCAGAGAGACACAAAGATGGGATATGACATATCAAAGAATCATAGAAAGTTAGGGTTGGAAGGGATCTCAGGAGGTCATCTAGTCCAACCCCCTGCTCAAGGTACTCTCAGTAAGACCATCCCCAACTAGATCCCAGGCAAATCCCAGTTCAGTAGTTGAAGGCTGCTATTAAATCCCCCCTCAGTCTCCTCTTCTCTAGACTAAATAAGCCCAATTCCCCCCATCTTTCCTCATAACTTATGTCCTTCAGCCCCCAAACCATTTTGGTGCCCTCCACTGGACTCTCTTTAATGTGTCTACATTCCTTCTGTAGTGGGGGGCACAAAACTAAACACAGTACTCCAGATGTAGCCTCAGTGCTGAATAGAGTGGAATAATGTCTTCCCTTGACATACTAGCAACACACCTACCAATGCAGCCCAATAGGCCGTTAGTCTTCTTGGCAACAAGGGCACACTGCTGGTTCATATTCAGCTTATTGTCCACTGTAACCCCCAGGTCCTTTTCTGCAGAGCTGCTCCCCAGTCAGTCATCTCATCACAGAAGGCAATCAGGTTGGTCAGGCATGACTTATCCTTGGTGAATCCATACTAACTGTTCCTGATCACCTTTTTCTCCTCCAGGTGCTTAGAAATGAATTCCTTGAGAATCTGTTCCATGATTTTTCCAGGGACTGAGGTCTATAGCTCCCTGGATCCTCCTCCTTCCCCTGTTTAAATATGGGCACTGTGTTTCCCCTTTTCCAATCATCTGGGACCTCTTCTGACTGCCATGAGTTTTCAGAGATGATGGCCAGTGGCTCTGCAATCACATCAGCCAACTCCCTTAGCAGCCTCGGGTGCATCCCATCCAGCCCCACAGACTTGTACATCTCCAACTTTTCTAAGTAATCTGTAGCCTGTTCTTTCACCACTGCTGATTGTTCATCTCCTCCCCAAACTGTGCTGCCCAGTGCAGTAGTCCGGGAGCGGACCTTGCCTGTGAAGATTGAGGCCAAGAAGGCATTGAGCACTCGAGCCTTCTCTCCATCCTCTGTCACAAGGTTGCCTCCTCCATTCGGTAAGGGACCCCCACTTCCCCTGATCCTCCTCTTGCTACAGATATACTTATAGAAACCCTTCTTGTTACCCCTTACATCCCTTGCTAGCTGCAACTCCAATTGTGCTTTGCTCTTCTTGACTTCATCCCTGCATGCCCAAGCAATGCTCTTATATTATTCCCTAGTTATTTGTCCATGTTTCCACTTCTTATAAGCTTCCTTTTTGTGATTTAGTTTACAGAAGAGTTCCCTGCTAAGCCACACTGGTCTGCTGCTCATTGGGAAGGTTTGTTCCTGCACTCTCAGTAAGGCTTCTTTAAAGAACAGTCAGGTCTCCTGGACTCCTCTCCCCCTCAGACTGGCTTCCCAGGAGATCCTGCACATGGCGTTCCCTGAACGAGTCAACGTTTGCTTTTCTGAAGTCCAAGGTCCTTACTTTGCTGCTCTCCACCCTTCCTTTCCTCAGAATCCTGAACTCAATCATCTTGTGATCACTGCTGCCCAAGCTGCCATCCATTACTACTACATTCCCCACCGGATCTTCAAATTTTATTAAAATGTGATTGACATTGTCATAACAGTTGTGAAATGTACTGAATTCCTTTAATTTACAAGGCATGTAGCTTGGGGATAGGATATTTTCACACAAACAAAAGTTAAACACCTTCACAGTATCCAGTTTACATGAGATACACATCAATGGCTACTTACCATATTTAGTCAAATACAAGACAAGATTTTCCCACCCCAATAAGCATGGGGGGCAGGGAGGAAGCCCTTCATTTTACATTTACATACAGGGAACCCTCAAAAAAATACACTATCATTAAACTGCTGCCAAAGCATATGTGCAGTAATGGAAACCAACTACGAAGCTGATTAAACACAGCCAACACTGAGTATGACTATGAAGTACATAGCCCAGACTGGGCATCCAAGCTGATGGGAACCTACCACAATGATAGCCTAGTGCAACCATCTGAATAAGACGTATGTTAGTGCCCAATAAGTGCAGTCCTGCTCCATGCCAACTATTTCAAGTGATGGTAAGCTACTACACTGCATACGTTTCGACTTCCCTGTCATTCCCACAGCTGAGCTCTGCCTTTCTTTCCCATTTCCACTTACTCCTGCTTTTTCACCAGCCTTAAATGTCTGGCAAACATTGCCAAACAGGGCCCCAGGGTTCACCAGAATCCCTGTCATCCCCTCTCTCAGTCTGACGTGTATGATTAGCGTGGTCCCAGCCTGCATAAGATGGAGCTGGACCAGGCTGCCCTGCACCTCATCTGCATACAACTTTTTGGAGAATCCCAAGATTCGTGACAATAACACCGGATTCTAGTCATGAGAGGAGGTGAATTAGCATATGAATCCTCTGGGGTTGGGGTGTGAAGGTAATGTGGAATACACATCCATATTGAGCAGTGCTGACCATGGTCTGAAATGCTGTTGACTCTGGCTGGGGTGCAGCCCAATGAACTATTTGGTAAAATCACTAGCCTTTTGGCTTTGAACTAATATCATGCATAGCTGCTTTTTATATAAGGTTCAGCGCATTAATTCTGGGTGAATGAAGTCTATGGGTACCTATATATGCAAATATACAAGAACGTTTATTTCAAGGTCAGTGTTTTCAAATTGATCCTGTACTTCCATGTGCTCAGAGAGACCAAGGTCTGACAGTAAGAAAATATGGGCTGCAGGTGGAAGAAGTTGCAGGGAACTGAGGGCAAGGGGGCTATCTGACCCCTCAGATTTATTTTCCCTGCTGTAGCAGTGGAAGGGGACAAATTCAAGGCAAACCTCCAATAGTTAGGATTCTATTCTGAAAAAATTATAAGTTAATAAATTTTCCATATACAGAAGCTAATTACTGGGGAGTCATCTTACATTCAAGCAAATATGGTATGTATATATAAGCAACCTTTTATTTAAACTTCATAAACCGATGTTGTACCTGATAATGGAAGTACAGCCTTAGCTGAAGAGAGATGTACCAGTACAGAAATAGCTACTGGTGTATATACAGTTATACCTGCAAAGTTACACTTAGAACAAGTAAAATACTGGTAATAACCACTCACCAAAACTGATAAAAGATATACAAGATGCCAATGTAATGTCATGTTGCCAGTACAAGCGCTCCTATGGTTTAAGGACTTTTGTTGGTTGGGTTTCACACCTCTTCATGCTCCTGACTGAGAAAGCTGCACTGTCTGTAGACTTGGCTTAAGTTTTGAAGTGATTTAATTAAAATGATACAAATGTGCACATGGGAGTTTTTATTTGTTTAAAACTAGCTTGCATTACCTTAGCCTCCACTGATAAATTTAATGATGATGCCAGCTAAACCAACATAACCATGGTTTAAATTGAGTTAAGTATCCACATAGGATTCTATGCTACTTGGCTAAATCAGTTTCAAAAAAATTATAGACTGCTAGTAAAACAGTGTGTGCAGATCTGTCTTAACAAAAGCTACCGCTCACATTTAACCATCTTTCAGAGGGATAAACAGTGGAAAGGAAGAAGTGGGAATAAAGCATTCATTCCAAATGCTCATTTCTAATTTTTGTCTACTTAGCCGTTTGTATATGTAGTGAAAATGTGACCTTAAATCATATAAAAATCTGGCCCATCATTTTGAATAGCATATATTTTTAGAGGGTTTGTATCCAGAGACTGAGTACTCAGCATTTTCCCAAGAAAAATCAGAGTCCTTAATACATGTCTCCAGTTTGGCATGCAGAAATACTAGATGTATTTGACAGTGCAGGTCTTGATTAAATACTGTTTCAGCATTAAGTCCCCAATAACTAGAATGATCACCATTTAGATCTCTAACACATCTAAAGAGACTCATGCACATGCTATACTAGGGGTGGGCAAAATGCAGCTTGTGAGCTGGATCTACCCAGCCAAGGGATTTTATCTGGGCCACGATGGGTCCCTCAGGCCCATCAGGCCCAGGTGTGGGGGGCAGCCCAGGCTATGGCATGTGCAGCTGGTCCCACTGCCCCCAGGCATACAGCAGGGCTGGGGAGGCATGGCGGCCAGACTCCATTTCCCAGCAGCTTTGGTTCCCTCCGGCTGCTGCTGCCTGGGCAACTTGGCCCGTCCAACATGCACCCAGCACCGGGGGTGCCAAATGGAGTAGGTAGAGTCTCCATGGAGACTGGCCCCTGCAACAGGGTGTGCTGGGTCGAGAGGAGGATGGGATGGGCCATGGGCAGGTGAGGAGCCGTGTCCAGGAACGGGATGGGTAGGCAGGGAAAGGTCAGGTTCTCAGAGCAGTGACAGCATGGGGCCGTGCTGGGAGTAGATTGCAGCTCTGCCCCAGGTCCCGGCCTCGCACTGTCACCACCCCACAATCCCAGCTCCCCTGCCCCCTCCATCAGATGCTGCTATGACCCGTGGCCCCCTTCCCACCTGCCCCCTGACCAAAAGTGCCCTAAGCCAGTCTGGATGGGGAGACCCCACCTGCTCTATCCAGATCAGTCTAGTAATTAGAGGTGCACCAATATATCAGTCACATATCAGATCAGTACCGATAAAAGGAAATTAACATTATTGGTTATTGGCATTTTTCGGCTGGTGTAGCCGATAATGTCACCAATAAATGCCGCATGCAGGCACACAACCAGGAATGCAGTCGGGCAGCTTGGAGAGCAGCGCCCTGTTAGTAAGTCTGTGGGGGAGAAGAGGCAGGGGGAAGACCCCATGGTAAGGAAGGGAGCAGGGCAGGGGCAGGCACCGCCCAGCCAGGGCAGTGAATGGAACCCCAGGGCCAGGAGCAGGATGGAGCCATGGGCAGTTCGTCCAGGGTACACAGTTCCTCACTGCTGCATGCACCCTTGAGGTGGAGCCAGGGACAGTGCCAGCCTCTTCCCAGTGGGGAAGCTAGATCGGGGCTGGACTCCAAGCAGGCAGCAGTGAGGAGGGCACAGCTGCATGGAGTGGTGCTGGGAGGGGTGGCTATGGGGGCACTAGGGCAAATTTTGAGGGGACTATAGCCCCTACCTCCGTGCCAACCCTGCTCGGGGCACTCTGCTCTGTTGACTTTCTTTTGGGAGCCCTGAGCCAAGCCGAGTGCCCTGAGCAGGGTTGTACTAGGAAGAGAAATAGTGCCCCCCCGGTCTCCTTAGCCCCACCCACAGCCACCACCACTGCCACTTGCCCTGCACAGCTAAGCTTGCCTCTCTCCCGCCCGCTGAGCCCAGGACCACACGATGAGCCACCCGCAGCTCTGTCCCACTTCCAGGCCTGGCGTCCCATTCACCACCTTGGCTGGGCAATGCCTGCCCCTTCCCCACTGCCTCCCTGTGGGGGCTCCAATCTGCCCCATTTACCCCCTTGCCTCCCCCAGGCCCCTTCCCCTCCAGAGACTTTCCTGCAGGGCACTACTCTGCAAGCTGCTGTGCTGCATTCCTGTAAATTGGTTATCAGATTGGTACCAGCCAATATGGCTGGTTAATAATCAGCTATCTGTATCATCACCCAAGAAATCTTTATTGGTGCACCCCTACTAGCAATCTACCACTTAGTGAGTTTTGGTGAGCTGTTGTGGGCTGCAGGGTGGGAGGAGGGAGTACTCACCCAGCCAGCAAGATCTCACCAAAACTCCAGGCGACTTTCCAGCCCAAATACTTGCCTACCCCTGTGGTATACCCTAAAAGTACCCATTGATTTCTGAGACTGCTCACAATTAAAGTTAAGGACATGCCTAAAACAGACACCATTTCCTATTTAAAAATATACTTTCCAAAATGATGATACCTAATACGGTCTTTGTAAAAATGCAAGCTTAACAAATTAAGATTATCCATATGCAATGCAAAAATTCCGAGACTGTATATACTGCAGATAACTTTCAAGTAGCAAAAGACTGTTATAATGCCACTTTGAAGATATTAGTCTTCAGATCACCCAAGACACTGATGTAATTACTTTCAAAGAAAATATTTAGGTGTTTAGTTACCACAGTGGAGATTGTGGAATAAACAGCTAAATAGTTATACCTGCATTATGATACAAGTTTCCACATGTAGTTGGGGGGAGACATTTAAACCTGCCTCAAGCCTAAACAAAGATTTTCATGAACTTTCACCTTTACGTTGCCCTAGACAAACGTTTATTAGAAAAACTGTAAAAAGCTTGTCTTTTTTTTACAAAATAAAGTTTCCTTGAGGGGCCATATTATTATTCTGAGGTACACAAATCCAATGACAACAAAAATCAACACAATTACTCTAAGTCTATTCACAAGATTTCAAGGCGTCTTTAATGATAAATCTGGAATTAATGCAAGCATTAGGCTTTTCAGAACTTGAATCATACTCTGTTTCCTTAATACAACCATTGTCAGAACTGTTTGTTCAAGTTGCCTCAAATTATACCAACAAACCATATATACAAAATCTAAACAGACAGGTTTAGGGTGTCTGGATGAGGTAAAAAGGCCTCCAACAGTAATCTGTATTAAGACTTAGCATTTCTCCATATTAAATTTTCAAGACAGAAACCAAAAAACGAAAGTATCTCCCTGAGGAAGAATCTAACAAGGGACACTATTTAAGTTCTGCAATTCAAGTACTTAAATCATTCTCTCTCCCCTGGCCCCCATAGCTGTAAAACTATCCCATCATTCCCCAAAAGTGAAGTATTTGTATTGCAAGAAAGGATTATTTCAGCTTCAGCTGATAAAAAAGATTCAGCGCAATGAACTTCATTGACTACACTGACATTCAGTCAGTTTGCTTATACTGATAAGGCTTAAGTGGTGCCAACTGTAGAAGTTTTAATGACGCAAATAAAGTATTTTCTTGGCAAAATGCAAATTTGAGTAATATTACCTATGAACAAGTTAAGTTAGAAGGACCTTACTGACACTGGCTGCAAAGTCAAAGAAACCAAGTAAGGAAATGTTAGATTTATAGTCACCCATGCAACCTTACTTATGCCCTGCCATGATCATCCTGTTCACTGGGAAAGATCCAGGTAGAAAAATATTTTGTAATCAGTGTCATTACAAAGTATCAAGAGGAAAAAAATTAAGTAACCTGTGGATTTCTTACCTTGCAACTGTATGACTTCACAACCAAAATATTCTATTAATATGAAGGGTTAAAAAACCAAGGCAAAAATAAAAAAGGATGCTAAACTCTAACCTTTTCCCACCACATGTCAGGTGCAAGGTTTGAAACAAACTTCTGACACTGCAATAAACTTTTACCATGTGAGATAATTATTTTTGCTGGCTGCAGGAAAAAGCTGTTGTGCCAGAATTACTGGGGCCAAGTCCTTGTCAAAAAGTATCAGCCCAGTTACCTTCTCTTTGTTTCATCCCCAGTAGCTGAGTAAGCTACTGAGGCTTGATATTTTCTGAAGGAGAAAGAGGACAGGCCGCTGAACCCGTATGCCAAGTCAGGGTTGTCCAGCCGGTGGCACGTGATGGGTAACTCATGGCCCCTAGGCTCCCAGTTGGGCACGGCTCCCCCATTGTTCTCCAGTACTGCCACTGTGGTCTCAAGGCTCACCCTCTTTCTGCCAGCTTTCATTTCCTGCCCTCACCATGAATCATGGAAGCAGGACAGGGCAGGGCAGCCCAGGGGACTTCTAGACAGCATAGCGCATGGGCAACAACATAGCAGAGGCAGTGGCAGACAGCCCCTGGCCACTTAAAAGTTAGATAGCTCATGATAACTGAGGGGACTAGTTGGAGCAACCCAGCTGGATCCTTCCTACTACAGCAGCCTCTTCCTTACAGGCATTCCTAGCACACAGGTCAGCAGCACGACCTTCAGATCTCCATCTCTGACATGTATAATACTTAAATTATTAAAGTAACTTTGGGGAGTTGTTTTTTGTTTTCTTTGTTATAAGGATGAGAACTCAATACAGTGGAGAAAAAAAATGCTTATTTACTAGATGACAGAAGAACCCTGAGAGTCATGACTCCTGGGTCTTACTGATGACTTTGGGACAGTGTTAAAACAAGAGGCCCTCCAGTCAGGACTCAGTTTTCTATTACTGGCTCAGGAGGAAGAGTATCGGACAGCAGTTAAAGTAATGTTTAGACAGTAACACCAAGCACAAAGATTTGGCAGACCATTTCCAAATGTATGTGATCAGAGTACACCACATTAATCCCGGTAAGAACATTGTGCACTCTCTCAATTACTTCATTTGAGAAATGGTGTGGCTATTACATGCTTATCTTCTATGGTAATGAGAATGATAATGGGAGTTATAAACAGAAATACGTGGACAAATAGGAGATCTGAAATGCTTCTCCGAGCTTCTAGATCAGATCGTTTTCCTTTGGCTAAAAGATATTTTGATGCAACTTTTCCTCTTTCCCAAATGGAGAATGCGATTCAGCTGGAACACAATATGCCCAACAGCTCCATTTCCTGTGGGAAAACAAAATCCAACTGTCTTGGGTTAAGATGGCAGCCTCTTGGGTCTTGTGTTCAGTGGGACTAAAGTCACAAGATGCTCCAAAAAAACTGCCTCCCCTCATACTCTACTGCACTGGGAAATGGTGAGATTCACCTGAACCTTGTGGCATTGATTGTCAGGAAGTACCAGCCAGGGTTCCTGGGAGAGAAGCCTTAAGTTCCAGCACCAGGGGCTCTCCCACTTTTTGACGCTCTGGAGGTCTGTCAGATACAGCAATTGTGCGAGGCTGTGGCTGGCCTGGCAGAGTAGATATAATACACGACACTGCCTCCAACACTACACTAAGCTGGGCTTCAGAAAGACAGAAACAGACCTGCTGGCCTGTGCACATCCACAGTTATCCCCACATCTCAACCACGTCCTCCATCTCGACAAGCCACAGGGCTTTGCCATGCCCCTCCAGGACAAAACCATGCTTCAACCTCATCAAGGAAAAGCCCCAAAAATTCTACAACTAACATTTAACATTTAATTTGTTCTGCATGATATTGAGATATCTATCAAATAGCAAAGAAATTATAAGCTGCCTTTCACTGTATCTTGATGTCCACACACTATATGTTCACCGATTTATGACAGACTCTATTTTGTCCATAGGAAGTTCCTTCTCCCTCTAACCAGCATGAGAAAACACCAATATCCATTTACAGTGTAGCCCACATTTTAACTACAACTTCATACTGATCCTACACACACTTAACAGTGCTCAATCAAGTTCTGCACATCAATCCTGAATAATCTCTTAACATCGCTGAAGCTGTAATTAAGCTTGCAAAGTACACAATGAGGAAGATTAAGATGAGCCCATGTTTATGCCTCCAGCTAATAAAAGAAAATGTTCCTAGTGCTGAAGAACCATGTCAATGAAAACATATAATAAGGGTATTATGGCACAGGTGAAAGGTGTTCCAGAGTTGGCATTTCAGGACATGTATTGGAGGAGCTGTGAGATGTGTACAATTAACCTTAACTGCACCAAAAGGAAGTTTATATTTATGCAACATATACAGTACTGCATCTTTTCCATGCAGCCTTTTGGAGTACAAGCTTGCACCTCTATACTGTATCACCAGAGGGCAACTTGCATACATTTCCATTATTTATTAAAGAGCTACTCTGCATTACAGGCCTAGTCTAGCTTAACAATAAATATACTCCTGCCATACATCTGATCATATCTGCAACCTTTTCATATTTAATTCAAAGAGTCTGATAAATAAAAACTAGGAGAAATAATTTTACGAGTAACTGAATAAATTTGCCTGTCGAAGTCACACAAGACGGAGATTATCACCAAAAGTAGAGAAAGCATCTCAGCCCCTAGACACCCATCTAACTCCAAACTATTCTCTTCCCTTCAGGACAACCACATCAACGGGGTCTAGCTACCGTTATATCCAACTACTTGTCTCCTCATGCAAATTCAGTGTATTGCAAGCAATGGCTTTAAAGAACAGGCAGCATCCAGCATGCAGAGAGCACACCGAGCTGCCACAAAACACATAATCGATGCATCCAGGGCCGCAGCCCTGCAAGGCAGATGCGATAAAGTAGTTAATTATTCAGTTGGCAATCGCATTACTGACGTCAACAGAAGACTCCAGGAAGTGAATCCTCTTAGTTTGTTAGTGTCTAACAAAGAGTGGAGGTCGCCTCAGAAATGAAGCAAAACCAGCTGTCCCATATCGAGTGTGCCGGCCTGAAACATTCACAACCTGCATTGGCTCTTGCTGACACCCCACCCCGCTACACCCTCCTCCCTAAGGAAGTCTTGGCTTTTTCTTAATAAAAGGAAAAGAAGGATCTTTCAAACATACAGCACAACACAGGTGCCCCCATATGCAGCCCACTCCCCTACAACCACTTCTCCTGCTGCACATCAGCTGCCCTTCCCTAGTCCTGGGCCCACAAGTCGGCTGCCACCAGCGCTTTCCCCAGTGCCCAGGGGCCTCTGCCTTGCAAACGAGCTTCCTCCAAGCCACTCGCTCCCTGCTGCAAGAGACCTGTTTTGTCCTGGGCGCCGCCACCACCTCCCCCCTGGCAGCGCACCCTGTCCTCGCCCCTCCGGCCTGCTCCACAGACCCGTTGACAGCCACCCTCCCCGCGGGGTGCCAGCAGGCGCCGGAGGGTCAGGTCGGGTCGGGTCGGGTCGGGTCAGGCCAAGGGCCCCCCCTGCCCCCACCCCGCCCCGGCGCGGCCCGGCTCACCCCACTCGAGGAAGTCGGAGACGTAGCGGTCGCGGCGCAGCGGCGCGTCGCGCCCGCACTCCCCGCACACGCCGAGCAGCAGATCGAGCAGCGCCTCCACGCTGAGCGCCGCGTCGTGCCGCTGCGGCCCGTCCAGTACCAGCTGCTCCAGCCGCTTCAGCCGCACCTTGGCCGACATGGCGCCGCGCGGCCGCGCAGACCCGCGCCCGGACCTGCTCCCTCTC
>NW_017728947.1:99341482-99344284 GCF_001723895.1 Crocodylus porosus
CCCTCCGCTGCTGCCGCCTCCGCCTCCGGCACCGAGCGGCCCGGCCGGGACTGCAGCCACGCCCCCCGCGCCGGCGTGCCCACGCACGGACGTGCGGCGAAGGCGCGGAGCCGGGGAAGTTTGGGACGAGTCGCTCGCTGTAGCGCCACTAGCCGGGAGAGCGGCACTTGCAGATTCGCGTGTGGAACATTAAGGGCAGGCGGGGGAGCTGTCGATTCTTTCCCGCAGATTCGCGCCCTGCTTGGGGCGGGGGAAGGAAGCAGAGTCGTTTTCAAGCCGGGGGGTGGCACAGGGGAGCTGGCAGTAGGGTTGTGTCAACCCTTCAGGATGGGCCTGGAGTCTGCAGGAATTAAGAAATGAACCCCTCCAGAGACTGGTGGGAGATCAACTACAGGGCTTTTTTTAAAATGTTGAATCCGATTTGTGCAGTAGTCCAGTGGGGTTTTAAAAGGTAACAGCGATGTGCATGTGCTTTCCTGATGCACCATAATCGGTAACTGATATCCGCGAGCCCGTGGGCACATCCGCGTCATGGGCACAGTCGTGTTCCAGCAACCTCCTGCAATAGATGCAAACAAAGTTGGCAACCCTGCCTGGCAGGCATGTGCCCATGTAGCCTGGCAGAGGCAGCCCTCGCTGGAGGGCCAAGCATCCCAAAAACATAAGTCAGCCCCAGGCCAGGCCTGGCTGGGCCAGCAGCCTCACGCAAACCCGTGGGCATTGGTACCCGCTGCCCCCTTGGCCCATGCGGGAGGCCATGAGCTGGTGCCTCATGCACATGCGATCCCAGCTCTGCGCTGCCTTCGGTCTCACCCACCTACTGGGTGCGCATGTGACCCAGGGTAGAGGCAGCTTGGTGCACTGCTTAGGCTACCCCAGTGTCCAGAGAGGCTGTGCTCTCTCTGGGCGTGATCCTAGTTACTCAGGCCTAGGAGCATCCTGGCATTTCAGAAGCTGCTGCCTTCAAGGGCCACGACCAACCCATGCTGCCTTGAGCGCTCATGCCCAGCCGCAGGGCCTAAGGAAACTTTTGCACCATTTGGGAATTGACTGTAGGGTAGGATGAGCCACCCACATCCTACCCTACAGCTTTCATCTGCAGAGACAGCAGCCGCTTGCTCCTGCAGATCCCTGTGTTTTGGCAGGACTTCAGTTCAGGGCCCGTGGCCGCTTAGAGACAAATGGAGCTTAGCAAATTAGGGCTGCTATGCAAACTGAAGGAAGTGTTGTGAAATGTAGTCAGAGTATCAACATTGCACTGGTTTGAGCTGCATTATTTCTGTTCTGTTAAAATGGCCTGCTAGGAGCTGTTATCTCAGGGAACCACAGTTATTTGGGACCAGATGCACAGTTCCTCAGAAATATGCATTCACTCTGGACTAAATACAAACCTGCCTGGTGAGAGGGTGTGACTTCATAACGTGAACTGTCAGGGCTAGATGGATCATTGCATGATAAAAGCTGTCATCGCAGAGCAGTAAGGCCAGCTGATTTCAGATCTCTGTCAAAATCTTGCATGCAGGAAATGCTTGTCTCCAAAAGCTACAGCCAAACAGAGCCAGATGGAGCTTTGCAGACTGGTGACTGTCATTACCAGGGCCATAGTTACTCAGGTAATACATCAGCACCTGTTGTCTGTGAGGACTGTGTTACTAAGCCCTGAACTGTCATTTTCAGAGCTTAGTCAGTCAGGCCCCAGTGGTGGGAGTTTTCATATTAAGGGGCCAAGATCACAGCTGCTTAGGGTCAGATGAAGTGTTAAATGACAGAAAGTGTTGTCTCCAGGGATTATGGCCTGTTGGGGTCCAATGAGGTACTACTAGTATTAAGATTGGAAGCTCTTGTTTCTAGGGGGTTGTCCTCCTCAGGCATGATGTCTCTTCTAGGATACAGAATCTCTGTAAGCCATAGAGCTCAGGTCATGGTGTGACACGGTACTGGGGTATAAGTTCTCTTTACTTGGTTCCAAACATTGTGACTGTGTAAAGAGAGTCTGGCATGTCAACTTTGCTCTGTTACATCCATGGGTTACTCAGACCAAGATGTACTAAAGGCTGATGCTTGTTGTTTTCATGCACTAGGTTCCAAACAAGGTGGGGACTTGGTACATACTACGATGAAGGATGGACATGACAGACCTGTCATCTCCACAGGCTGTATTTTACTACCTGGTAGTCAAACTGAATGTCAGACTAAAACCTGTAGTGTAACCTGTACAGAAAGGCTACTGTGAAGCAAACCTCTTATGTCTAAAAAACAGCTGTACCTTTGTAATCCCTACCCCAGGCCCTTGGGAAAAATATCATCTTACTCAGAACATACAGTAATGTAAGAGTGGTGTTGTAGCCATTGTGGTATAGAAATTATATGAGAGTCAAGGATTGCTTAGGTTGCTATCTTTAATTAGATCAACTGCATGATTTCTTATCACCCTAAGAAAGACTTGCCTCTCACAGAATATATGGGTATTTTTTAGAATTTCTTCCTGGTTGCAGATAGATCATCTGGCAACTCATCAATACCACTACCACATCTGTCTGTACCATCCTCAGCAACACAACAAGCACAACTGGCTTCCTGGGGCTGCTTCTTTATTTGAAAGGCAAGTTTTGCATTTTCTGCTTACTATCATATCTTCAAAATTGATCAGAATAAGAGCTATGGAGGACAGTGGTTGAAAGATGCTCAAGTAATGGCTGAACCAGATGTAAAAGTGTACACATTCTGCACATGAAGGAGGATGCACTTTTTCTAAATTCTTGCGCTTCCCTCAGTGATCTGCCCTGGACCTTAGGAAAATTT
>NW_017728947.1:99344384-99355334 GCF_001723895.1 Crocodylus porosus
GCTTAGAGACAAATGGAGCTTAGCAAATTAGGGCTGCTATGCAAACTGAAGGAAGTGTTGTGAAATGTAGTCAGAGTATCAACATTGCACTGGTTTGAGCTGCATTATTTCTGTTCTGTTAAAATGGCCTGCTAGGAGCTGTTATCTCAGGGAACCACAGTTATTTGGGACCAGATGCACAGTTCCTCAGAAATATGCATTCACTCTGGACTAAATACAAACCTGCCTGGTGAGAGGGTGTGACTTCATAACGTGAACTGTCAGGGCTAGATGGATCATTGCATGATAAAAGCTGTCATCGCAGAGCAGTAAGGCCAGCTGATTTCAGATCTCTGTCAAAATCTTGCATGCAGGAAATGCTTGTCTCCAAAAGCTACAGCCAAACAGAGCCAGATGGAGCTTTGCAGACTGGTGACTGTCATTACCAGGGCCATAGTTACTCAGGTAATACATCAGCACCTGTTGTCTGTGAGGACTGTGTTACTAAGCCCTGAACTGTCATTTTCAGAGCTTAGTCAGTCAGGCCCCAGTGGTGGGAGTTTTCATATTAAGGGGCCAAGATCACAGCTGCTTAGGGTCAGATGAAGTGTTAAATGACAGAAAGTGTTGTCTCCAGGGATTATGGCCTGTTGGGGTCCAATGAGGTACTACTAGTATTAAGATTGGAAGCTCTTGTTTCTAGGGGGTTGTCCTCCTCAGGCATGATGTCTCTTCTAGGATACAGAATCTCTGTAAGCCATAGAGCTCAGGTCATGGTGTGACACGGTACTGGGGTATAAGTTCTCTTTACTTGGTTCCAAACATTGTGACTGTGTAAAGAGAGTCTGGCATGTCAACTTTGCTCTGTTACATCCATGGGTTACTCAGACCAAGATGTACTAAAGGCTGATGCTTGTTGTTTTCATGCACTAGGTTCCAAACAAGGTGGGGACTTGGTACATACTACGATGAAGGATGGACATGACAGACCTGTCATCTCCACAGGCTGTATTTTACTACCTGGTAGTCAAACTGAATGTCAGACTAAAACCTGTAGTGTAACCTGTACAGAAAGGCTACTGTGAAGCAAACCTCTTATGTCTAAAAAACAGCTGTACCTTTGTAATCCCTACCCCAGGCCCTTGGGAAAAATATCATCTTACTCAGAACATACAGTAATGTAAGAGTGGTGTTGTAGCCATTGTGGTATAGAAATTATATGAGAGTCAAGGATTGCTTAGGTTGCTATCTTTAATTAGATCAACTGCATGATTTCTTATCACCCTAAGAAAGACTTGCCTCTCACAGAATATATGGGTATTTTTTAGAATTTCTTCCTGGTTGCAGATAGATCATCTGGCAACTCATCAATACCACTACCACATCTGTCTGTACCATCCTCAGCAACACAACAAGCACAACTGGCTTCCTGGGGCTGCTTCTTTATTTGAAAGGCAAGTTTTGCATTTTCTGCTTACTATCATATCTTCAAAATTGATCAGAATAAGAGCTATGGAGGACAGTGGTTGAAAGATGCTCAAGTAATGGCTGAACCAGATGTAAAAGTGTACACATTCTGCACATGAAGGAGGATGCACTTTTTCTAAATTCTTGCGCTTCCCTCAGTGATCTGCCCTGGACCTTAGGAAAATTTGGGGTATGATTCTTACCTCGTTTTTGTTTGGGCCACTCCACTGATGTTGGTGAGGTTATATCAGGAGCTGTGGAAGGATAATCAGGCCCACCGCCTGTCAAGATCTGTTATCCCCTTTCTTGTGCAGCAGTATAGGTGACTGAATCATAGCCACTTTTGATAGAGGGCGTACCTAGGAAACTGCAACTGGATGGAATTATAAAAACCAGTATCTGCCTAATGGAGATTCCAAAGTCTCCGGTCTCTTGGATTTGTCTTACACTAGGAGTGGCCAACCTCCAGTACACATACCACAAATGGCACAGACAGCCTCTGTATGTGGCACACAGCAGATGGGGGAGAGGATAGACAGCAGAACAGTGATAGTACAGAAAGCAGAGCAGCAGATCAGGCAAAGATTACAAGGCAGAAAGTAGAGCAACAGATTGGGCAGGGAAAAGGGATCAGAATGGCACTTGGAAAGGATGCAGAGCTAATTCATGGCACTCCTGTCAACAAAGGTTGGCCCTCACTGTTCTACACCTGTGTATCTCCCTTAGTTTCAACAGCAATTCTTGATATATATTGGCGTGAGTGAAGCTTTACAAAAGGTAAAAAAAAAGATGGACCAAAACATAGAATTGGATCAGCACTGAAAATTATACACGTGCTTTGCACATGCCGGACTAGCCCACACAGAATCATTATTGGGACTGCTGGTCAGCTGGCTGCTCCAGACATTGTTGAAAAATTGAAAAAAAAGAGACATTCGCAGTTTTTAATAGCGCTGTGTTTTGATGCTAAGATCCGGAGGTTTGAAAAAAACTTCCCAGTGGAAAAATGACATCAGACAAATGTAAGTTTGACATTGTAGCTTAAGGTTGTCTGATTCTGTTACTCACGTAGACCAACTGTGTACTAAAAATAAAAGCGATTTGGCTAAGATGGATTCAGTGATCCATCTTGCTTGTTCTTTTTCCTGTTGCGTATTTTAGTGGAAAAATACAAACCCTCTTTTTTACACTGCTCTGATCTTACAAAATCTCTCCCATTTGGGACCCAATGTAAGCAAAAGGGTTCACAGGCATATGTTTTCTGGTGTAGTCCTAGATTTGCAAGACTGAAGATGTTAAGTCCAGATGGCCACTGAACAGGGTCTTTTAAATCCACTCCAACTTAAGCCTCCATTTTATTTTTCTGGCTGTTCTCCAGGTAACTTAGTAACTGGCAGAGAGAGAAATTCTGTTATAGAATTTTGATGGCAACAGGAAATAGCTGTGTCACCATTTTATGGTTTCAGGAAAATCCACCCACAGGTCAGTTTTGGATTGAAAAGAATAAAGAAATGGGAAAGACTATGAGCAGACTGAGATTGAAAATATAGCTTCTAACCTCTCTACAATGGAAAAAGGAGAAGAGAAGGGTGTTGCAGACCTCTCTTCCACGACAGCTCCCACTAGACAGAACCAATTATATAATGTGACCTGTAAAGAAGAAATTGAGTTTGTGCTTCCTTATAAGGTATAAACAGAGCCCGAGGGACTTGCTCACTAGTTGGGGAAATGGCGGGATTCTTCTTAAATTCTTATTGTTTTTACTGTTTTACATTAGGATGTCCATGGGAGACTATATGAACCACTGAAGAACCTAACAGAGTTATGCTGCTTAACTAGAGGTTTTACTTGCTTGTTTTGAGAGGGGAAGTTGCTGACTTGGAAGGAAAAAAAGTCTTTTTTAACGATTCAGTATCACTTATGTCTTTCAATTACAATTAAAGAAAACACCCGTTCTTTCTTCCAGCTAAAGCTTGTTTTTATAATTGAAAAAAATACCCCTCCATCACGCCTTTTTTCTATATAAAATAACAGCAAGAGGGGGCAACATGTATCTCTTTCCTTCATAGGTCACCTTGAAAAGATTATTGAAAACATTTCTGCTGCTGCCATTCATCTTTTATGTCCTGGTCCTTCAAAGACTTAAAAATGTTCTCAATTTTACACAGTATGGAAGGTTTGCTATTGACTTCCATAGGGCCAGGGATTCACCTTGTCAATGTTTTAACCAGCCAACTGCATCAAGCTAAGTATGTGCCATAGGCGCTGACTTTAATTTTTGCGGGGGTGGGGGTTAAGACGATGGCTCCCAACCCCTAGCGTCATGGCTGGAGCAAAGCTTAGTGGGGCCAGTGGGGCCAGATGCAAGCTGCCCACTGCAGGCTCAGGGCTCCCCACTCCGCTGCCCTCCCCCTGGAAGCCCTACCCCAGCAGCGCTGCCATGGCGAGATGCCCCCTGCCCACCCAGCAGCAGCAGGGGGCAAAACTCTACCCCACTGCCCCCCACCCTACTGTTGGCAGGCAGGCAGGGGGTGCCTTGTCATGTCACATGTGGCCAGCACAGGGCTCCTGGGTGGGGGCAGGGAGGAGGGCAGCAGGGCAGGAAGCTCCAAGGCTACAGCGGGCAACCTGCATCCACCCCCACCTTGCACACAAATCCATGCCTCCTGCCCTGAGAGTGTACACACCAGCAGGGAGCCAATACCCTGCCCCCTTGATGAGACGCCTGTGGCCCCGGCCCACTCCCTGCCCTGGCCCCAGGCCCCATGTACTGCGTGGGCTGAACAGCACCCCTAGGTCCAGCCCCTGACCCATTGTCTTCTTCATCATGGGGGCCTCAATCTGACTCCCCATGGATTTACCTGCCAGCAACTGGAAGAGCTGCTCTCCGCCACTGCCTGGGGCTGTATTCCTGGCGACGTGCATGTGTACACATGCACATGGCACCCCTTGCAGGCTAGAACTCTTCCAGCCTGCAAGGGGAAACCTGCCATTTCCCACAGCAAACAGAAAACCCAGATCCCTGCACAATGCTAGGAATCCAGGACAAATGCTGTCCTGGAGTCATGGAGCCCAGGACCAGGACGTGATGTTCCCATTTCAGGACTGTCACACCCACTTAGGGACAGGTGGTCACTCTTCCCAAGGGGGGTTAGGGCTCTTGGACCCCCATGTTCTCAGCACCTATGGCATGTGCATAAGTCCTTGCAACTGGATTTGGCAGACTAGTAACATGCTAATTTCAGTCATGTATCAGTTTGCTGCAGCGTGAGCTTGGGGACAGCTCAAACTTAGGGAAACATGTAGCCTGTAATGAAAGGTAAAGGGTCACAATTGTGGAGTATATTGAAGAGCTAAGCAAGCATGTCCAAGGAAAACATGGTTGTTTATCTTGCACAGACCCCCTCTATACACGGGCAGTACAGTGTGCATTTAAATGCATAGACTTGGGGTTGCAAAAGCCTGCACCCTTACCCAGAATATGCTTTTCTGAACATAACATAAGTGATGGCCATTAAGTAGCCCGGCACTGTCAGTGCTGTGCAGTTAGCAGCTACACTGACTATCTGCCACCATTTCCAAGTCTTATCATCTGTTTAGGGCCTCCTGTGAAAATGCTGGGAACCAGACAGTTTCAGCACTATTTTTGGAAGGCTCGATATGAGGAGCTAGGAGCCCTCAGATTGGCTAACTATGTCCCAATAGCAGGCATGACACTAACCACCTGAAGTGAACTTCAAGGTTCCTACGTGCAGTAGTTTCAGTGCTTCCCTTTTGCCATTTCTGGTGCCAGTTCTGAAGTTAAATGGAGTACAGCTAAGCAAAACAGATGGTGGAGCTGAAAGATGCCACATGCATAAATTGTTTATGCACAAACAAAGATGCAGACACCCAGTTTCTGTTATAAAGTAAGCTGGGGTGCCCAATCTGGCACACATCACAAGTGGCACAGACAGCCTCTGTGTGTGGCACACAGAAGATCAGGGAGGGAGCAGGCAGCACACCAGCAGAAAGGCACGGAGCAGAAAGCAGGGCAGCAGATCATACAGGAGAAGGGGATCAGAGTGGCACTTGGGAAGGTGAGGAGTGAATTTGTGGCTTCCCTCCCAAAAAGGTTGGCCCCCACTGAAGTAAGCAATAGGCAACAATAGGGACTGGCATTGTGTTATGCACTTAAGTGAGCTGTGCATTTGCCTGCTATGCACTTAAGCGGAGTGTATCCTCACATTCCCACTACTGCTCAAAGCTGTTCGGTTCTACATTTACCAGATGTGAAACCTGCTCTGTTCTCTTGTCCAGTCTAAAGTATTAGTTGTTCTAGGATGCTGGGGAGAATGGTTATTAATGCATTTTTACCACCATTCAATTTCCTGAAGGAGATAACTGCAGATGGAAACAGCACTGAATACATAACAATAAAAAAACACCCTTGCCACTGATTTTACTAGGAGCAATCTCAAGCACTCCTAGACCAAGCATTGCTTCAGGATTAAAAAAAAGAGAGTGTGCTCCAAAGAAAGAATGTTTGCATTATGAAAAATGTTGCTGCAGTATACCCTTTTATTATAAAAAACATTCATTATTCTTCTGTGGCATGGTATTCTGGTTTTTCGCAAGATGTTTGATTACAAGAAAATGCAATCAAGGTATTACACTTGGTTCCATCATTTGAATGTGTTCCCCCACCCACTGTAGAGCATCCATACAGATAAACATGTAACACTAATAATAAGTTTAAATCAGAAAGAGCTTCCATGCTGGTTCTGAGGTATTATGCAAGTTCCATCTGCAGACGGGAAAACATAATTGTACTTCAGCCAAAAAGCTGAGAGAGACATTGTGTGAAAATCACTGCTACTTGTTCAATAACAGCCAACTGGCAAATGACCATCTATTGTTGCTTAAAGCACTTAAACTCATAATAAATTTACAGGAAACATTCAGAAATGAAGCAGTGGGACCTAACAGCTGATTTATTCAAGACACTGTGGGACAGCAAACAAAGTAACTGCCCATGTTTGGCTTCAAATGCTCCATGAAAACTGGTGGTTCCTAGCTTCAGACAGATCAGAAAACCCTCCAGAAATAATGTTGTTCATATATAGATACAGCTTGCCTCCTCCTTTTTACACCAACTGGATATTTTGTCAAGGGCTTCATTCTAATCTCAGTTGCATAAGTGTAAATCCAGAACTCCATTAAAGTCAATTTGGATTTCGATTGATGATTCTAAAAACGTAGCATAAGTGGCATCAGGGTTTGCGCTTCAGTCCAGTCCAATGGTGGTATAGATACTTTATAATACATACACATGATCAGACCTTAAGGGACACTGGCAACAAAGTCCATGCTTCTGTTCATATCACCACATAACTTTTATTTTTAGGGCTGTCAATTAATTGTGATTAACGGGTGCAATTAACACGTTAATCATTGTCAAGTTAATTTTTTTAACATGTTAATTGTGCGCATGGTTTTGGAGCCCACACCTGGGCTCTGCTCTGCCACCTCCGGGCCATCCCGCGGGGCAGTGGTTACAGCACAGAAGACCGCAGGGCTGTCCAGGCATGGGCTCTGGGCAGCTGCAATAGGGGAAAGAAGGACACACACAGACACAGACACAGACACAGACACGCAGCTGCAGCCTACAGGTGGCCAGGAACGCAGCCCGGCAGCGTGTGGAGCAGCACCCAGTGGGCAAGTCTATGAAGGGGACGGGGAAGCAGCATGGGGGAAGAAAGGGGTGTGGGCTGAGGGGGGCCCAGGGCGGCTTGTCCAGGGGCACAGTGGGGCTCCCATTGCTGCATGGGCCCTGGGGGAGGCATGGAGGGCATGTGCCCCCCGGATTTGCTGTGCCTCCTGCTGCTGGGCAGGCAGGGGATGTGGTGCAATCAGTGCACAGTTCCCAGGGCACTGGCAATGGCAGTGGGGAGCAGAGCCTCAACCCACAGAGGCAGCCTGCCTCTGCCTTCCACACAAATCCAGGGCGTACATGGCCCCCATGCCTCCCCCAGGGTGCACGCAGCTGTGGGAGCTCCCCAACTCTCCTTGACGAGCCAGCTGTGGCTCTATCCCATGACCCGCTCCAACCCTGGGACCCCATTCACCCCAGCCCGTCTCTGTCCCACTCCCTCCCTCACCGTGGAGGCCTCGATCTGCGCCCCCTGCCCCTTCCCCCCTCATGCCCTTTCCCCTCACAGACTTACCTGCTGGGTGGTATCTGTGTGTGTGTCTGTCCCTGTGTCTGCCCCTCACTCCCAAGCTGCAGCCCCCCCAGCCCTGCTGCTGCCCCTTACTCCTGACCCACAATACCCCACATCCTGCCAGAGTATGTGGGAACCCCCCTCTCTGGGCTCCAACACCCCCAACACACCCACAACCCCCCACACCTTCACAAATTTTCCCCCACCCCCAACCATGAAGAACCTGCATAATTCTGCATACCTTTGAGTTTTTCTGAGCATAATTTTGAGGTTTTAGCTGTGCAATTAAAATTGTGTTTGATTGCAACTAACTTTTTTAATTGCACAACTAACCACGATCAGTTTTTTTTAATCATTTGGCTTAAAAAATGACTTTATAACTGTTATATCCTACTTACTTTATATCCCTTTTTGTCATTTTTTTATAACCATTAACTCAAAGAGTCATATGAAGGTTCTACACATTTTTACATGGCTTGCAATTGAGGAAATTAATTATGCATTTGTTATTTGGCACGTGATCTTCATAGATGAGATGAGATGAAAGATTGGAACAAGTTAATCCATTGTGCGAGTGAGAACAGTTTCTATCACAGTGAATGGTGGTTGTACTCACTCATGCCAGAGGTGAAGTTGTCTCATGATGGTTGTTTTTATTCATTTCTTTTTTTATCAGTATGCCATTTTTAGTGGAGAAATATGTGCAGGGATTAAGGCATAAGCACTCCTTGATGTATGAAAAGGCTCCTCTGCACACCAGGGAGAACGTAGTTGGAGGATCAGAAAGGTCCTTTGGAAGATCAGATCACAAGCAAGAACTGGCAGTTGGGGTGCACAAGTCAGGAATAAGCTTGCACTAGGTGCCCCTGCCCTGAAGTGTTTGTTTAATAAAGGAGAACAAATGGGGAACTGGGGCGGAGGTGGCTGACATTCTTGTTTGTGAAGATGTTACAAGTTTGTGAATTGCTGGGGTGGTGGGGGGAGGTTGGGAACATCTCAGAGCAAGCTGATGGTGTTGGAAGTGCTCTTGATGCAAAACTGAGTACTTGGGGAAATGCCTGGATGGCCCAGAAAGCCTGCAGTAGTCACTTGTATCTGAGAACAGAGATTAGACTTGAACTGACCTGGTTCTTCTGCCATGAAAGTTAGTGGGGCATATCCTCAGCTAATGTAAATTGTCATAGCTAGCTGCTGCACTGAAGTCCATCTATCCCTGAGAGTACTGTTATTAACTTCACTGGGAGCAGAGTGAGACCTAAATTTAACTTCACAATGGCCAGCAGATCCAGGCTGCTCATACATGCCACGGGGGTTTAATTTAGTTTAGTTCTCTCTAAATTGAAATGGTGGGTTTTAAAAAACCCACCATTTCCACTTAGGGAGAATTAAACCAAACTAAACCCCTGTTGTGTGTACACAAGGGTGGGGGTTCGTTCCTTACCTGCCTCTCCAGCAGGCTCTAGGAGAAAAAAAAAAGAAAAAGTTCAGTGTCCTCGCTGCTTTTTTTCCCCTTCAGTTGAGCCTGCCTGCACAGGCTGCCGCCAGGTTGCACAGCACCAGGAAAAGGAGGTGGGGACGGGGCAGGCGCCACTGGAAGCCTGTCAAGCCCCAAGCACATCGCTTCTAGTGCCCCATGCACTGTTGCATTTTGTTATGTAGCAAACTGAAACACTTGGAGGTGTTTTATCTTGCTATGTTCCAAAGTCATTTAAAGTGGAATATGCCGCTGAGTGTGCAAACAGCAACACCATTAAAGCGGTGCAAAAGGACATTTAAGCTGTTGTAAAGGCCAATTTTGTTTAAAGGCACGGACAAAGGTCCTCAGAGGACAGGTCATTTTAAAGCAGCCCTGTTTGTTCCAATTTGTCTCACTCATGCTACTCAGTGATTTGTCCTTGTGGATGCAAATACGTACTTTGTGTCAGTGCACATTAAGTCAGAGTACTGTGGCCATTTCAATTTTTCCTCTAGTCATGTAGCCTATGGTAGCCTCAGGCACTATTGGCTAGCTCATGATAGCATGATTAAAATGCAAATCCATGTCCTTAATTTACATGCATCCTTGCTCTGAACTGAAGCAAAATAGCACAGCCACTTTTGGCTTCGGAGCTGGTGTTACCAGGCAGGCCTTGGGTTCTTGGACCATGACCCACACTTCCATACAGAAGACATGCTCGGGCGGGACAGGCTTCATCTCTCTCCAGAAGGTAAACACATTTTTTCTTCCAGGCTGGCTGATCTTGTACGGTGAGCTTTAAACTAGGTTTGCTAAGGGACAGGGACACAGAGGAACACGAGGACACTTCGCCATCAAGCCAACTGATGCGCATAGGTTGTACCCAGGTAAGTGACAGGGGCCAGGGCAGACTTAGGAACAAGGGGGCAGCATGGGCACCTACAGAAGGCCTCAAATGCCTCTACACAAATGCTCGAAGCATGGGGAATAAGCAGGAGGAACTCGCCCTCCTGCAAGCTAGCAAAACCCCACACCTAGTGGGGCTCACAGAAACCGGGTGGGATTCTGCCTATGACTGGGCAGTGAACATCCAGGGATACAGGCTGTACAGGTGAGACAGAGCAGGGAAAAGAGTTGGGGGTGTAGCGCTATACCTCACAGAGCAATACACATCAATGATCAGGATAGGGTCAGAGGACAGGCAAACTGAGGCGCTCTGGGTAAGAATGCAATGGGGGCATGGGGAAAGGGACTTGATAGTGGGCGTCTCTACTTCAGACCACCTCACCAGGGGGACGAGCTGGACCTGGAATTCTCAGGTCAGCTCACGGAGGCTGTAAAAGTCAAGGGATGTGGCTGTCATGGGGTGAGCTAAATTACCCAGACATCTGCTGGGAGGAGCAGTCAGCCAGGTCTGACTGCTTACGTAGGTTCCTAGCCGAGATACAAGACCTCCACCTAACCCAGGAGGTGCGTACTCCCATCAGGGGAAATGCCTTGCTGGACTTGGTCCTTGCTACAAGCGATGACCTGGTGAGGGGTCTGCCGGTACTCGACCACCTGGGCAACAGTGATCATCGCCTGCTGGAATTTACTATCCAGCAGCAGGTGGTGAAAGCATGCAGCAAGGCAGAGGTCCTCGGCTTCAGGAGGGCTGATTTCTGTAAGTTTAGGTTAGTAGGAGGGCCATTGGGGTCTTGAAGCTTCAGTGAGATGGGAGTCCAAGACAGGTGGTTGTTCCTCAAGAAGACAATCCTCTGAGCTCAAAGGGAGTCAGTCCTAATGCGCACCAAGGGAGGCAGGAGTGCTAAGAAGCCACCATGGCTCAACTAAGGCATCCAGGGA
>NW_017728947.1:99355434-99382854 GCF_001723895.1 Crocodylus porosus
AAACACCCTTCTTGTCAACATGGTGGCAGAAAGGGATCTTGGAGTCATTGTTGATTCCAGGATGAACATGAACCACCAATGCGAGGAAGCAGTCAGTAAGGCTACCTGCACTTTGTCGTGCATCTACAGATGCATCACAAGCAGGTCCAGGGAGGTGATCCTTTCCCTCTATGCGGTATTGGTCAAGCAGCTGGCTTGGGGCTCAAGTAGTTATAAAGCCTGTAGCAGACGGAGTGTGTGCAAAGCACAGAGCACACAGGGCTGGAGAGCCCAGTGCTAGAGGGGAGCAGCCATACAGGGGCTGGAGAGCCTAGGCCTGACACTGTGGGCCTAGGCTAGAAGGCCTAGCCAGATTAAAGGGGCAGAGGCTGAGTAGGCCGACGCCCCAGCAGAGTGGACATCTGTGTAACAGCCATGAGGCCTGGGTGATGCTATAGGGAAGGCTTGGAGCCACACATTTAGCCCATAAGGCTTAAGGCATCCCATGAGGCACCATCTTGGAAAACCCCCAAAAACAAGTGTGTTCTAGTGGGGTTCAGCAGGACCAAGACCATGCAAAGGCTTGTGGGTAGCCTCTCTACTCGTTACTTTACCAACAAGGCATGGCAGGTAAGATCAGAAGGTGCCCATGGGGTAGAGCTGGCACACTCTCACAGAACCCCAGGGGCATCATGACCGCCTCGGGGAGCCCGACCCATGATATCAATCATAGCCCTATCTGGCCTTGTGATCTTCTAGCCCTAGTTGTGCCTTACAGGCACTAGTCATGGCCTCCAGCCTCCCTTATACCTACATCCATGCTTCTCTGGTATTACTCTGTTCCATTAACTGGGACCTCTGGCCCTATACTGGATTCAGCTCATCATGTCCCTGCCCATTACAGGTCTCAGCTCTGGGCCCCTGGCCCTTGAAAGTCTCAAAGCCCAGAGTGCTTCCCATGCACTCCCTGTGGCCTCCAATCCACTTCATAGGCACAACCCAAACCTCTGCTTACAAGAATCAACCTAACGTAAGAGAAAAATCACTTTAGCAACCCAGGGCCTTTTTTTTTGAGCTCTCTTCCTCTCCAGGGATCAGGGTCAGACTCATCCCACCAGTCCTGGGCTAGGACGCATGGGGAGTGCACACAGATGCATGCGCATCCCCCTGAGATTGGCAGTGCACCCCCCCCCGTAAAAAGCGCTGCTGATGCAGCTGGCGGCACCTGTGGGTGGTCTTCACTTGCCACCCCTCTGCCCTTGACACTAACACTGCTGCAGCTGCCTGCAGGAGCTCCCAGCTTGGTCCACCCCTGCTGCCAACACCATTGTGGCTGCCTGTGGGAGCTCCCCACTTGTCGGTGTCACATCACTGCTGCTACCACTGCCACCGCCACCTGCGGGTGGTTGCTGTGCCTCCCCAGCCTCCGAGGACACGTGTTGTTCATGCCCCTGACTCCTCCCATTTCTAGTCATCTGATTTGGCTCGCTGCATACCAAGACTGGGTGCTTCTAATTAGCCTAATAGCTTAGCACCCTGCTGCCTGCAGTTTGAAGACTAGGCCCTGTAGCCCTTTAACTATGCTACATGTCTTGGATAAGTTGTGCCTGCCCTACTGGCTATTTCTGTAGAAAGCCATGGGGCTTCTGCTGACTGCCTTCTCCCAGTGCACTACTGAAGTTAAAGGGGTTAGGGGACCTTGTCACACCATTCCAATTGCAGGGAGCACAGGGGAGGGATATACATTTGAGTGAAATCTAAGTGTATAAAACTATTCTAAAGTACAAGGTCAACATTTTCCTAGGTGTCTCCAGTAATAACCCTAGAAAAGAAGATTTATGGAAGACGACTAGAACAGGGGCAGGCAATTATTTCAGGTGGAGGGCTGCTTACCAAGTTTTGGCAAGCTGTCAAGGACCACATGGGTAGCTCTGCGCCTTGACAGGTGCCCTGCCCCTGCACACCATCTTATGGACAGAAGTCCCACCCCCTAAGCCCTGATCTTTGCCACCAGAAGTCCCTCTCCTTGCCCCCGGAAGTACTACCTTCAGCCATCTCAGAACCAGAAAAATACCAAATTATAGTCTAAAAAGCAAACATCTACAACATTCATTAATTTGATTTCAGAAAATATTTTTGTCCTGATTTACATGCGTTTATGTAGAGTACATAGAGGTCATTGTATATAATAGCTTAAAATGAAGTCTTACTCTTGTATATTGTGGGGGGGGGTATGTTGGATGTGGGGGAGGGTGCATCTCTGTGGGGGAGTGGATAGGTGTGGGGATGTGGGGTGAAGGAGCATGTGGGTATATGTGTGGATATGGGGCGTGGGTGGGTATGGGATTTGTGTTGGGGGATGTGTGTGGGGAAGCTTGGCTGGGGTATGTGAGGGGGTGGGGGTCTGTGTATGGCACTGCAAGGTGAGGTGTGGGTGCATGTGTATGGTGGGGCATGCGTATGGGATTCACCCTTTGAACATGCATACGCATGCTGCCTCCCTGTACACACACACACACACACACACACACAGAGGAAGGCAGGGAAATGGCTGGGGGTGAGGCAGGGTTTGGCTGGGCTGCTGGCAGCTCCCTCTGGGTCCTACTACCTTTGGCTCCTGTCATCTTTGACAGGCAGTCAGGAGCAGATAAATATTAATTTTCTAAATTTTATAGGGGCCCTGTAGACTGAATAGAACAGCCTGGCAGGCCAGACTCAGCCTGCAGGACACATTTTACCCACCCCTGGACTAGAGGGAATGACATTAATCAGTTTTACCACATGAGGAGCACCATGTTTCTTTAGAGGTACATTTGTGATCCTATATGGGCATCCAGAGATGGAGTTACTGTCAGGGTGACCCTATACTTATTGACCGTAAATGCAAAACAAACATTTGGAATATTCCTAATCTATTTTTGCCTATGGAGACATGACTGTGATTTGAACCACCATCTTGTAAGGGTGATGGCAAAAGAGAGACTTGGTACAATGAAGAATTGAACATCACATATATGCCACTGATTTTAGACAGAAACTTTTGGGAATCAAAAAAATATAGACAGGACACATCTATACATGCAATTAATACTATTTAGGTTTACTGTGCAGTAATTTACTGCACTGTAAACTGGACCTGGCCAGACATCTACACGTGCAGCTACTTGGGAGCAGATTTGCTCCTTATGGGAGTAGCCTGCTCTAGGCCTCCTCGGGCCCTGCTCTGCCCTGCTACAGCAGCTAGGGGGAGCTGGAGGTGCAGCGGCGCCTCCAGCGGCCAGGGCCCCCTGTCCCAGCACCCACCCTGGGTCCCCTGCCACCCAGCTCCCTATCTCCCCCACCTTTTTCCCCTTTTCTAGGAACGCATGGCACTTGGCAGCACTGGTGGTGGGAGTCAATGGTGGCAGGAGGCATAAAAGAGGGGCCGATTTGAAACAAGTGAAATGCTGGACCAAGGGTAGCTGCCATGTAACTCTGGGTATAGATAAAGGAGAGATGGGTTGAAAGCAGTTGAGGACGGAAACACAGCAAATTCTGCATGCCTCCCAAGTCAGAGTCAGACTCGCATTCAGGAACATGATAAAGATAAAAGATAGTCCAAGAGTCGATGCAAAGAGAAGAGGGAGCAGCATTGTATTGACAATGACCAACAATGATTTCCTTTTTACAAGGGAATCAAAGCTTGAAGTAAGGATTTTGCCTGCAAACCAGTCTGATCCAGAACAATGGAAAGCATTTAGTAACACAAGCAATGCACTGATGTCAAGTTGGAGGGAGCTTTCATGCACACTTCAATGGTGAGGTGGGAAAAGGCAAGCATCAAATGGCCTTTCCCCAGAGAACTGAGCCATTTGTGAAAGCGCGAAATGTTGGAGAGATACAAGAGGCAACCAGAATGTTCAGAGGCAATACTGGCCCAGGCGCTGGCCGTGCTCCTGCTGAATTATTTAGAACAGGAAAAAGCAAGTGAGGCCAAAGCTCTTATCAAAGCCTGAAAAAACTGCAAAGGAACTGATACCATAGGTCCAAACCAGAGACAAAATGGAGTACAAGAGTGACTGTGGCATCTCCTTCCTCTTTAAGGGCCATAAAGTTAGAATTCAGGGTCAGGCCTGTCTTTCTAATGGTCAAAAACCCTGGGGAGAAAGACCAATAGGCAGCAACAGATACCAAGTCAAGAACAGAGAACAAGTTATTGCAGCCAGACCCTGCTCTAGGAGCCAGAAGTCAGGAAGTCCAATGTAGAAGCCAGGCACAAAAAAGCAGGAGGCTGGGCTGGAGTCACTAGAAGCCAGGAGTCAAGAGCTGAAATGAGGAGCCAGGAACTGAGAACCAGATAAACCCAGGAGCCATGGTGGAAGCAAGGAGACGGGGCGTGAAAGCAGTCAGAGACAGTGGGCGGGACAGCTGCAGGCCTGTGAAGCACTGAGCTGTCAAAGTTCAACCAGGCATCCTGGACTTCTCTTCAGAGTTCAACTACCTGCAGCCAACACGACAATGAGATGCAGCTGGACCTGATCAGGAGACAGGGAGATCCTGACAGATCAGGCCTAACACCTAAGGAGCCATCTTTGAAGCTTTTGTATACATTTACCTGTCGCACAGGCGAGGAGATTATCTTGCTGTTTTGGAATGAAAGAACCAGAGCCCATTTCCTTGCTTATAGCTCCAAAGCTCTCTGGCACCCACAAGCAAAAACCCACTTTAACCTTCTCCCAGGATGACACATACAATGTTTTGGCTGGCTTGAAATGTCCTCATCTGTGTATGCTTGCACACGGTCTCTGCTGCTCCCCCAGCCTACCTATCATCCACCTACACGTACTCCTTCCCACACAATAGCCAAAGTCGCATCTGCCTAGCATTCAAATTCCCAAGCAGCCTTCCATTTGCCTTTCTGTTGGACAGACGCATGACCTAGTCTTACAGCTGTATTAAAAGGAAGAGCAATGAGTAAACCTCCCAGTATCAACAAGGCTTAACCCAAGCTACAGTGGTATTTATGCAAATATAGAGTTCATTTCACCCTGTAATATTCTTATCCTGCATGGGTCTCATATGGCTTAGCAAGTGTACTTGCTCACTGTAACTTGTCCTTTCAGAAAAAGTATGTATTTTTTCCTATTTCCTGCAGCCACAAACTCACCTGGTGATCTCAGAAATGTTCTGCTTAGGCCTCCCAAATGTATGGGGGGTGAGAAGGGGATGCATTGTGTGACTGTGCTAGTCCCTCATTCATGCGTCTTCCTGATCTACTCTTTACATTAGTCATCTGCATGACAGCACAGTTCTTGTTCCTTGGCTTAGGGCCAGATTCTGATGCCCTTTGTCACTGCAAGTGCCTCACTGTACAAATATCCCTTGGACTCTCTAAGATCCTGGGGTTTGTTTGCAGAGCAGGCCATTGCAAAACCATTTATTTGCTTGTATGTGGAATATACTTGATATGAGGACAAACAACACAATGCAATTTCTCCAACAGAGCTGAGCTATATACAGTTTCTCACTCTGTATTTGATTTCATTTTCCCTATTTGCTGTACTTCCAATCTTGATATTATTGCTTTACTGTGGTAACCTATGCTCAGTGTTCTTACTCAATCATTTAAATACTTGACAGTAAAAATCTTAAAGTTGATACCTGATGGTTCACCAATGTTCACCCAAATAAACTGCCGTGTACTATATATATTGTTTAAAGATGATTATTTATCCAGCCATATCCTTTACCACATCATCCCAGTTTATAATGAATTTTTGTCTTGAAACTTTATGAAGTACTTTTTGAAGTTCTTGGCATAAAATTTATACTATATTTTATTTTGCTAACATACCTGTAACCACTTTGAAATACTGTAGCAAATTAGCTAAGCAAGACTTCCTTTTCATAATTCCACATTCTCTCTTTCATCATTAGCAGTGGAGTACTTCAAAGCCTATTTACCAAGCACTCTCTCAAACAGATTACTGCGTCTGTCAGAAATAGCAAACTATTCCACCTAAATGCATATTTATGTTGCTTCTTTGACACTCAGAGACATATTTTCTTTAGGAAAGATTCGGTTATTAAATCTCACCATATTGCCTCACCTCTGCTTATTCAGTGCTGACTTGTCTATAATTGCTAGCAGTGTCTCTTGTGTTTTCAGAGCTGGCAGGCAAATTAAACCAGATCTGCTGCTGCACCAAACACTTGTTGCTTCTGTAATCATGACCCTTGGGCAAATTGCTGAAATAACCTGGCTTTTGCGTAGGCAGGCAGGGTGCTCCTATGCAACCAAGAACTATGGCTATTACAGATGCTGGAGCATGAGGTTCTAGCACCTGATGGGTTACAAGATGTACACTGGCAAAATGCCTCAACCTACTATATCACATCCAAGGTAGGAATGACAGAGATCATTCATCTCCTGAAGACTTGGACCCCTGCTGGAGCAGAAGGAAAAAACTAGAAGCAGATCCCTCTCACTGTATTCATCTCATTTCAGTATAAATGTTTTATTTTAATATTACATTTCCTTTTATTCTTCTTGTGCTTCTCATACTAGTTGTCTTTGAAGTTACCAGGTAGGAAAAGACAACAACAACAACAACAACAAGAAAAGAAAAAAGATGAAAGGCTATTTTTAACGTAGATTCAATTCTTCGCTAACATAATTTAACAGCTACTGTAAAATCTTGTGATTCTGAATTTTTTTTCCACAGATAAACCCGAAACAATTATCCTCGGGAACAAAAAAAATCTTCCGTTCCAGATGTATTTTTGTTCTAACAGAAGCAATATATTGAGGAAGGCAGCAAAACTAATTGTTTCACACGTTACATAATAAAGCTATACAGAGATCTGAAGCAGATTAAAGGCAATTTGAGCTGCAATGCATGGAGAATAACCAGAATCTTATTTTCCAGAAGCTTACATGTTCAGTTAACAAGCCACTCTGAAATTACTTTCACACTTGGGACACAAATGAAGCTTTCCGATTAGCTCTTCATGGCCTGTTCTGCATATACATTTTACTCAGTGTGTAATCTTACACTCAGCCAAGTCACTGTAATTAATTATTGTTTTTAATGGAAGGGGCACTGGACCATATTACCTAATAAATTAGAGGTCTGCTGTCATCTTTTTGTTATGTATAAAGGTAAATACAGAACACAAATGAGGTATACCAAACAAGGTTATTTTGGGCAATTACTGCAGTTCTTGGATGTCCAGTGGTGTTTGGGCTTCACCTCTGGGCTTCATTGTGCTAGCTGAAATGTATTATAACCCGGCTGATATACGCAGCTGGCTGTGCCTTGTTCAGCTGAATGGTAGGATTCCTTCAGCTGATTTCGAGGTTGTGGCTTCTGAAGTAGCATCATAGTCACAGCAATGCTTCCTACATTAAAAGAGCCTGGATCACAAAGAGCTTATGAGCTCTTGATCTGAAAGGTGGAGCATAGTAAACTTTCCATGTTTAGAGGGACAAGTGTGGTATGTGCTTTTCATCTGGAACTCATGGGTATGGCTTGGGAGCAACACCTAAGAAAGAGTCCCAGATGCTCCACATACCTCTGGCTCTGGATGTGGTCAATACCATTTCTGGGTCCCGTGAGTGTAGCTGCCATAAGTGTGGCTCCGTGGCTGGGCAAATGTACTCTGACTCTCAGCAGAAGTAGCCTGCCTCTATCTTCTAAACAGGAAGTGTTGTTGTCACAGTCACATGGCAATAGGCACCGTTATGTAGCGTTTATGAATTAAGCTCCTTCGTTTGGGTTCCCTGAGAACATCCTTAAATCAATTTGTTATAGGCTCCCAGTCCCTCAATTAAGATAAGTCCATTAGGAGTTTGTAAGACAACTACTTCACATCAATATATCCCAGGTTCCTGGGATAATCTATCCTGATCAGTTCATCAAAGGTCCATTAGACAAGCCATCAAAATCAGTTTGTCCCAATTTCTTAGTCAAATGGAATCAGCACGCAAAGTGTGTTGAAACAATCCCCCCGCAAATGAAATCAATTCATGCCTGGTTCCTGGGTCAATCAACTCAATATCAATTTTACTGGGGTTCCTACCCTGCTCTAGCTCTACAGGGTCAGGATCTACTTGCTTTCAAGGTGGGAGGAGCTTTGCCTCCTGTCACCTTCCACATGTGTCAAGTGAGGGACCCAATCCCACAAAACAGAGGGAAAAAACCCAAGAAAAAGAGCAAACTCAAAAGGGGCAGTGCCCCTTTAAGACTCACAGTCCTGGATACCGTCTCTGCTGCTCCAGTCTCCTCCAGGCCATCCTGGACCCATTCCCTGGTGTGGCATGTCCCAGGTTCTCTTGGTGGCCCTCCAACCACCTTGGCCCATGGGTCCACTTGCTTTCCCCACAGTTGCCCATGGGACGCTGTCAGTGGGGAAGATCTCTGTCTTCCACCTGCTGTGGTCCTCTCCCTGGGGCTGGAAATACCCATCCTCGTGCTCCCTCCACCAATCCAGAGGGAGCACATGCTGCGAAAATGCGGTGGCACACTCCATGCTCTGGCTGGGCTCCTCCCCATACCTGTGATAAGTGTTTCCTGCTCATAATTCCCAGGGATTTTCTTCTGCCTTGCTCTCTTCCATTCACACCATGGAATAGACCAGTTTACTGCACAGTAAGCATCTGCACGTGGAGGCAGTGATGTTTACTGCACAGTACATTGGTCTACTGTGCTGTAAAGCATCTTGTGTAGATGCTCCTTAGTAACAGCCTAAGAGCTCACACCCACTTCAGAAGGGCAGTTTGTTCTCCTCTTTTGAAACAGTTAAAAGTTATCTCTTTCTTCAGCCAGAGAGTTAATTGTAAAGTATTTTGCTAGAATAACCTAACCTAACCTAACCTAACCTAACCTAACCTAACCTTTTGTAGAAGCAGGCTGCTGTGGTTCCCTTGCTTTACCTGTGGCAGGTAAGGGTGTTATGTCATGTGTTATGTCAGGGTTTGTGGTAATCTTACCAAGAGTTTAGATTATGGATTGTAGAGGATGGTTTGGGTAGGAATGATCCTGCCCAGGGACAGAGCTGGACTAGATGACCTCTGGAGTTCCCTTCCAGTGCTACTTCTCTGTGATTTCTATAACAACCCAGACTCCAGAATGATTTATTTTTTTCAAGGTCACACAGGTAGTAAGAGATTTCCTGCTCAGAAAGGAGCAATAACTTTTATGGAGCTTCAAGGAAAAGGAAGCAACTGCATTGCAGGAACAACATGTGGCAATGTGTGTTTTGGAGCATGGTTGCCTGGTATCCTGCTGTTGTTACTTTACTGAGGAATGGCAGCAAGCAGAAAAGGGATAGAGATTCTATCTGTGCTGTTTCAAGGACATGCTTGAATTTCCATAATCCTTGAGAGATGCTGGGGTGAGTACATTTGATGTAGCTGAATCACAGACAGGGAGAAAGGGAAACTGAAGGTCCCCCTATCAGGGGGACAGCTGCATAAAGAAATGCAATATAAGCCAAAGGAAAATATCTGGGTTTCACACCCTACACCAAGTGAATGATAATTCTTCTTGATTAAACTAAAGGAATTCATTCATATCAACTATAGTAGCAATTAGTGACAATGGTTAGGCAGCTGGTGTGCTGTGACCACTGCTTATTAAGCTAAACATAATTGTCTTACTACTACCTTGGGCTTCTGTCTGCTTTTTAGGATCCATCTGTTGTCTCCTGGCTCACAGTTAAACTGCTGCCTCTTTGGGGCAGGGACTATCTTTTCATTATGTGCATGTACAACGGGGGCTTCCCCACACTATTGAAAACACAGGCAAATACAGAAGTAGTAAATAAGGGAAAACAGGTTATTTATGTCTACCTTGAATGCCAATTACTACTTAAAAGGCATTAATGTTAATGAGACAGAGTCTGTAATACAGAAACATGTTTAACCACAAGAGAGCTGCAAACTCATTTGCTCCAGGCATAGCCTTGACAATTCATAAGATAAGGAGTGCCTCTCACCACATAGTCATTATGATGGTTATTACTGCTGCTTGTTGCTGTTTGCAGAACTCTGACATCCATGCAGCATGCAAGGCAAAACCCTGGCCATGTTGCATTCAATGGGAGTTTTGTCACTTACTTTGGCGGGGCTGAGATTTCATCTGTGATGTCCTTAAAGCTCAAGGTGTGCTTAGCTATGTTGGTGCAAATCCAGAGGCTCAGACTTCAGTGAAGGAGGGTGGAGGAGGACACCAGGGAGACTTGGAGTTCCTTCATTCTCTGGCCCAGGGCTGACCAGAATCTGATTAGCCAAGCTCAGTAGCTCTTAAACATTCAGATTTGAATTCCTTAGGCTCAGGGCACACCTTAGAAAATGCCAGCTCTTAGTTTTCACTCACTTCTTGACTCCAGGAACCCCCCCCCCACAAAACTAAGTTTGTCGGTCTTCCTTTTGCAAAAAACTCAGATAGATCACAACAGGGCAGAATGTTTTTAACACTATGAATTCCTATCTAAAATCTCTGAGTTTATCTTGTGAATCCTGTTTGCACACCAAATTGTGCCAACCCTGCTGCAGCCTTGAAAGGATCTCAAGCCACCCTGGGGTGGTGTGACACCCTGCTTGAGAATCACTGGCTTAGAGATTCAAGGAGCCAAAACCAGCTCCTTAAAGACTACTCTTCCACCTGCTCCAGGAGCTCCTCTAATTTATCCCAGCTGGCTGCAGGTCCCAAGGCCAAAAGGACCTGACAGAGCCATTCCCGTTCTTGTACCCTCTGTGTCAGGAAAAGGGTGGTGGGTGTGGGAAGTGGGCAGGGGAGAAGCTAGCATAGTGACCTTCAACTGGGATAAAAAAGGGCCAGCAGGAATGGGGTGGAGCTGAGCTAGAGAAGCTGGCCCAAAGTGACTTCCCTACCACAAATGCAGTTAATCCAGATTCATATTGATGTAAAGGCATTAAATAACTATGAGACTTCAGTGCAATGCACTGCAGTTGTTGGGATGGAAGGGATTCATCTCCCAGATTCTCCTGCTTAAACAGGAGTGTTTCTCAGATACTTATGCCAATACTTCTAAAAGTGGAAGCTGCTTTTAAGATCCTGGACTTAAGCCTGCATCTCTAGTTAATGTTTGTCTGTAACCAGATACATTGGCAATGTCAACTCTTTATTTTATCTGATGAGCTGGAACCAGCTTGCAGGCAGATGGTTTGTTCCACTGATCAATGCTTGCTTAGGCCATAAGCTCTCCAAGGCAGGGATGTGCTTTCTGTTTTGGGCTGGCTCAGCATTGAACACAATGGCATCTTGATTCATGACAGGAGCTCATGGGCACTAGAATCATAGATTCCTAGGTTCAAAAGCTCTCACTAGCCATCTAGTCCAGCCCCTGGGATTTAGTATTCCTAAATCATCCAAGACAGATGCTTATCCAGCCTTTTTCTGAAAACCTTTACCACTGTCATACAAATAATAACAACATGTAATATCCTACTTCCATGTTTTTAAAGCTGATGTAAGCTCCTTTGACTTCCCCCAGTGTTGTCTTTGTGAACACTTCTGTTCCAAGCAAAACAGCTCTAAAAAGGCCTTGATATCCTATGGAATATATCCAATCCACTCAAAGCAGCCAGCTCATTTTGAATGTTATACAGCAGGCTTATTTTGGAAAAAAAAATTGGAGCGCCCTCTGGTGACCTAGAATAAAAACCCAGGTTTGGTCAGTATAGTGTTCTACACAGAAAAATAATCATGCATTTCCTTGAGATTTGCCAAGTACCATTTTCTGCATATTGTCTCCCCACCTAATCTCCATTCGTGGGAGGAGGAGCTGAAAAGGATACCAAACTAGGTATCCAGCTGTTTCTGCATGGCAAGGACAGAGCACACATCCGTGTTCTATCCAATTAGGACAGTCTTCCAGATTCCTCTTCCAGTCTGCACAGCTTCCACTGAGGGAGGCAACCATGGGTCTTTTCTGCTGGTGAGCTTGCAGGGCATGACACAATACTGAAGTGTAACTGGTGTGAGAAGACGTGATACAGACAGAAGATAAAATCTGGTAATCTTTAAAAAAAACAATTCTACTTAACTATCATGGTGGTAAGGACTCTAGTGTGTACCCTGACAGACATCTAGGCATCCTGATTTCACTGTCTATACGCAAGCAAATGTCCCATTAGACTTACAGGCTAAGTACAAACACTCAAAAAACCTGAGGCTGAATTGATTCAGTCTTTGCAGGTTAGTCTAAACTGCAAAGATTGAACGAATAAGCAAATGAACAAACATTCACTTTTGATTCAGGAACTGCGGCCACATGCCTGCAGTGGCTCAAGCCAGAAGCCGGGGGCACTGCAGCACAGCTCTTTGGCACATAGCCAGCATGGCCTGTGTGTTCGCTGCTTCTTTCTGTGGCCCCCGAGGTCTCTGGGATTTGCAGTTCATAATCACAGCAGCAGGACTCTGTGGGATTGCTACTTCCTTTTTCTGCTTCCAGGTGCCTCTGGGATTTGTAGTCCACAGCTGCAGCCAGCAGGGCGAGGCAGCTTTGTATTTGGGGGAAAGGGAGTTTAATCCCCCTCTCTGGCCCCAGACCCCAGCCAGGGTTTGCCTGGTGGGGGAGCTGTGAACCAGCCAGTGAGCCAGCCGTGGGGAGCAGAGGGATGGGGCCAGCCCTGCTCTCTGCAGCAGCAGCACAGCCCAGCCCAGGACTGCAAAATGCTTAGATGCTGGGGGACTCTGATTTAACTTGAACCAGGAAGGGATCTGGGACAGAAGTTTCATAAACCTGTTTGACTTAAATCAGCTAAGTCTGATACTACATTCAACCAGGTTTATTTTAAACCAGTTTCAGCCATTTTGAAACTGGTTTACGTGCACTGAACTTCTGGTCTGTTACAGGTTTAAACCAGCTTCTGATGACTTAAACTGGTTTATGTGTAACTTCTGTCCCTAGCCACAACACTTTTTATCTTTCTCTTACTTCCTTTTTATTACTGGGTATATTTGCTTACTAACTGGATCTTTGCTGTTTAACTTTATTTTGACTCTCCTGGCCTGACTTGAACTCATACTCCTCTATGACATAATCTCTCCCTTGGACACCAGAGAGAAGGTCATATACCCCAAGTTGTTGACAGTTCTATCTGTAAAACATCAGCTACTCTTTAAAATAAACTGAGATGTGGCAAGTGCAGCTCATGATATGCATATTCATCAGATTTCCTCTGCAGTCCTTAGTAGCAGGGCTGCTACGGTGACCCTGGCAGAAATGAAAGTTGTTTGACCAGAGTCCCAGTGGGAGTGTCAGTGGTGGTAGAAACACATGCTAACCTCCCTGTGCATAAACAGAGAGAAAAATCAGAAGGCAGACATTCAGTCTTTCTCCAACTCCACAGGGGAGCATCTATCTCAGGATATCTCCTAATTTTCCTTTGTGATATCAGTAGTTCTTTAAATTCAGTTTATTTCCATATTGTAATGGGACTCAGGAATAGCTTCTAAGTGGAATACAGAAATCACAAGCACAAATCCAATTTGTTTACTGGCCTTCTGGATGGAAATCCATTTACTGGAATAAGTGAAGTGAGGAAATGAAGGACTGAGCAAATCAAGTTGAGTCCTCACCTGACTACCCTCATTCCACATGCAGGTTGGAAGGGCATTGCTGCTGATTGGATGATACAGGCAAATAAAAGAGGTGACTTGACTGTGAATGTGTCCCTGATCTGTGTGCTTGGATGGGGCAGAGAAAGGTGAAGATCACTAATAGTAATGATAATTTTATGTTTATTATGGTAATATCTAAGTGTGAGCCAAGGATGGGATTCCATAGTGCCGCAATCTGTGCATCTAGAAGAATTTCCTTGCCCTAAACTACTTACAAAATAAATAAATATGACAGACATAATAGTACAGTTTCCAAAAAAGGATGGGTAAGGCTAAATTAATCTGAAGTATATTCAGTGAAGTTTAAGTATATACTAGATTTTAGACCAAAATATGGAGAGCAGTTTAAAAAATGTTGATGCACTGGAATGATCCCATATTTATTTACATATTCCCCTCATGGCATTTTGTGTTGTTATGACTTAGTAAACTGTCAGGCTCAATCTCTTTATGCTTTTAGATCTCAATCTTGCCCACAGAGTTCAGTTTTGTACATTTGGCCAAGGAGAGCCCCAGGGAATGGTTTGAGGAGTCTCTCTAATTCCACAACAAAAGCCATGGAAATTGGCTTACGACACTTATGCTGGTCTACAACCCATTTAGCCAAGTTCACATCAAAGGAGTATAAGTTTGTATAAATTCCAAAAATGAAAAGCCTTGTGTGGATTGATACTTTTTAGAATAGTTGTGACTATGATAAACACATTTAGCAATAAGCTGTTATATCACTGACTACAACTGCCTGATATTGCACCTAAATCTAAAATGAGCCCTGTCTGATCTTCTATTTTCAGGGACCTACAACTACTAACGTGAATCAGTGGAAGCTTCCATGTGCTCATATCCTTTGAAAATTAAGCCCTGTAGGTCCTGATCTCATTGTATGTGTAGAAGTGTGTGGACAGGCCCTTTGACTTCCAGTAGCGATCTACCCATGTGAGGTACCCTGCAGGAATGGGACCCAGGGACAGATCCAGAGGGGGTGCAGTGGTGTGGCTGCACCCCCCCCTTTCAGACTGAACTGTGCTGCTGGAGCTTCAGGGGACTTTAAAAAAGTCCCCAAAGTCAAGGAGAATTTTCCCTCCCTCTTCACGCTTGCAGACATGTCTTTTTCCCTTCTGCTGGCATCCACCTGTCATGGCTGCTTTCCCTGTTGTCCTAAGGGTGAGGCAATGATCAGAGCTGCTCCTGCCCACTCCAGCTGGGCTGCAAAGGGGCTGGGCTCACCTACGGGTGACAGCAGCAGTGGCTTCCTGCACCCACTCCTGAGGGGGACTCAGAAGTGTGGGGGAACCCATCCTCTCCCTCCTGCTGCTGTTCCCAGCTAAGCCCAAACCCCACGCAGCCCAACTTGAGTGGGTAGTTCTGAAGCTTCGCATGACCCTGGGACAGCAGGAAAAGCTGCGGCGACTGGAGAGGGAAGAGAGGGGTGGAGATGGGAGCACAGCAGATGTGCCTCTGAGCACAGAAGGGAAAGGGGGTAGGTAGGCTTACCTGCTTTGGGAACGTTACAAGTCCCCAGATGCTCCTGCCACAGGTTCTGCCTGCACTGGTGAGTTGGAGGGGAGGAGGCTGAGAGCAGGGACGGCTGCTTCCTGCATCCCATTTTGCCAAATCCTGGATCTGCCCCAGTGGGGCCTACATACTGATTAATGTGTCTAGCTTCATTTTCCCAAGTATGGAAACTGGATATGTGCTGATATATTTTCCCTCTGAAAATTACTGATAAAAAAAATCAGTTAAGGAGTAACAGGAAATGGTAATTGCAGGTCATAAATTACCACTGGCGTTTTCTTTTAGGTACCATGAAATGTTACATAGCAACAGATGTTCCCAACCATTCTATGGTATTTCTTACCTCAAAGGCCTTTCTCAGGTTCGGACCTACCCTGAAACCTTTCCCTTATCACTTCCTCTTCCACTCTCCCGGTGACTCCAGACTTGATGCCCCATTTGTGTCTTTCTCTCTGACCACTAGTGCAGAGGACTACTTCATCTGAACTCCACCTCCTGGCTTGGTCTGCCAAGCTACAATATCCTTGTTATTCATATCTAGCATACAGACCTATGGCAGAGCATTGGATTCAGTGGTACTCTGAACTGAAACATCTTGGGGAAATCCCAGGCCCACTGAAGTCAATAGGAGTTTTGCCATGAAGTACAATGGAGTCGGGGTTTTGTCCCCTGTATTTTTGCAACTGTCTCCTCTGTTCCCACTTGTTCATCTCATTCCCTCAATATATCTTATAATTTAGGTTACAAGTTCTTTGGGGAAAGCACTATTATTAACTTTCTGTTTGCCTAGCACCTGGCACAGTGGGATCCCAGTGAAACCAAAGACCTTGGGTACAACGTAAGTGTTAAACAGAACAGAAAAATATTGTATGTCTGCAATGGTTGCAAGATGTAAAATTCTGTAGCAGAGTTAAAGAAACCAACCCACTGACATCAATGGAAATACTAAGTTAATACATGCTTGGTAACTCCAGAGTATTATGATTACCACTCCTCCTCTGCCTGGCTCCCTTCCTCCTTTAGCTGTTGATCATAGGTCTGGATTTCAGTAGGACACTGAAGTCTCCAGAATGTGGCTGGGTACTCTAAAATACAAATACAATGAAGTAGAAAAAAATCTAATCAAAACATCTGCCCCAGATTGCTGCCATCCCCTGCACTAGGACATGGACATTAAATAACTCACAGCTACTCCTTGGCTATTGTTTCTGCTGAAGACAAAGAGGAGAAAAAGAGGCAGACCGCAAGTGTGTGGTATTTCATTTAACAGCACATTCTGAGTTTGAAATCCACAAGATCAGCCAAGCCACAAGCCAGCATTCATTCCTCTGATAAAAGAATTCAATTGAAAGTGGGATCTGGGTTGTTTGGTCTCTGAAACATTAGAGATGTGAACTGTTGCTCTGTCTGGCAAATACTGGGCTATTGACAATCAAGAGCTATTCACTAGCTAGTGGGTAGCATAAGTGTCACACTCCTTCCATTATGTCTGAGCCGCACAGAATTCGGAGTCAGGGAATTGTTATCTGCAGAAGTTGGTGCAAGGAGAGGGGTTTCATTGGCTGAAGGACTTGTAACCTGCCATAGCTTAGCATCCTGGAAGCACTGGGGTTACAATCAGCTCTCACTGAAAGCAACAGGGGTGCTGCCACTGGCTTCAGTGGGAGCAGCGTTCTCTGTCAAGCTGCCGAGCGTGCTCCCCCACCCCTGGGCTGGTGTGGAACTGCCAAACTTTTAGCTCTTTCCAACTCTACTGGAGCCATCCAAATGACTCCCTGGTTTCAGTGACTGCTGGATCCTTCCCCATTATTCCGACTGCCCTTGATCAACAGTGCCTCATCGGCCTTGCTGAAAACATTGGGTGCATCCACATTCTCACTGATGCAGCCAGTTTCACAGTAGCAGTGTGGGAGGTGCGCATACCACCGTGGTGCAAGGTGTGTTCGCCTAGCAGCTGATATAGGGCTGGTTGTAGTTTAGGAGGGATCCATTGCAGAGAGCAAAACAAAGCAACAGAGCCAAGACTTTCTTTTCACCAGTATTTTATCTCCTCCTCTTCTCTAGGCTTTTCCTTCTTATTGAAGTAACTTCCCTCTCCCTCCCCACTTTTAGCTTTGCACCTCAACTCCCCTCCTCACCCTCAGCCCCTGGGGGAAGGGAGGAGAGGAGGTCAAGGAGGGACTCCAGTCTGTTGCTGGAGGAGGGAGGGAGCTATCTGAGATTGAGGGGAAGGGAATTAAGAGCAGGTGAAGACAGGAAGGAGTGCAAGAGCAAGGAGGAGTCCAAGAGCGGGAGAGAAGATACAGAAAGAAGGGAAAGGAGTAGCAATGGCAGAAGAGAAGCAGAAGGATTCAGAAGGGGGTGGGCGAAAGAAGCGAGAAAATCCCATGCCATATGGGCACTGAAATCTATTGACTTCTGGGACCTCCATAGCAGTTTGCCTGTATGGATCACAATGCAGGCCTGGGACCACAGCAAACCTCCACCTTTACTTCTAAACCCTCTGCTTTCTCTTCTGCTGTTAGTAGTTGTTCATCCCTGTTGTCTCTAGTCCCTAGCCAGGGATGTCAAGTTGGTCTGCTTTTTACAGTATGAATTGCTGATGCACTTTGAGTGATGCAGAAATGGAACAAACCATCCCCTACTGAATCACTGAGCCCAACATCTGTGTGGCCTCCCCCGGCTTTGCAGCTGTCTTAACATAGAAAGGACATTGTTTATTTCCATTCACTTATCTAAACCACTTGCAACAGCATAACAGCGTGTCTTCACACTTGAGGGACAGGCCTCATCCCTTACAAGTGATAAGGCACAGCTAGGGTGTAGGTGGACACTAAGGATGATGAATGGGGTGGTCCCCCCATTTTGTGGCTGAGTTACTGTGTGCCTCTGCCAGACCTGCCTGTGCTGGGAACTGTCAGCCACAATTAGCTCATCTGGTTGCTGCCCCTGGGCGTGTAACACAGACTCCCTACACTCACTCTTTCCAGCATCTCTCTTGCTCATTTTTCTAAGGCCCTCTGGCACTCTGCAGCCTTTCCTCTTGTTCCTTTCCAGTTGTTTCTTAAGGCAGCCTGCCAGCTGCTCCTCTCCAAGTCCAGCTCAATTGCTTCTGTCATGCTCTACCCTCTTCTCTTGGCTTGATCTTTCAAGTCCTTGCAACACCAGAGCAATGAAAAATACATCAAGTGGGAACCTCCCTTCAGAGTTAACAGCGCTCCTGCATATAGAAAACCATATCCAAAGAGACATGTGCCTGCACTGCTTCACTGAAGGAGCTCAGACACAAGACAGGACTGCTTTCTCAGACAGATTTTCAGCTTAAATATTTTCCCGAGCTGGCCATTCAGGGTACCTATTGCAAAATCAGCCATGATATGAACTTTATAGGGCAGAAGGTCTTCTGGACTCCATCCCCCCGTGGACACGCTGATTCCACAAGTGTGCCTCTGTGCAGATTAGTTCAGTTCACTTTGGGAGTGGATTAAGCAAAATCACTTTTAATGTAGAAAGAGAACGCCCATTTAGGGAGCCAGTGCAGAGTAATGACTGCACAAGATCTGGTTTGCCAAGCTATTTGGCCCATTTTCCTGTATGGACAAAACTCTTCTTCTGCCCTGCAGGGCTGCCTACTCCTTTCCCTTGTTCCCTCTTACCTCAGGAAGAGTCTTAAGCCGTCTAAATTGGTATTTAGTGGTCCCCTGAAGGAGGTTGTGAAGTCACCTGTGACTCCTAACCCACCTCTTTCCATCTTCATCTCATGTTATGGTCTGAGCTGAAACTGTCTATGCTTCAGCATAAACACTCTGATTATGCCATGAGCTGTACCCAGTGATGTCTGGTTCCATGTGAACCAGGACCCATCTAAGATTTGACCCACAGCTAGCTCATCTGCCCTCTGCATCCCCAGGAACGGAAGGTCTGCACAAACTTTATGTTCCTGATTTAAATTCATGGGACCTACCTGGTTTGGATATCAGACTACTGATGGGGGGCCTCCTCCATCCCTTTGCTGTCTTACGTGGCAGAGGGGCAGCCAGGTTGCCAAGGAGCTGCAAGTGGCCAGAGGTTTCAATTACTGCTCAGAGGCCAGGTAAATGGATGGCACTGCTGGGCTTCAGGTGTCAACACCTGCTAACAGGGAACTCTGTCCCCAGAGTTGGCTTGTCTCTTTGCATCCTGGCATACCAGGGCTTTCTGGGCTTCAGGGGCCAGAGCTGTTTTTTTCACCGGCTCCTTCCATGCCATTGTGGCTCATTCTGGTGCTGTCAGTTCTTCCTCTTCTTAAAAGGACTGAGGTTATCAGGGCACAGGAATGAGTAAAGGAAGAGTTGACTTGATTAGGCAGATTCTTAGCTGTCACATAGGAGGCCTTGGACTCCCTAATTTATTTTTGACCAATTCAAGCTGCACCCCTACTACCACTCCTTGCACAACCTTCTCCCCACAGTCCTAAGGCACGGGTGTTACTGTCAGGTTCTTGCTGGAGCCGAGGCTGCAGCCAGGATGTAACTGGTGTCCCTGCTCATCAACCAGTGCCTCAAATTCTGCCTGTAGTGGTGTGCATAGAGTTCCCTTTGGCTTGCAGCTTAGACTCGACACAGGAGCATGACAGGGGAGAAGCTTCTAAAAGAGCATGGGAGTTAGTGGGGCTAAAGAGACAGAAAAGCACATAGTCTGGAGTTAGACTTTAGTTAGTAAGTGTGGCCTTACTAGCTGGCTCCTACCTGCTGGCTGGAAACCTGGGCCAAATTAATTAAAATTAAACCCCTCCCGTGACTTGCTAGTGTCATTCCTGCTGAACCAAACAGTAGCTGATGCTAGTGACATGAGCCTGAATGCTGAGGCAGAGCTGGTAAAAACATTATGGAAAGATGCTGGAAGGAAGAACTGAGTTTAAGACACTTGGGCAACACAAGCATTGAACTCATTTTCAGTTTGTTTTATTCTTTTTTATCTAATAGTACCACACCTCACAGCACCTATTCTGTAATTCATAGCAGACAACAATATAATTATACATTAGATACCAACAACCAGATTTTGACTGGCCCTCATGTGAATGGACAAAAATGCAAGGACAGTGGGACTCCTTAATACTTCTACCACCTTCATGCAGAAATTAGGTGAAAATACAGTTCCCCCCAAGCTCAGGGACTACTCTGTCCTAGTGCCTTCAAGTTGCAAGCCATCCAAAAGGGTGCACAGAAGAGATGGGGAGATGGCAGAGCTGGACAGATGCAGGAAGGAGGGATAGTGAAACAAGTTTGTTTCCCTGCCAGCTGTTTTAAATGTATTGGAGGACAAATTTCTTTGAACCAGATTTCCCCTGCCATAATACGGTTTCTTAACTAGTTTGTAGCAAAATTTAGCACAATTGTGGCCAGATTTGCAAAGCTGAAATGTCTCAGAAACATACCTTCCCTAGGGAGCTCTCCTGTGAATCATGACCCAGCTTTGGCTGCAACATGGACTTGTTCTGCATCCCAAACTAAATTTTAGCACGTGTATGAGAGCTGAACTAGATTCTGTTGTTTTTGTTTCCCTCTCAGGAAGTGTCCTTAAAACAGTCAAGGAATGAGATCTACTCAGGAGATATTTTTTTAATACTAAATACAGCTCATTTTCACACCAGAATTGGTGGAGAGCCAGTTGGCCTGACCACTAACGCCTCATCCAGTCTTTGGAAGTCTCAAGCAGTCAAAACAAAGGAACTTTCCTTAAGATACATTGCACTATTTCAAGGGAAAATTTAACCCTGCCTATGAAAGCCCACTGATTTGAATGGCACACTTGGGATGTCACTCCAGGAAGACTGTCCTGAATTGTCCTTTTGTTTGCAAACGACTTGAGGCAGGCCTGATTGTCGATAGTTTTTTTAGCAAGTGACATTTACACCATGTGGCCTGAATGGAAAAGAACATGTTTTCCACTTGATTGGTACCCTTTATACCACTGCACCAATTAACTTTTCCGTGAGCTCTGGGTAGAGTGTGTGGTACAGCAGAGGTATTATATGCTCTTTGCTCTCCAAAAGGTGAACTTAGTCAATGGGAAGGGGAAAACAGAAAAACAGTAAAAAGGCCTCCTTTTCTGTGAAGGTTTAATATCTCTCAGTGTCTTTCAATGAAGCACATTGAGCAGACTGAACAGCAAGATGACTCTGATACAGTAAGATACTGTGCAGCTCCTTTTCCTTGTACAGTCAAAAAGTTTTCCGAGTATCTCACACAGGGAAAATGAGATGGAATTAAAATAAGTTGACCTAAATAAATAGGTAGATGTAGGTTCAGGGAATCCATATGTACAACTCCAGTGAGCTTGACCTCATGGTTAAAATAAAATCATAGAAAGTTAGGATTGGAAGGGACTTTAGGGGGTCATCTAGTCCAACCCTTGGCTCAAGACAGGACTATCCCCAACTAGATCATCCCAGCCAAGGCTTTGTCTAGTCAGGTCTTGAAAACCTCCAAGACTGGAGCTTCCCCCACCTATCTGGGTAACCTGTTGTAGTGTTTTGCTACTCTGCTAGTGAGAAAATTCTTCCTAATATCTAACCTAAGCCTCCCTTCCTGCAACTTGAGACCATTGCTCCTTATTCTGTCATCTGCCACCATGAGAACAGTTTAGCTCCATCCCCTTTTGAACCCCGCTTCAGGTAGTTGAAGGCTGCTATCAAATCCCCTCTCAGTCTCCTCCTCTCTAGACTAAATAAGCCCAGGTCCTTCAGTCTTTCTTTATAAGTCATGCCCCCAAGCCTCCAAACCATTTTTGTTGCCCTCTACTGGACTCTCTCCATTTTGTCCCCATCCTTTCTGTAGTGGGTAACCCAAAACTGAACACAGTACTCCAGATGTGGCCTCACCAGTGCTGAATAGAGGGGAATAATAACTTCCCTTGACCTGGTAACACACCTACCAATGCAGCCCAGTATGCCATTAGCCTTCTTGGCAACAAGGGCACACTTGGTTCATATTCAGTTTCTTGTCCACTGTAACCCCCAGTTCCTTTTCTGCAGAGCTGCTGCCCAGGCAGTAAGCCCCCAGCCTGTACCAGTGCATGGGATTGTTCTGTCCTAAGTGCAGGACTTGGCACTTGTCCTTGTTGAACCTCATGAAATTCCTTTTGGCCCAATCCTCTGATTTCTCTAGATCACTCTGAATCCTAGCCCTACCCTCCAGTGTATCTACTTGCCACAGCTTGGTATCAGCTGCAATCTTGCTGAGGGTGCACTCTATGCCATCTTCTAGATTGCTGATGAAGATATTGAACAAAACTGGCCCCAGGACCAACCCCTGGGGCATGCCACTTGATACTGGCTGTCAATTAGCCATCGAGCCACTGACTACTACTCTCTGAGCCTGATGTTCCAGCCAGTTTTCTATCCACTGTACGGTCCATTCATCCAGCCCAGACTTCCTTAGGTTGCCTGCGAGAATTTTGTGGGAGATTGTATCAAAAGCCTTGCTAAATCAAGGTACACAACATCCACCGGTCTCCCCACATCCACAGAGCCAGTCACCTTGTCATCAAAGGCAATCAGGTTGATCAGGCATGACTTGCCGCTGGTGAATTCATGCTAACTGTTCCTAATCACCTTCTTCTCCTCCAAGTGCTTAGAAATGGATTCCTTGAGGATCTGTTCCATGATTTTTCCAGGGACTGAGGTAAGGCTGACTGGTCTGTAGTTCCCTGGATCCTCCTTTTTCCCTTTCTTAAATATGGGCAGTATGTTTGCCCTTTTCCAATCACCCAGGACCTCTCCTGAGCACCATGAGTTTTCAAAGATGAGTGGCTCTGCAATCTCATCAGCCAACTCCCTCAGCACCTTCAGGTGCATCCCATCTGGCCCTGTGAACTTGTACACTTCCAGCTTTTTTAAGTAGTCCCTAACTTGTTCTTTCACCACTGTTGGCTGCTCACCTCCTCCCCAAACTGTGCTGCCCAGTGCAGTAGTCTGAGAGCTGACCTTCCCCTGAAGACTGAGGCAAAAAAGGCATTGAGCACTTCAACCTTTTCTGCATCCTCTGTCACAAGTTTGTCTCCCCCATTCAGTAAGGGACCCCATTCAGCAAGGGATCCTCCTCTTGCTACAGACATGCTTGTAGAAATCCTTCTTGTTACCCTTCACATGCCTTGTTAGCTGCAACTCCAGTCATACTTTGGCCTTCTTGAATTCATCCCTGCATGCCCAAGCAATGCTCTTGTATTCTTCCCTAATTATTTGTCCATGTTTCCACTTCTTATAAGCTTCCTTTTTGTGATTTAATTTACTGAACAGTTCCCTGCTAAGCCAAGCTGGTCTTCTGCCATACTTGCTAGTCTTCCTGAGCACCAGGATGGTTTGTTCCTGCACTCTCAGTAAGGCTTTTTTAAAGTACAGCCAGCTCTCCTGGACCCCTCATCCCCCTCAGACTGGCTTCCCAGGGGATCCTGTCCATGACTTCCCTGAGTTAGTTGATGTCTGCTTTTCTTGAAGTTCATGGCTCTTACTCTGCTGCTCATCCTTCCTTTCTTCAGGATCCTGAACTCAATCAGCTCATGGTCACTGCTGTCCAAGTTGCCATCCACTAGTGCATTCCCCACCAGATCTTCCCTGTTTGTGAGCAGCAGGTCAAGAAGAGCACGGCCCCTAGTTGGCCGCTCCAACACTTGTACCAGGAAGTTGTCCCCAGCACTCTCCAAAAACTTTCTGGATTGCCCATGCACTGCTGTTTTGCCCTCCCAGCAGATATCAGGGTGATTGAAGTCCCCACATGAAAACCAGGACCTGCATTTGGGAAATTCCACTAGGTGTTTGAAGAAAGCCTCATCCACCACTTCTCCCTGGTCTGGTGGCCTACAGCAGACCCCGACCATGACATCACACTTGTTGCTCTTCCCTCTGACCCTAACCTAGAGGATCTCAACAGGCCTATCTCCAGCCTCATAGCAGAGCTCTGAGCAATCATATAGTGCAACTCCTCCTCCTCCTCTCCCCTGCCTGTCCTTCTTGAACCATTTGTACCCATCCATGACAGTGCTTCAGTCCTTCGAGCTCCCACCAAGTCTCTGTTATTCCAATCATGTCATAACTCCGTGACTGTGTGAGGACTTCCACTTCTTCCTGCTTGTTTCCCAGGCTCCGTGCATTTGTGTACAGGCACCGGAGGTAATTAGTTGATTGCCTTGGTTTCTCAGGAAGTATGACAGCACCCTCCCTGTTGCCCCCTTCTGCCTGATCTCCCTCCAGGTCTCCCACTTTCCTGCTTACCTCAGGGCTTTGGTCTCCATCCTCCGGTGAACCTAGTTTAAAGCCCTCCTCACTAGGTTAGCAAGTCTGTCTGTGAAGACGCTCTTCCCTCTCTTCATTAGGTGGATCCCATCTCTTCCCAGCAATCCTTCTTCTTGGAAAAAAATCCCATGGTGGAACAAGCCAAAGCCCTTCTGGTGACACCACCTGTGCAGTCAGGTATTGATCTGCAAGATGCACCTGCTCTTTTCCAGGCTCTTTCCTTTGACCGGAAGGATTGATGAGAACACAACCTGAGGCCCAGACCCTCTCACCCTTGTACCCAGAGCCCTGTAGTCACTTTTGACATGCTCAGGGTCTCCCCTGGCAGTATCACTGGTGCCCATATGGATGACATTACTTTCTTTTGTCTTATAATGTGTATCATAAGACAATTATAAGACAAAAGAAAGACATGCAGTAAAGAGTGAAATCTAGTTAGTGGCAGAGTGAAACCCTTTATAATTATTACCTATTACCGCTGGGCATGTCTATGAGTGCAATTAATATGACTGAATATACTCTGGCTCAATTTGAGCCAGACTAAATTAATCCCTGCATCACCATAAACATGTGTGTGGCAATTAGGGTGAAGTAGACTAATTTACTGCACTGCCAGATACCACTTGTATCTGACAGGACTATCCGGCGGCACAGTGAATTAGTCTACTGCACCCTAATTGCCATGCATATGTAGATAGTGATGCTTTACTGTGCATTAAATTAGTCTTCTGCACAGTAAAGTGCCTTGTGTAGGTGTGCCCTATGAATTGCAGGGAGATCAGTATTTGTTAGGCTGTAATGAGCCATAAACCCAGTGTCTGTATTAAGTCCATGCTTTTTATTATCTAGTAGAGTTATGGATTTATGTTCCCAGACCCATTTTCTGGAGATATTTTGTAAATTTCCTTTGAGCATGAGAAATTTAAGGTCAGAGAGGGAGTGGTAGTTCTGTGAAAAATGTGCCCCTAGTGGTATTCCTGAATCTCTGTCCTTTATATTTTTGTGAGTGTATTCTGATGTGTTCCTGTCCGTTCTTATACTTGTGGAGGCCAGAGAAAAAAAGAGCTCCAAAAGGCAAAGCAAGAAGATAATGAAGAGGTGAAGACTGAAGCAGAGGTGCAGTAGAGATGATGGCTTTAGGCAAATGGACGGGCAGATTGAGCTACAGGAGAGAGAGGAAAAGCAATAATGATGCTAAGGCTGCAGACAGTGGTTAGTGAGATAAAGGTGTCCAAAGAAATAGGGTAGAGGAGTCTGTGCTTAAAGGTGATCCTCTTCCCCAAAGGAAAGCACTTCAGTCTTTGAAAACTCAGATAAAGGAACCTGAGAGGAACCACAGGCTTTTTGATTGGACAAGCAAAGAAGATGAACAGAGAAGAATCACTAAGGGTCAGAGAAGGGTCATTTGACTCATATTAACATTATGGAGCTCTGGCTCAGGCCCTAATGGTAATGGTTGGGAAGACAAGAGTTGCATCACTAGTGTATACTTCAGCAAAATGGCACAACAATAATTTAACTGTTTGATAAGATCCACAAGAGGGAGCTCAAAGTAAATTAAACATTTCCATGGTCTTGGCAACATTTTGGAGACTAGAAAAAACATTCTGGCGGCACAAAATCGTTGCTCTACAGGAAGCGTACAGAAGAGCTGACCCTGTCCTGCATTTACAGCTAGCAGGTAGATGATGGTGGAGCTTTACATGGGCACAGATGTCCACCCTTGTGCTGCACATGACAGAATCAGGGCAAGACTTCTTACAACAAATAGAATGATTAGAAACAGATGGAGGGCCAAATTCAGCCCTGGTGCAACACTACTAGAATCAGTGCAAGTTGCATACTTGCAGAGGTGTCCAGGAAAGCCAAATTCAGACTTAGTGTAAATGGCTCCAGTGAAGTATGAATTTCAGCCATGAAGTATTTAGACCCAAATTAAATAAGTCATAGATCTCTGAGTTTATACAAGGGATCTATTCTGTGTCTAATTTATGGCAAAGTCAAATTAATGTGTGGTCCTGGTCACTGAAAACCTAAGTGGCAAATACACATATATCCTGTCAATCTTAATTTTAAAGTCCTTATTTCTGCTTTCTGTAGTGCTCAATAAAATTATGTTTAGGCTGTAAAGAGACATAATAACAGAAACATTTTCAGTGTCAAGTAGCAACAGCATGTTTTAATTGCATCAGACTGTGGAACTGATCGCAGATGTGCAGATGTTCCACCACAGTCAGAGCCTAACAGCCGGACTTCATGCTAGAAAAAACACCGTTTTAGCTAGCACATTCTTAGACACCGTGGCCACATCTACACAAGACACTGACTGCTCAGTAACCAGTGTTACTGTGCAGTAGCATCCCAAAATGGCTTCTTGGTGATGCTTGCTGCTCAGTAGCTCATTACTACTGTGCAGTACCTTCTTACTACTGTGCAGTAGCATCATAACACTCTTCACGCCATGCAGCGCTACCGTGCAGTAGTGACAAGTTACTGCACAGTTAGCATCTTGTGTAGGCCTGTTTATCATAGGACTATAAGAACCCTTGCTGGGAATCTAATTTGGTCCCCCCTCTATCTGGAATAATCAAGACATTATGATGACAGTGGCTTTGGGAGGAGAAGGTGCTATGAAGGTCGTAGATTAGCAGTAAAGATTTAAGGTGCTTTTTCACATCCCACTGAAGTCAATGAGAGGGAGCATTTCCATTGACTTCATTGGGAGTGTATTTGGGATCTACTGATTTGGTTGTATAAAGTGATCCACCTTTGAGCCCACTCTAATCTAGTGAAGAATTAAGCGTGTGCTTAGAGTTAGGATGTGAAGGATTCCACTGATGTAAATGATGTAAAAATCATGGTTCGTTTCTTTGGAGGCTCATTGAATAATAATCCTTAGGCACACATTGTTGGTGAGACAAAAGGTATATATTTGCAAATAGGGTCAGAGGGAGAAGACAAAAGATCAAAACCCTCTGCCCCCGGGCACAATCATTAGCAGGCTTTTATCCCCTCTCTTCT
>NW_017728947.1:99382865-99396949 GCF_001723895.1 Crocodylus porosus
CTTCCCTCTCTCATTAAGGAGACAAGGAGGGCTGGCAGCCGTGCTTATTCAGAGGACAACACTATTGATGGGAGCTAACAGCTATTGATAATGCATTTTTAATAATATTTCTAACATAAATGTGACTTTTCACATGTGTAGATTTAAGCATATGCTTACATGCTGACTACATCATGGCCCAAGTGCTCAGCACCTTACAGGTTTATGCCCAGTAGGGCATGGCTACTGACTGTGTCCAATCCCACTCCCACTGGAGTCTACAGGAAATACACTGTTTACTTAAATGGCAGGAAAAACATCAGTATATATAAGCCTGATCCCACAATGAGCTCAGAATGTCTTGTGTAGTCAGTGGGACCATAGGGAACTTAATTTCTTAGGATCAAGAGTGCTTAACAAGGTCTTAGGCTATGATTAGGTTGCATGGGGGGGACAAATGAAATCAGCATTTCTTACATATATGAAAGGAAAACCCTCTGTCATTTAAAGCAAGATTTTTCACTTGGCTTTTTCTAGCAGGTACCTGAGGAACAGTATCTGGGGCTTATTTTACTGTTATCCTCCTGTAGTTCCTTAATGTACAGTGACAGAAACAGGGCTAGGGCTAAATAAATAGTACATCATAATATTTCAGCTCACTGTGAGGTGAAAAGGAGACAGTTCAAAAGTTCAATGAGTTACCAGCTCTCCCTCATGTTCTTTATCTCTCCTACTAAGGCTGGTATTAATCTAGATAACTCACTGAGTACAGAAAATAATAATAAGTAGAAGATCATCATGTTGAAAAATGTGCTGTAGACCAGCATGGCAATTTGGAAGATTAATTCAGTCCAGCAGGGACTATAGCTCCTGGCTAGAGTTAGACTGGACACCAATTACTGTTTGCAATCGCTCCTTCCACAGATGAGGATTGGGAAAACACCTGCTATGCATAAATAATTCTCCCTGATCTAATATGCTTCCATTCAGTGCTGGTTAACGCTATTCATGCCACACATGTGGTGATGATAGCAATGTGATTAATTCTGTTATTTTGGCAACACTCTGATGGACTACATTTATTTAACACCTCTGGCCACCTCACTTGCATTCTGTTCATTAATCCTCCTCAGCTAAGACTGCTGTTTATACTCCAAACCCCTCACTACTCATCAAACAGCTGACTCCCATTTTCTTTCTTTTTTAAGGAATCTGCCACAAAAATGTGGGTCAAGTGAAAATACATTGAAAATAACATTTGGGGGCAGGGACTGTCTTTTTATGATAAGGGTCCTAAGTGCCAAGCACTAGAGGGGTCTGATTATTGACCAAGGCCTTCACAATATATAACAATAAAACACAATACGTTTGTTATACGCAGCCTTGGATCAGTGACAGTAGCCAGGTGTATCTTGCAAATTACCAGCACTAAAAGCACAGGGTCCGGCTAACCACTTCAATAAGCAAATGTAACTATTGGAGTGACTGCACATTGACCCATGTCATACAATAGGGGTATTAACTTCTATTTCCAGGCTTCTGCCACCTGACCAAGGCCAGGGTTACAGAGGTTAATGAGCTGGTGTTTTCTTTTACAGAAGGCTGATTTCAATTGATTATCTCTGTGGGCTGTGATCTTGTTAGCATGATAAGGATTCCTCATGGCGTGGATAGGAGACCTTCAAGGAAAATGCAAGTGTGCCACAGGAAAAGTTATTCTTAATCCATTTGGTGTGTACTTCTCTCCAATTCAGCACAGGAGCTGACACAGTCCTAAAGGACACTGTAGCTGGAGAAAGGTAAAGGAGAGATAAGGTCAAGAAACTCATAGCTTGGGATCATTAATGCCCCTGTGAAATTTTTTGGAAGAGCAGAGATATTGGTCCAGGGACTCTGATCGAATTTCAATGCGAAGTTTCATAATCTCTGAAATTAAGATGGAAAAAAGTTTAAAAGTTTAACTTGCTTATATGCCTTGTGTCCTATTTCAGTCCATGTCCTGTGTAGTTTTCATACTTCTCTCAACTTGTACAGTAAAAGCAGACCACTGAATTTCACTTTCTATTTGCATTAGCACAAACATGTTTGAGTTTCCAGTATTGTAAGTAAATTCTTCCAAACTTTAAAATGTTGCCTGGACACTGATTCTAGTTGCATTACATTTTATACATTTATGATTTTCTCTCCACCACCCCACAATCAAAATTTGGGATTATGATATTTGTCATAATATTAGTAAGAGAAGGCCTAGCCTCTACGGTCCTGTGAAGCCTTCTAAACATTCTTTTTCCACTTTTGATTTGTATTCTCCCAGTTCTTCTGCTTTCGTATAACCTGGATTCCCCAATCCAAGCAGATGTATAGCCTCTTATTTCCATGCCACCCCCAACTGTGAATCTCCGCTTCTGTGAGTCTTTGAGCTTTGTTTCAAGATCTTTAGGGGGTTTAGCAATGTTCTCTGTTTACTGTGAAATTTGTCTTTCCCCTCTTTTCTCCCCTATTCAAGGTTTTTGAACACCTTCAGGAGTGAGATAAAAACTTGCACTGAGATGCTGGTACTTTTGTCTAATTCCCCAATCAACTTGATCTCTTCACTCGCCTTGTCAGGCTTAAATGTCATTGTGCTATTCATGTAGATATTTCAAGATAACTTACAGTCCTCCCTCTTTCAGTGTTTCAAACTGTACTTTTATTTCCAGCATGTCAGAGGTCCTTTCATACTCTCTGTAAAAAGCTGCTCTGAGCAGCTTGTTCTATTCAGGTGCCAACTTCAGAACTTGAGTCACTTTGGACAAGCCACTGCTAAAGAATTAATGTGTAAACTGCCTGTTGTCATCTCAGATTACAGCTCAGATTTTTGTGTGGTTCCTTCACCAGTCCATTTGTGACTGCCTTGTATCTTTTCAACAATAAATTGATGGGGGAGCAATAAATTAATGGGAAGGGGATGTCCCATTATGTAGGAGAATTTGGGGCTGGGGTGGGGAAGGACAGGGACTATGCAAGGACATCAGTGATTGTTCAGATTGGTCCAGCAGTCCCTGCAGTTGATCACCCGCTCTGAGGAGGGCAGATCAAAGAGGCTGCAGAAGCAGTTCCATTTGCTCTGTGCAGACTGGAGGAAAACATTTCTTAGTCTCCATCCTCATGAAGGGCCCTCAAACATTTCTTACTCTCCATCCTCATGAAGGGCCCTGTGTTTTTAGTTGTGGCCTTTGGAAAGATCTCATACTTTACAAGTGTCACTAAGCCATGTCTCAACCTCTTCACTAGTCATCCTTGAATAGCTGCCTCTCACTTGCCCCTTTCTTTTCTAACAAGAACCTCATACAGAAACAAGGGCAGATGACAGAACAGATTGAAAGTTGCACTTAAGGGGCAGGGATTAGGTACTTGTAAATACTAATTTTCAGGACAGGTCCCCAGGGATCTTTGTCTTGCTTGCCTGTCTCAGTGCTATGAGATGCTCATCTCCTATTGATCTATCTACTGGACACGATACATTGCCAGGTCTCCTTTTGCTACTTTCAGCTAGTTCCATGGTAGCTCAGGTCTTTTCCCATGTTTGAGCCCTTTGCTTGGTGTACCTCCCCACTCCTAGCTGGCAAAGCCAGTACCTTTCCTTTACCCAAACCTTTCTCCAATGCTCACCCCTGCTTGTGGCCCGGGACATGCACATTCATCACAATAATTACCAAACATATCCAGTGACTCCCTCTTCCTTCCCCTCCCCCAGCTACATTTGCCTTCTGTAGAGTGCTAGCTCATCAGCACAGTTTGGGCCAACTCCTCAGCTGCTGCAAATCCAGAGAGCTTGATTAATTTTAGTGGAGGTAAGCCTGTTTACGCCAGCTGACACTCTGGCCCACAGCCTTTTTTTCTTTGTGTCTTAAACAGCACAGAGCCTATTGTTAATTCTAAATAAGTACTAATAAAACAATGGAGTATGGCACTTGGAACTGTTCTGGTCTCTAGCAGATCAGCAGGCAGTAAAAAGATTCCTGGGGGGATACAAAAGTAAAAGGCCCTTGAAAGGGGTTTTATATGATCCATGAATGGCAGAATGGAACAATCAATGACAATTTTGCACAACCAAGGGTTTGGGTTTTTTTTTTTTCAAGCAGAGGCTACATAAAATGTTAACTAACTGATCAAACTGGTCTCACCTTAATAAGCAATATGTGACTAATACAATGCTGAAAGGCTGGCAGGGAGAGAGAGACATCAGCTCAAAGATGCATTGAGATTTTCACTTTAGAAAAATAACATAATTCACCAAATACCGTCTTCATGAGATTTGTGCTGGCTTTCACAGGCACTAATGCATCTGGTGAAAGAAAGTTGTCAGTACTGAAACACATTTAGATCTAAGAGGAAGCACAACTGTCAGCAGAGACAGCAAAGCAATGACTGGGGTTAAGGCCCATCCAGGTAGTAATAGCTGTGAGTTCAGAAAATAAAATTAAAAGGGATAAAGCAACATCTTCCATCTAAAAGGAACCTCTTTTCTTTTATATTAACCCAAATATTGTTTTCGCACCCCCCCCTTTTCTTGATTGCACGTTGGCATTAGACAAATTCTGGAACCACAGTTAATGGATAAGTGGATTTGTCTCATACTGCAGCTTTACACAGTGTGTTACTGTGGGCGTTACTAATTGCTAAGCAGATTTAAAGTGTTCTTTGAGTTGCAAACTGCAGTATTTCTGCACATACTGATTATTATTCATCTTTTCCAAAACACTATGGACCTGATCCTGCAATCTGCACTCCTACTAAAGTCAGTGCTGTGGGAGTTTTGCCTGAGTAGAGATTGCAAGATTAAGACCCAATTAAAATAGCTGTAAGGTTGAGCTGGGCAGCAAATAGTTCCTCCTCAATCCCTGGAAACCTTTTAAAATGCTCATGAGGTAGAACTAGGCCTCAGACTGCAAACTCCCACATCCTAGTTCAGTACCCTAACAACCCAGGCTATGGTCTATTCTGGGATGCATCCATACTGGAATTTGTCTGTCTGTCTCATATCTCCTCCTCTTCCCAGTCCCTTCATTTTTCACCAGAAATTGCATCCTTGACTCCCCCAAAAACCCTTTCCCAATGGAAGTTTAATCTCAACTAGTAAATTCCCACTTTACTGGAAAATTCCCAACCCACTCTACTGAAGGGTATAATTCCATGAGTCCTAGAGAGGTTCGTGTGCCTCCTCATAGCTCAGTCTGATTCTAGGGTTGGGATTTTAGTTTGCTGGCTAGCTATTTTTCCCAGTTTTGATGTGGCCGTTTCCATTTCTTAGGGGAATGAATTCAGCAGTCCTGTCCCATGAAAGAAAAATTCCCTCCAGACCTCACAAACCTCCCTCGCTGGCCCACAGCACTATTGTGACAGCAGAACGTAGCTGCGGGAGGAGGTCATGGCTGCATAAAGGGAGCTGGGGCCAGCTCCATGTATGGCTGTGACTTATTAGGACAGAGACCTTGAATTGGATTCAGTACTGAATGGTGCGCCAGCTCAGAGAATGGAACAGTGGCGTGATGTGTTCATGGAAACCTGCGTTGCTAAGCAGAGAGGATGCTGTGCTTTGTACCAAGTGGAGCTTTTATGGATTATGAAGTTTCATTCCTTGAGGTTAAGTTACAGTAACAGAACCTGAAAGTGATAAACGTGTGCACGCCGTGGCTAGGCTGGAGTTGGTAAGCTGGGGTATAGTCTCCTGGCTAGTCAGAGGTAGAAGTGGGCAGTTAGCAGCTGTAAGAACTGGGCATCCGACAGCTGTGAGGCCCTCTAAGCTACACACTAATTAAGTGTGAACTTGGGGCATGGGGGCAGCTGCAACACTGCTCTACCAGCAGCTTCCATCTCTGCACGCAATGAAGCCTGTGTGAGCCTTTCCACCCCAGAGTACCCACACTGGCAAGAGTCACCATCAAGCCCGTTAGTGCTACCTAACACCTGGTTGTTCAGAAAACACATTAAGTGAAATCCTGGACCTACTGAAATCAATGGCCAAATCCCACTGACTGCAGCAGGACCAGAATTTCATCCACGGTGTCCACAAATATCGCTGAGAGTGAAAAATGCTCAGTCAAAAACACAAGCAAAGAAGAGAATTTTCAAAGGTCACAACTTGTTACTTTTCTACCGTGTGGGTGTTTAATAATGAACCTTGGGACCTGGGCCACATTAGCCCTAATTATAGCTCATTAAATATTTATATAGCTTAATCTTTTCTCACCTGGGTTTTTTTGTTGCAATATGATGTGTTTGTGCTGCTGGCCTTTCCCTTCTAACTTGGCTCTTTGTTCACCTCACAGGTTTCTGATCCACTCTCACTCATGTTTGAAAAAGTCAGGGATGGGAACTCATCTCACTGAGACAGGGAACCAAGAGCAACGAGAATGCCCTGCTAAGAAAAACAAAGAGAATTTAAGCACAATCTCCTCTACCAAAGGAGTTTACACAGCTCTTTTCATAAGGCAAAACAAAAGATTTCATGAAAATTAGCTGCCAGATGTCCCCTAAGGAATCCACTGGGACAACCACACTCATTTCCACGTGGAACCTCAGGCAGAATGGAGCCGACATTGCTAGTGGTAACAGGCTAGTGCATTAACTCTGTGCCACCCCTTGCTACTACCAAGGCTATATTAGAAGAACTAAAACCAGGTGGGAGTAAGATGAACTATGCATGGCAGCAGATATTATGTTAGCAGTGCAGCCCCTCTGTTTCAAGTCACTTGTTAAAATAACCCTTTTTCCTAAAGACCTAGAAGTGTTATTCCTCTTGCCATGGGAGAGTTACTGGTCCAAATGACAAATGCAAAATAAGTCATACTGATTACAATAATTTGAATAAAACCTGTGAGACAGCGCCATGAATGCTAAACTCAGGCTTTGCTTACGCTGCTGGGAGCAAGAGATGCAGCACACATCGAGCCGAGCATGTAACGATGGATGGGTGAGTGGGGCATGGGCCCCAGGTGCTGACTGAGGGAGGGAAGGGGCATTAGAATGGAGCTGGGGAGCACCTCACCCGCATCCTCTACTCCCACCTGTGCCCTGCACTTTCCCTGCAGCAGCTCTGGTTCCAGCAGTGGGGAGGCCGGAGATGTGGCACTGGAACGTGGTCAGGAGGTGCAGCAAGAGGTTCCCTGCTGCTGTGGGAGATATCACCCCCTACGTTGGCACTGAAATCTGATGGTTTCTTGGCCACTTGACAGGCAAGCCATTGGCAAAACTAGGTGACACCTCCCCCAGCAGCAGTGAGCCTCTGGCCACTCCTGCATTGCTACTGCTGATCTGCCCTTTCTGTTGCTAAAGCCGGAGCTGCAACAGGGAAGGTGCAGATGCAGGAGGGCAGAGTCCTGGCTCTTGTGCTTCTGCAACGGACACTGAAGTGTTGATACCTGGCCAGTTCAGGATAACTGGTCGTGTGAGTTTCGCCCAATAAATTGGATCAGATGTGTGGCAGGATGTATCCTGCTTACCGTCTTCTTTCTTTCAGTGCATCCTGCTATAGCTGATCTGCTTTATTTAGCATTGTCTGTTTTTGCCTTGCGTAATCCCTATGCTGTTCTGCGATTACTTTAGGCTGTTTGACTCCTTCTCTATCTTTGCTCCAACTGTGCTTTTTACCTGTTTGACATTCATGGGAGCCACAGAAAAAAGTTCAGCCTCTTACAAGTTCTTTTTCTCAGTACCTCAGCTTTACATACCCAGATTTGAAAATGTTGGCCTTTATGCCCAGAAGTTTCTCATCCCCGAACAAATGCACCACAGGCACTGCTAATTTTTTTAACTTGAAGACATAATCTTTTAAAATTAAAAGAGGATGCATGGCTGAGGAAGTTCCTTTTACACTGGCTCTTCACCTGAAATCAAACTGTCCTTTTCAAAATTACCCCACCAAGACACAAGCTGAGCAGCACTGGAAGGATTGCTGATTGTAACAACCAAACAGCCACAGCAGTAGATCCCCTATCCAGGTAACTGAATTCATTCTGGTGAAGGCCAGCCTTAGTTGAAAGATGAGGGGGTGAAAAGCACCTTGTTCAAATTTGCAGATGACACTAAGATGTGGGGAGAAGTGGGCACACTAAAAGGGAGGGACAAGCTGCAATTGGATCTGGACAGGTTACAGGGGTGGGAAGATGAGAATAAGATGGGATTCAATTCTGACAAGTGCAGGGTACTGCACCTAGGGAGAGAGAACCAGCACCATACCTACAAGCTGGGGAACTCCCCTCTCATCAGTGCAGAGGCAGAAAAGGATCTTGGATTATAGTCTCCAAGAAAAGGATTATAGACTCCAAGATGAACATGGGCTGCCAATGGGTGGAAGCAGTCAGGACGGCCGACCATACCTTGTCATGCATCCACAGATGCAACTCAAGCAGGTCCAAGGAGGTGATCTTCCCCCTCTATGCGGCATTGGTCAGGCTGCAGCTGGAGTACTGCATCCAGTTCTGGGCACCCCACTTCAGGAGGGATGTGGACAGCATGGAGAGGGTCCAGAGGAGGCCACTCACATGATCAGGGGGGCAGCAGGACAGGCCCTACGAGGAGAGGCTACGGGACCTGAACCTGTTCAGCCTCCACAAGAGAGGGGACCTGACGGCCATCTATAAACTGGCTGGGGAGACCAGCAGGCAATGGGAGAGTCCCTGTTCCCCTGAGCACTACGGGGAGTAACAAGGAATAACGGCCATAAGTTGACGGAGAGTAGATTCAAGCTGGACATCAGGAGGCGCTACTTCACAGTCAGGGCAGCTAGGATCTGGAACCAACTTCCAAGGGAAGTGGTGCTCACTCCTACTCTGGGGGTCTTTAAGAGGAGGCTAGATAGACACCTTGCTGGGGTCATTTGACCCCAGTACTCTTTCCTGCTCATGGCAGGGGTCAGACTTGATGATCTGCTCAGGTTCCTTCTCACCCTACCAACTATGAAATTATGAAACTATACCTGGTAGCTGCTCCTATCTATGTGTGAAGACTGAAACAAAAAAGGCAGTAAATACTTCAGCTTTCTCTGCATCATAGATTTAATAGATTTTAGGGAAGGAAGGGACCTATTAGATCATTGAGTCCAACCCCCTGCCCTGGGCAGGAAAGAGTGCTGTGGTCAGATGACACCAGTCAGATGTTCCTCCAGTCTCCTCTTAAATACCTCCAAGGAAGGGGACAGCAGCACCTCCCTTGGAAGCATATTCCATATTTTGGCAACCCTCACTGTAAAGAATTTTTTCCCTGATGTCCAATCTAGATTTGGTCTCCTTCAGTTTGTGGCCATTGTTTCTAGTTACCCCAATGGGCACCCTGGTAAACATCATATCCCCCATTTCCTGCTGTCCCCCCCAGTGAGTTTGTAGATGGCCACAAGATCACCTCTCAGCCTTCTTTTGTGGAGGCTGAAAAGATTAGGGTCCCTCAATTGGTCCTTGTAGGGTTTTTCCTGTAGGCCTTTAACCGGATGGGTGGCCCTCTTCTGAACCCTTTCCAGGTTATCCACATCTCTCTTGAAGTACGGTGCCCAAAACTGGGTGCTGTACTCCAGCTGCAGCCTGACCAATGCTGCACAGAGGGGAGGTATCGCCTGCTTACTAGACCTGTTTGTGATGCACCTACTTATGCAAGAAAGAGTGAGGTTAGCTTTACTTATTACTTCATCACATTGGTGACTCCCTACGACTCAGAGATCCCTTTCCACAGTTGTGCTACTTAGAGTGGTATCTCCCAGGCTGTACGAGTGTTGATGATTTTTCCTCCCTAGGTGCAACACATGGCACTTATCTTTGTTAAACTACATCCTATTCTGTTCTGCCCACTTCCCCAGCCTGTCCAAATCCACCTGGATTTGCTCCCTGTCCTCTAGTTTGTGTACTTTCCCCATAGTTTGGTGTAGTCTGCAAACTTGGACAGGGTGCTTTCTACTCCTCCATCCAAGTCACTAATGAAGATATTGAATAGTACTGGTCCCAGAACAGAGCCTTGGCGGCCTCCATTGCCTGCATTTCTCTGGTTAGAAACCAACCCATGTGCCACCACTCTCTGGGTGCGTCCCATAAGCCAATTTTCCACCCACTGGACTGTATAAAAGTCTACGTTGCAACTGTTTAGTTTATTTATAAGAATTGGGTGCAACGCTGTGTCAAAGGCCTTTTAAAAAACTAAGTAAATATCACCTACCTGTAATCCTTCATCCACACAATTTGTGACCTGGTCACGAAAAACAAACAAACAGGTTAAGCAGGCAGGATCTGCCTGACATGAACCCATGCTGGTTGCCCCTTAGCATTATTTAACCCACTGGTCCCCCACAAATGTGATCCTTAATTTTCTTAAAGGTCCTGCCAAGGATAGAGATAAGGCTAACTGGCCTACAGTTACCTGCTTCCTCCTTCCTCCCCTTCTTGAAGATAGGGACCATATTGGCCCTTTTCCAGTCCTCCAGGACCTGTCCCGAGTGCCACAAGTGCTGAAACAGTCGCACCAGTGGTTCCACTATGCCTACATCTAAGTCCCTAAGTACCCTAGGATGAAGATCATCAGGGCCTTTTGACTTAAATACATCCAACCCGTCCAACCTCAAACATAACAAGTTGCCTTCTGCATTCCATAAGAGATCGGTGGTTTCTTCGGTCTTCCTCCTGTAGCTGACACCCTTGTAGAATCCCACTTTATTGTCTTTTATGTCCCTTGCCAGCTGCATTTCAAATTATGAATGCTGTGTGCCCCTGGAGGCTGGGGGGGCACAGCAACTGTCCACAGGTGGCAGTGGCAGGGGTGTGGCAGCGGGGAACTCCCGTAGGCAGCCACAGCAGTGTTGGCAGTGCGGTGAGGTGGTGAGCACCAACCAGTGGTCGGCAACCACCTGCAGACACCACCGGTAGTGATCGGGGACTGCCTACAGATGCTGCTGGTGGCGTCAGCAGCAAGGGAGAGTGGGTCGGGGGGGAGGAGTGGCCACCACTTTTCATAGGGAGTGCACTGCCAGTCTCAGGGGGTGCATGTGCACCCCCTGCGTGTTGCCAGTGTTTCAAATCATGCCTTGGCCTTCCTAACTTTCTCTCTACATACCTGTGTGATACTCTTCCCTCGTACCATGACCAAGTTTCCTCTTTTTGAATTTCAGCTCTCTGGGGAGTCTGCCATCTAGCCAGACTGGCTGGAATCTTCCCAGCAATACTGGTGCATCTGCCCCAAGGTCAAGATTGCTAGAAGCTGTGGGTCCCCGGAGTACTCCCCTGGCCCATCTGACCCAGGCACATGGATGCTAGAAATAGCAGAGTCCTTGGCCCTGGAGCAAAAGAGCTTGGTGGTCTATTTGGAAGTTGAGAAAGCTGGCAGATGTGTGCTCCTGTGCCCAATTCTTTGGAAATTTTGAAATTAAAGCAATTTTGAAAAATGAAAGATGGGAAGAAGAGGGGAAGAGAGGGGAGGGCCTCTTTACTCCTCCCTAAACTTCTGGCAAGTGAGAAATGCTGGTTTTCAGTGAGCTCTACTCCCAATTGCTTCCTTTTGAGAAGCTGTCCAAATATTTACCCCAAACTGCCTGGCTTCACTCCAGGGTGTGTTTGCCTTTTTTCCAGTGTATGCTTCAGGGCTATCTGACTAGATATTACCTCTCCATTTAAATGCCGGCAGGAGCCAGTAGTGCCCCATTTCAATATCAGGTCCTAATGAGATCCTATACCCATTATAGCAGCCCTACCAGCATCTCTGCTTCTGCATGGGCTGCTTTAGACCTTCTGGACCCGATTTCTCTCTTTGGACAAGTCACTCTTTGGAAAGAGGTCGCTAGAATGCAGCCATATACAAGACATTGCTAGAACAGATGAAGAAGAGGGATCCACCTGGAGCTGGTGCCAAGTTAAAGCAAAGGAACTTTGATGTTGACTGTCCAACTAGTGATCCATGGGCTGCATGCAGCTGGTGAGGGCTTAATGTGTAGCTCTCAGGCTCTCACTCCAACCACCACTGCCACTGTTACTTGAACTGCAACAGCAGCTGAAGTCTCCAGGCTCCCCCTCCTATCTTGGCTGTTGCTTCCTGCCTGCACCTCAAGGGCAGCAGCAGTGTGGTAGGCAGGGAGCTGAGGGTGAGTATGGAGCTACACAGGGATGGGGATCACTCCCACACATTGCAGTGGTAGTATGGGAGGGTGGACCATATGGGTACATGGTGTAGTGGGGGAAGAGATTTCCCAGGCACATGGTGAAGCATGAGGAAGGGGGATCATGTTGTGCAATGGTGGGGATTGCATGATGCAACTGGTGGAGCATCTGCATGGGTGCAGCCCCTGGGGCATGTGGAACCTGCAGCTTAGAAGCTGGACAGCCCTGATGTAAATACATAAGCATAGGTTACATTCCCACTCCCTGCCCATGTTATGAGGAACCACATTTTCCACAGGCAACAGTGCCACCGAACTCAAGAATGATACACTAGAGAGTTATGCACAAAGCACTCCAGACAACAGAGAAAGTGTCCAAAAGAACAAAGCAGGTACCCCAAGAAACACACTGTGGACGGCTGTGCCTTGCTTGGCTTTGTTGCCAGGACTGGGCACTCCTGTCTGTTGAGCACCAGTTCTTATGGCCAAACAGCTTGATTTCTGCTCACCCTCTCTCATAGGGCACACTCTCCAACTTGTCCTCACTTCTTGATCTTTTAAGGAAAACAGGGAGGATTCTTATTTATTGACATTTGGCTCTCACAAGTATCTTGAGTTGCTGGTCACCGGCGCTCCTTCTCCCCATCCAGGTGCCAACCCAATCTTACAAGGATCGTCAAGCTACGAGCCACCTGTTGGAAGGATGATGCAGCTAGGAAGTCACTCTATGAACTGTGCTTGGCTACAGTCAAAAAATCTACTCTGGCTTTATCAAAAAAATCTCACCTAGTAACACCTGGGTTTGTGCCACCCTGGGGTGATGACACCCCATGTCAATTGTAGGACCACTACTATCTCCTATTAGTCTATGTTATGAGGTGCCCAGAGTCTTTCCCTCTGGCCTTGCCTAACAATGCCAACCCCTTTGCTGTCTCTGAATCCTGCCAGCAAGTCATGTCCCCTTCTTTTCTCAGTCTCTAGGGGTTACCAGCCCAGGCTTAGTGCTTCAGCCTCCAACTCGGTTCTTTTAGCTTTTAATATCAGTGACCAGTAGGGCCAGTCTAGTATACCTTTAACTTGAATGCAAAAAGGATTGCCAAGCTCAAAGCAGCAACATGCCCTACCTTTCTTCCTAGAACAACCTCACAGTTGCTGCTCATGGGCCTGCTGGGGAAGGTGGCATCTCTCTGGGGCTTTGCTCATGGTGTGGGTTGCTACCTCCTGCAGAGCTTGGGTCCCTAGGGCTTGAGGCTCCTCAGGGCCTCTAGTCTGATAAGCAGGCTCCTCTTCTGCTTGTTTCACCCCTGCTGAGGCATGCTGCAGCCAGGCTTCACACTGCATCTGCTATGGTCCTGGGTCTCTCCTCCCCTTCTGCCGCTGCGGGGCATGCACTTGTGATGTATGCCCCAGGATGCTGACCAATCTGCAGGTGGCATGCGCTGACCAACCAGGGTGGATGCAGTGCCTGGAGTTTTCCTGTCTGCACTACTGTCAGCCCTTCAGGTAGGTCCCAGGGAGCTGAAAGGCACCAGAGATGCTGCCTTTAGGGCTTCACCACCCTGATGTGGCTGGTCCATTGCTGGTTGGGGAATTCCCTGCTGTGACACAAACCAAGAGCTATTGTGACCTCACCTGTCATGGAATCTGATGAGATGGATCAGACATGCAAGGACACTAAGATCCAGCGGATTTGGCTGTTACACAAGAATCGCCTCAGGAGAGCTGGGCTGAACAGGCTATAGGGAGGAGCTCTGCCCATAAGTATTATTCGATTTATTACAGTACTCTTGCATAGGAGGATTTAAGCTGATTTTTATGCACACCGGCTATCCTTTCTCCTCCCACTTGATATTTAAGCCCCATATTCCCCTCAAGCTTAAAACATTGTTTGCTTTAAAGACTTAAAGCTTTACAGGTTTGTTTCCCTGAAGTATAGTTTCATAATGTCTAGGGTCAGAAGGGACCTGAGTAGATCATCTAGTCCGACCCCCTGCCA
>NW_017728947.1:99397049-99399146 GCF_001723895.1 Crocodylus porosus
GCAGGCAGCTGATGTGCAGTGCGTGATTGGCTGGGTGTGAAGAGCCACATGTGTGACTGGCCATGGAAAAGCAGTGCACAGTGGCAGCACGGGGTGGTGGCCACTGTGCGTAAGCTCCTCCCCCTCCATAGAGGTACACTTCTTAAGAGAGGTTGAAAACCCTTGCCTTAGCCCATCATGGACACGAGTCATTAGTGTGATGAAATCATCAGCAAAGCTAACCGCACTTTATCATCCATCAGCAGATGCATGACAAATAGATCCAAGAAAGTGATACTTCCCCTCTATGTGGCATTGATCAGACTGCAGTTGGAGTATTGCATCCAGTTTTGGGCACCGTACTTCAAGAAGGATGTTGATAGACTTGGGAGGGTCCACAGGAGGACACTCGCATGGTTAGGGGCTTACAGGACAAGCCCTATGGGGAGAGATTAAGGGACCTGGACCTCTTCAGCCTCCGCAAGAGATGGCTGGGAGGTAATCTTGTGGCCACCTACAAATTCATCTGGGGGGATGAAGCAAGGGATTGGAGATGCTGTGTTCACCAGGGCACCTCTTGGGGTAACAAGGTCACAAACTGACAGAGAGCAGATTGGGCTAGACATCAGGAAAAATTTGGAATGGGCTTCCAAGGGAGGTGGTTCTCTCCCCTACCTTGGGGGGTTTTAAAAGAAGGTTGGATAGGCATCTGACCCCAGCGCTCTTTCCTGCCCAGGGGAGGGGGTTGGACTTGATAATCTGTTGAGGTCCCTTCTGACCCTAGAATTTATGACTCATAGCTACAACACTCCAACCCTACTACAGATTATAAAGCATTTGTGTTTCAAGCAATTACTACAGAGTGTTCTTATAATACTAGTATTATGATAATATAATACAATGCAATTATTGTTAGGGTGACAATAATTTGTATTATTAGGGAGCACTGGATTTGCAGCTGAATAAAAAGGCATAACCTGTGGCCTAGAAGAGCTGCTAACCACAAAGCACAATGATGTATTAAAAATATATTGCATGATGCTTAGGCAACCAGACTTTGCTTATGAATGCTTACGCTAAGCCAGCCATTTGCTTATGTTAAGTAACCATTTTAACTGTGTGAACCATTTTCTGAGGAAAAAGCAGCAAGTAAATCTGTGCGAGTCTGTGTGCTGTAAACCAGCTACAACGAGGAATGAGATAAGAGACAGGGGCCCAAAAAGGGTGGAAGATGGTACAACCTGAGACAGAAAAACAGACGGGAATGTGGAAAACAGCAGGTAATTGGTAACAGAATCCAAGATGAATATATGCAAAAAGGTTAATGGTGATTGGTGAAGAAGCCTCCAGAAGCTTCCAGTTTTGGTCAAAGTCTACCCATTGACCAAAGAGCAGGAGTCAAGGTCTTAGATGTGCACTCATAGCAAAAAGATATGTAAAAGAGTAAAGTGCATAGGCAATTCCATGTTAATGAAGCAAACAGTAAACAGAGGTGGAGCTTGAGATGGGAGGAAAAATGGGTGGAACATAGGAGGGGCAAGGGTAGAATAAATGCTAATGAGTGTAAACCAAAGAGTAAATATGGGAGAAAACTATTGTTTATTGCAGCTCCCCGTATTCTACTGGTGAGGGAGCTGGCCTGAAGCGGTCTTCATTCTGAAGTTATTGCGAGCAGTGTGTGCTCGTGTTTGCTCCCTGCTCTGCTCTGACTAATAAGTAACAGTCTCCACAGTAATTGGACTGTTGCCTCCCTAGTTGTTGGGCACCGCATGGAGTCAAGGTCTAACAATTATATTAATTAATAAAATAATGTTAGATTATGAAGTATTGCAGTATACTTTATATTGAATGATAGTAGTCATAAAATAAAATTAAAGGGAAAGCCAGTGGTCTGCTTTGGCGTACACATAGTAAGGTACAGCAAGCCTCCTGGGACCCTGGTGTTTTGCTGTCATTTCTACATCAGCTGGGAGCACCGCACCAAATGCTGGATATATTCCTGTTTTGCCGGTCACCTCTTTGAATGTGACACATCTATGTCTGAGACTTTCTTCAAGGTAACATTACCTAATGTTAAGGACTGCCTGCCTGAAAGGTTGTATATTCAGTTATTAGGTA
>NW_017728947.1:99399157-99419317 GCF_001723895.1 Crocodylus porosus
CATCTATGAATCTATGAATCTATAACTATTGCCTCAGCCAAACTTACAACCCAAATACCAGAAGCCAGCATAGCTACCCAAACATTCGGTCTGTGCTATTTGAGTAGGAAGGTGGAAATAATTTGGAAGACATCTTACCAGCTTGAAGGTAACCTTAAACTGGGAAAGAGGATATGAAAAACACATTCCTAAATTATGGTAGATTAAACATGTTATTGTTATTAGCTTGGAAAACACAAGCAGGACAGTAAGTGTTTGTGCTTCTTCTGATTTGCCATAGGACATTCACACCACAGCCTACATGGAAGGGAACTATCACCCAGAGAGAAACTCCAACTGAGAATGGAAAAAACAAAAAAACCCAAAAACTAGAGATGATCTATTCAAAAACTTATTGAATTAATCCCAACCGAGGGCAGAATTCTGAGAGTGTTTGTGTGGCCTTGTAAAAAGACATTACACCTTTCATTACAATAGTCAGGTACTGAACATCAACCTTTCAATGTCCTGCAAAGGTTTGCAGGGAACATACCCACCTCTGATGACTATTTAATTCCTACTAGTTATAGAACTATCCCACAAGTTCATCCCTACTCACTGCCCCAGGAGATGAAAAAGTATAAGCGTTTAACATGTCACCTCTGTGAGTTTGAGAGCATAGATATGCCTCAGACCCCTTGGTCTTAAATTTACTCATATTCTTGTATATTTGTTTTTGCTTCTAATCAAGAAGCAGTATGATACTTATCGTTTATAGTTACTTTTGCTACCTCAAATCCATTTTGGGACCATTCATGTGAAAACAGATCATGGCAGATCATCCTCTCCATGCTATCAGTTCCTAAGAATATCAAAGAGGAATACATGCCCTTCATTACAATACATTCCTGCTGGCATCCTAGAAGGAGCACAATACATCCGTGAGCCCTTTTATCTTTGAACACTTTGAGCATTGTTCAGTACTGAAATCAATGCATCCTCTCAAGTTATCCATGATTTTCAGAAAGTTTCTTCACCTTCTGTTCTCATACATCTCCCTGCTCCTGTCCACCCTTCATTATCTTTTCCTTGCTCTCAGATGTGCAAAATGAAGTAGACACTTATCTCATGAGGCACATAATCATGAGAAACATCCAGGATACATCTACACTTCAGCTTTGCTAATGTACACTCTCTTGATACTTTTCAACTATTCATGGTGAATTTAAATCACTCCTTTCTCTTGTCTAAAGATCTGGGGGAAAGCTTCATAGGCCATCGTCATGGAGCGATATCCCCTGGGGCAGCCGTGATGCCCCAGGTGGCTCTGTAACAGTGCAAGTTCTGCCCTGAGGGTGCCCTCTTATCTCAGCTGCCACACCTTTGATGGAAAAACAACTTGGGAGGCTGCCCAGGAGCCTTCGCTTAAGCTTATTCAAGCTCTCTGATCTGTAGGCCCTTTGCCAGGCCTCTCTTCAGTACTGCTGCATGAGACATATCAGGCCTTATGGGGCAATTGCATGGCTCCAACAATCCCTTTACCACACCCCATGACTCACAGGTGTTACAGTGCTGTTATGCTCTGTTAGAGCCTTGACCTACACAGACTCTGCCCCTTCGATATAGCTAGGCCTTCTAGCCTAGAACCACTGTGTTGGGCCCAGCTTTGAGGCAATAGCCCACAAACTCCTCTTATTACAGAGCCCTCCATGGCCCCTTGTAGCTCACACCCCTCTGGCACTGGGGCTCTACAGAACTGTGTGCTCCCAATGAAGCCTCCTCCTCCCCTATTAACCTCTTTCCAGTCCACCGATTCAAACAATAACACAAACCTAAGCCCCTGGGCTACACCATAACATTAATAATAAAGATGGCACTCTGCTCCTTTAAGAGAGCCAACTTAAGAGAATACCAGACCCCTTTATGTCTGGGCACCTTACGAGCCCCTGGACTCAAGTCTTACTGCATTTAGAGGTAGCAAAGCAGGCAGCCAGATGCATGGGGCCACTCTCATGCAGGAACTCCTTCTCCTGACAGTTGCCAAAGACAGAATAACCCCCAGGACTAGCCTCAGCCCCGAGCTTATATATGCCCTGGGCTCTGACTCCTTCCGGTCAGCTGACTGTCCACAGGCACTGGCTAATTACCTTGTTAGCCTGTTACTCAGGCAACCTGCAGCTTTGGTGCTCTGGGTACCTGCCAGACTCCTTTGCTAAGCTGTTTCTGCTCTTGAAGGCGCAGGCACCCATAGGTGCTCTGCGACAGCCATGGAAGCAGAGGGTATGAAGAGTTTCTTGGAAAGGCAGAAGAACTTGTAACACCCCTACTGTACACTGAAGCCTGGAGAAGAAATATTGCTTTGCTCATTCTAGAAAACAGGCCTCAGTGTCTAAAGAGACACCTTTTTCCCCATCCCACATTAATATTAATCTTCCATGATGATCAACTGAGCTTTGCAGTACCATGAAAAATAACGCGCCCTGTTGGTCAAGTCTTTGAGGAGCAAAGTTTTCTGTATGTTTTCAATTGCTTTTACATTGTTTGAGAATCCCCTTCTTTCAAAAAGGAGCTAGCTACCTGTGTATTGCCAAGATTTATGATATGGCATTTTTCCTCTTACAGCATCGCAAATAGACTAGCTACTCCCCAGTACCAATCAGGGATGGCAAGTGGTGATGGTAACCTGCCTGTCCACGTTGAGGACAAGCTGTTTAAATAGGGCGGTGGCCTAGATCAATGTAACATCTCCATGTAGACATGATTTAACTTGCACAAGAGGTCTGTATCTCTTCTAGTTGGGTTGAGAACTTCATTTAGTGTGCAAAGAAAAGCAAATAGAGACTACAAAAAATAATGAAACTGGATTCAACCAATGCTATTATTTTTCAAGACTAATTTGGATGAATGTATATTATTACATTTTTCCATTTGAACTGCTTCTTTTACACTGGGGAGAAAGCTGTTTTTCTGTTAGCTGTACGAAAGAATAATACCTCTCTTTTATGAATATAGACTGTTTTTTAGTACACATATTGGCACAAACAGCAATCACAATGTTAGGTGAAGGTCTGCACAGAATTAATGTTTTAGCTCGATGCTTGTTCTTTGCCTAACACAGCACGAGGATGAATGAGCTGTTGTTAGGCTGAATTCTCTCTTTGTTACTAAGCAGATATCCTAGTAATGCACATTAAGATAAGGGGATTAGATCACATATTTCTGGGTGAAAGCTGATCACTAGACTTGATGACATTTTTTTTCCTTTCTATGAACCCTCAGGTACTGACCACTGCTAAAGGCTACCACGTTAGTGTAATGCCATAGAGTGTATCCTACTCTCCCTTGTCCCTAACTATAAGACTTTCTTCATAATATGTCTTTCTCCTTCCTTTTTTAACATTTATAATTCTTTTTGCTCTTTACCATATATTAAGCAAAGAAGTGAAATGATTGGGTCACATTTGTTTAAGAATAAGCCCAGCTAGTGATCTATTTGGAATGATCTATGTAAGATTTGCATGCAGTCAGCATGTACCAGTTTCCACCTTGTAAAGCAGCAGGTTCTTCATTTTTAACCATGCTGCTTCAGAACAGAGATGGGTGAGTCCTGCAAACACTTGTGTGAATGCTCAGAGATTTTCAACCAGCATGCCATGCAATAGTAGCACTGTTAGGTGTGCAAATATGATTCACAAGATAAATACAGAGATTTCACATAGGAATCCCTAGTGTTAGTCATTCTGAAGCCTTTACAACAGAATAATTGCTCTGTTATTTTTCTATGGTCAAAAAATGATTGGAAATTAACAGCCGGCATTTTCCAAGGCACGCTTTGAGTCAAATGGAGGGTGCTTTAAATCTAACAATGGGTGCCTCAAGTCTAAAAATGTTAAGAACCACTGATCTATATTTTTGTGGATGGATTTGTTTTGGCACTGTCCCTATATCTGTTGTATTGGTTTTCCAGAAATGAGACTTGTGGTAGGAATATATACCAGGAGTAAATTTTATCTGAATGTTTGCAGAGAACAGTTTTGAATTCATAGTAAAAAAGATAAAGGCACCAAAAAACCCCCAAACAATTCCAGAAGTTATGTTCGGCCAGTTAAGGGACAGAAATATTTCACGTGTCTCACAACAAAACAGCTTCAGTATCGAACACTTAGAATCGCAGACTCAGAAAACTAGGGCTGGAAGGGAGCTCAAGATTTCATCAGTCCAACCCCCTGCTCCAAGTAGGCTCATCCCTATTTAAACCTTCCTAGATGGGTGTCCGTCTAACCTGCTCTTAAAAACATCCCAGGATGGAGATTCCACAAAACCTCTCGAGGGAATCTGCTCCAATGCTTAACTAACCTTATGGTGAGAAAGTCCTTCCCAATATTGAACCTAAATTTCCCCTGCTGTAGTTTAAAACCATTGCTCCTCTAAGGAACCACTTAGAAATGGGCTATAGATCTATAGTTATTCTCAGAAAATTTCAGAAAATGAGCCTGACAAAATTGTGGTGTGTCCACATGTGAACAGAAAGGCAACATTTATTAAATATAATAGTTATCATATTAATTATTCACTTCAGCATTTGGACAATAACAAAGACATTGAAAAGAATGATTCACAAGGAAATTCTTTTATACATAAGCTTTTTAAAGTTACATAGCTTCGAACATAGGGAAACCTGGAAGAAAAATGAAACAAAATAACTTCTTCTTGAAGAATGTTGTTCATACTCAGACAAGGTTCTTTGGGTAAATCTGATATCTTTTATTAGACCAACTAAACTAGCTGGAAAAATTCATCTTTGCAAGCTTTTGGGTACAAACACCCTTCTTCAAGTTGAGGAAGCATCTGCAGCTGTTTTGCGCTCTTCCTAGATACAATAGAATAGAAGCCCAAGCCCAAAAACCTTGTCTGCCTATGTCCTTAGACCAACATGGCTACAACAAATACCCCTGAAACATGGTCCATATTCAGATATATTTTATGGATTTGGGAGTGAAATACTAGCAAAGAATCTTTGGCAAATCATAAATATCATAACTCTTATTCTTTGCCTGGATTGAGAGGGTTATGTCATATTGGTGGTTGAATCCAGGGCATATGATTTGTTTTACGTGAAGAGGGTGTTGCAGATTTTGTTTTACAGATTTTGGCAGAGGAGAAACGTGTGTCCAGTGGCAAGGAGATCCAAGATGACAGGCTTCCTCTACTACTGTAGCCATCATCTGCTTTTGCAGCCATTAAGAAGTATGTCTTCTTCACCCATCTGCTCCACTACTGAGGTCTTTATGTTATATTGGACTGGTCTTCAACTGGTAACTCACCTTTGACCTTAACACCATGGGTACCACAACAGTCCTAACAATATTGCCTTGCATTTCTGAAGGGATATTCAAAATCATATGTAGGTTGCTTTTTTTCTAGGACATTTGAGGGAACAATTGAAAGGATCTTTGTGTGCCTCTATTTATTCCTTTGTTGGCCCAGGGACTAAATCTCCTGTCCCTTTTACCTCTCCTAGATGTTAGATCACAGCACCCCACTAATGAAAAGATTAACGTGTCTACTAACTCTCTCTTTCAAAACCCTATTCAAAAGCCTCTTCAGGAAAGGCAGACCACATCCCCCTAGAGCAACTAAGTCTGCCATCTGGTAGGTTTGTTCTTTATACAGTAATTTAGAGGACATTAAATCTTCTTTTGTATTCAATGAATCAGGTGGTAGAGGGGCTTAACTTTCTATTTAGGAACAAAAAAAAAGTTCAAAAAGACATTTTGTCCAAAGTAGAATTTTACAGAGGCATTAACTCAGAAGACAAAAAACAAGCTAGCTTCAGTTCCTTTGAAAGCTGTAAATCACTGAGACTCCTCTGGTGGTTGGTTAAGTTCATTGTTTGCCAAGTAATTATTGTCCTGCATTAGAAGGAAGCTTCTAAATAGTTTCTTTTGAAACAAAATCATTCAAAATGAGCAGCCAGAAGGGTCTAATGGTGTCAGAGGGGAGTCACAAAAAAGTTTCTTGAAATAAATCTTTAAGCAATCCTACAAATTCTACCTACACTGCTCAACTGTCTACCTTTGAAAATTAGGATTTTTTTTCAGGCTATTTTTTCTGACCCTTAGATACAGTGCTGAGAGCAGCTGGTTTCTTCACGGAAATAAAACCCAAACATCTTGACAAGGTTGTTAGTTTACCTTGTCACTTCCACTAACGCCATGCCCTGAAGCTTAGTATATTTGCAAGCCTACAGCCATTTCAGCAAATGCTACCAGCTAAATTGTTGGTGGGATACTCTTTCAATTACTCTGAGAATTTTGGAAGCCAGCAGGAGATTTCTCCATCTAGCTTACTGATGCCATGATCAGTTGTGCCTAAACTGAGAGATAACATGCAGTGATGTAAGGACATAGAATGAGCTCAAGGTCTCAGTAATTTCAAGCAAATGTCATGCCACAATCCACATTTTTTATTTACACATAGCAGAGAACTGGAGAAGCTGCCACCTAAATGCAAGGGGTCCATTATTAATAGAATGACCGTATGTCCTGGTTTGGCCAGGACACTCCAGATTCCATACCTTAGTCCCAGCTGGTTAGTGAAAAGTCCCAGGCCAGAGTCTAGCAGGGGGGCAGAGTGGCATGGTGTGCCAGGCAGGCAGCTGGGCAGGCACTTCTGTTTCTGTGACAGCAAGGTGGGTAAGCTGGAGCAGGGGCCACCTGGTCCAAATGCACCATACTGCTGTGCCTCCCTGCCAGACTCCACCCAGGGACTTTTGACCAATTAGCCAGGACCGAGCTATGGAAACCTGGAGGGTCCCAGCCAAACAGGGATGTATGGTCACCCTACTTATTAATCATAATGAGACTGAAACTTATTGCAGAATATGTACCAGCAAAGCATGCAGTCATAGGTAATAACTTTCTGAGTAGTCTTATTGCTCTGTCAGATTTTCCAAATGCCTGGAATGATAACAGTACTTTCATGAGTACCATTGTGAGTGGTCTGCCAGCATCAGAGTGCAAACTTAACAAGTTCATAAGCAGAGATTTGAGTTTTCTGTTTCCCATGAGAAAATGGAAAAAAAACATGAATTTCTCATTTTAATGGAGAAACGTGGATTTTCCACTTTTGCAAAGAGCTCTCTGGCTGCGTCCACACATGCAGACACATGCACTTGCAACAGCTCAAACAGAAGTGGTGCAAATTTGAGCCTGGGCTTTTTGCCTCAGCGCACGTGCTCAGACATGCACTTTGTTGTGGAACAAATCGTGCCACTTGGGGCAAAATAACTCTGCCTGGCTCCTCCCGGATCTGCAGCCAGGGGGAGCCAGAGCCCAGGGCCAGCACCTGTGCTGTGCCCAGCAGTATAAAAAGCTGCCCTGTCCTGGCCCCATCAATACAAAAAGTTGCCCTGGCAAGCAGCTCAGGGCTACTCACTCCCAGGAGCTTCTGGGGCCTGGCCACTTTGTACCTGGGGACACTACCCCTTGTGCCAGCTGGACTGCTGCAACAGCATCCCAAATCCATTTTTAAAAATACCCCAAAATCCATGTTTTTCCACAATTAAAACAAAAGATCACTCTACACACACACACACAAACACACACACATATCAAGACAGAGAGAGAGAGAGAGAGAGAGAGAGAGAGAGAGAGAGAGAGAGAGAGAGCAATCAGTTAGGCAATGCTTTATTGGTATATTTACAATGTTAAAGTAATGTAGAAGCCTACCAGTGTCTCTAGCATCATGATAAAATAAATTCTAAACACCTATATGTGTTGATGTGTACTTTTGGTTTTCATCACACATGATGGGTGTGTGATGAGGGGATGTGGTGTTTGCAGGAAGAGGGTGGGAAGGGGTGTGGGGGAAGGTGGGCATGTGTGTGTGGAGGGATGTGGGTTGGTGTGTGGCGATTGCTGGCGAGACTGTGGGTGTGGGGGACCTTGTGGGGGGGCTGCTCAGGATGGGTGGGTCCCCTGGCCCCCAAAGGGTGCAGCCCCCCCCAGCACATAGAATGCACCCCCATAACTCCCCCCTGGAGGGCCACAGCCTCTATCCCCCACAGGGCCACAATCCCCCTGCCCAGGGTCCCAGGCACCCTGGAGGGCCCCAGCCCCACCGCCCAGGGTCCATAACTTACCTTTAGTAGCAGCAGCAGGAGTGGGGCACTCTGAGCCATGGCAGCAGGACCTGGTGCGGCACGCGGAGACCGCGCGCCAGGCCCAGCTGGGTCCTGCCAGCCCTGGAGCTTCTCTGCTGCCCCGCCAGGCCAAATCATGGTGGCAGAACCCAGTGTGGCATGCAGGGTGCCAGATCCAGCCAGGTCCTGCCAACTGTGGGGATTGTCTGCCACGCGGCTGGGCCGGGCCCTTGGTGGCAGGACCCGGTGTGGCTCATGGGGACCACATGCCAGGCCCAGCCAGGTCTTGGGGCCTCTCTGCTGCCTGGCCAGGCTGGGCCCTTGGTGGCAGGACCTGCCGCCCTCAGGGACCCTCTGCTGCTCGGCTGGGCTGGGCTCATAGCGGCAGGACCCAGTGTAGCATGCAGGGACTGAGTCCTGGGCCCAGCTGGGCCATGCCACCCCACCCTCGGGGACCCTCTGCCTCTGGTTGCTTCAGAGCACAGTCCAGGACTGTGCCCTGCCCTGCATTTTTTTTGCTCCAGTTTTTTTAGACCCCTGGAGTTTGCAGTGTGGGGAACATTTTTTTGTTCCCACACATGCCTCTTGGCCCACCTCAGATTTGTGTGGAGGAGGGTGCAGGCTGCCTCCTACGGGTTTGGGCTCCCCGCCTTTCTGCCTTCCCTCAGGGGCCTCTGTGGCCCAGTGGGCAGGACCTGGGGTGGCAGGGCACAGTGGGGCGTGGAAGCTGTTTGCCATCACTGGGAACCCCGTGCTACTCTGGTGAGGCACCCCTTGTCTCCCCGGCACGGGGCACAAATCTGTGCCACCAACCCCGTTGTTGCCCAGCAGGGGACACATTGCCAGGGCAGTGTGGGGCTGCAGGAGCAAGAAGCTTCCCAGCCTGGCCCCACTCAGCCCTGTTGCTTCAGGTCCCACCCACTGGGTTGTGGAGGCCCTGGGGGGAGGGCAGAAGGGTGGGGAGCCCAAGTCCATAGTGGGCAGCACCCCCACCATGGGCTCCACTCTGACCATGCTTCCTGTGTGGGACCTGGGCCCCATAGCACTGGCTGGCAGCTGCCGGGGAGGGCGGGGGGAGGTGCATCTGGGGAGTGAGGGGCAGCAGCAGGGCTCTGGATGGGGAGTGAGGGCCCTGGACCTGTGTCCTGGTGAGTGAAAGGGGCAGGGGGAGCTCTGATGTTCTATGATAAAAACCCCAGGATCAAATACCAAAATGTATAGGTATTTAGAATTTATTTTATTATAGTGACTGACACACTGATAGGCTTCCAAATTCTTTAAAAATTGCAAATATATCAATAAAACATTGTGTTCAAATGATACCTATATATATAGATGTAAAGATTTTGCCATTGACCGTCTATACCAGGCTTGCCCAACATACAGCCCGTGGGCCACCATGTGACCCGCCAAGCTGTTTTCTGAGGCCTGCAGTGCTGCAATGGGAAATGAAAGTAAACACTGTTCCCACTTGTTGCAGGACACTCCTGTGCCCTGCTCCTAGGGAGTTATGAACTTAAGGGAGGGAGGTGTGTGGCAGTGCACTGAAGTGCCTGCGCCTAGGGAAAGGTACAGGTGCCGGTTGCCGGGGGAACCACAGTTCAGTCAGCTGACCAGAAGGGGGCAGGGCCTGGCCTATATAAACAGCCCAGGCTAAGGCCAAGCATGCAGTTCTCTATGAACAACCGTGGGAGAAGGAGCTCTGCTGGAGTAGGCAGCTTGATGGTCTGAATAGCTTTGGTTTGAGGATACTGGGAGGAGAAAGCCCTGGTGGGGATCCGATTGATGATTAGCCAGACGGCATAGAGGTTTACATTTTGCCAGGAGGCTTAGTTTGAGTTGTAGCTGATTGGCTTATGGTTTTGCTTTGTTGTTACACTGGAGGACTGGGTGAGGCTGTAGGGGTTGGAGGAGGCCTCATAGGCGCTCCCCAGTAGTGTGGGGGTTCCTGGCACTGAAGAGGGTGCCATGTTTTGGGGGGTATTGACCCTGGCCCCAGTGGGGCAGTGTTGTGAGGGAAAAGCCCAGTGTGGGCACAGGCAAGGAGCCCCAGTGGGGCATAGGACCTGAGAAGGTGGGTCTGGGGGCCAGGCATGGCTATGGCCAACTGAGCCTCAGTGGGTTTGTAGACCCGAGGAGGGGGGTGCACTGACCTTAGCCCTGAGAAGGGGCACAGTGCCTTGGGGGCCAGGCATGGCTATGGCTACCTGAGCCCCAATTGTGAGGAGCACCAGAGTGGGCACCGATGAGAAGCCCAGAGGGTGCTTACATTAAGCCCCAGGGAGGGCGCGCAGAGGAATAGGAGCCCCAGGGAGGGCGCGCAGAGGCCCCAGTGTGGGCGGGAATCGCGGGGCAAGGCCCTGGTGCGGGCAAGAGAGAGAGCCTAGTGTGGGGGGGCACAGCCACGGGAAAGGCCAGAGACCATGCGCGGGGAGCGTGGAGAAAGGCCCCAGTGCGGGCAACTGAGACGAGCCCAGAGGGCGTCCTCCAGGGCGTGGGCTATAGTAAGGCAAGCAAGGGATTTTGACACGACAACGTCCAGCACATCCGAGAGGCTTGGGGCGTGGTATTAGGGGTGGTAGGAGCCACGCGTAGCCCTTGCGGTGGGAGTGCACAGAATCACCATAGACGGGACACAAGCAGGATAAAAGGCAGCCTCCCTTAATACTCTTATTATCAAAGATGTGGCAGCAGAAAATGAGGGTGCACGGACACCCACGTGGCACGGTAGGGGGTGCTAGGAGAGATCACGGCCGCTTCTAGGTCCCCGCCCTGTGACACCACCCCTTGTTCCTCCCCCAACCCCTCAGCGGCTTCCTAATGGCTGCTGAAGGGACAAGGTTCCTACACGCGTCGCGTCAGCTTGATGTTGCCAATGCGGTGCGTGTGAGAGGAGGAGCAGCCATGTGCCGCTTGGGACAGGATGAGCCCAGCCGGAGTAGGAGGAGCTCAGCTGCACTTTCCCCCTACCTGCGCTGGTCAGTCTTGAGCAGCACACAGCTCCGCCACTGCTTCTGCTGGCCTGTGCAGACCCAGCCAGCCTCCTCCCATCCCCAGCAGCACATGGGAATCTGGCTTCAGCTACATGCTGCTCTGGATGGGACAGACCCACCCGGGTCGGCACCAGCCAGCAGAAGTGGCGGCGGAGCCATGTGCCGCTCGGGACTGACCAGCACAGGTAGGGGGAAAGTGCATTGGAGCCCCTGCTGCTCTGGCTGGGCTCATCCTGAGGTTTACTTAATGTTTGTAAAATGCTTGGAGAGCCCCACACAGATGCACTGCATAGAAATGCAAAATATATTTTGATTTATTTGGCTGGCACCTTGGGCTGAGATTTTCAAAGCTGAGTCAAAAGGCCAACTTCCATTGAAATGAATGGGATTTAGAGGGCTCCAAATCTTTTATGACAACTTTGTAACATGTCTATCTACCCCTTTTTGCAAATCTCAGCCATAGTTTGGAAGCTCAGCCAAAGAACATAAGAGCTTCTGAACATAAGAGCATAAAAAGTGCCATGTCTGGTCAGCCCCATGGTCCATCTAGCTCAGTATCCTGTCCTGAACAGTGGCAGAGGGGATGCTATACAGGTAAAGTTTTGAACTGGTTAGACCCATTTCATTGTCACTTCCCAACTTCATTGGTGTCAAAGGTCACATGACATCACTTCCTGTGAGGTCTTTGAAAATGGGTCGCAGGCCCACTGCGTGATAAAAAGTTTGTGATCCAACCCCACATTCAAAAAGGTTGGACACCCCCTGGTCTATACCTTTTACATAGAGAAGAGAAAGCAATGGGAAAACAACAAAGTCCTGCATGCAAGACTCTGCCTCAGTTTCCTCACCCCTTTTGAGGTGGGTCTTAGAGTCTTAGTATCCTTCAGGACTTACAGGATCCTCCTGTGTTCCTCCTCCTTTCACCCAGACATTTCTTCAGATTTGCTCTGGTCCCTCTTTGCTAGGGAATCTCCCATTTAACACTTTACCTATCTCTCTATCTATCTCTCTATCTATCTATAATGGGGCTTCATTTTAATCATGGATTTTGGGTTTTTATCACAGAATTTGTGATTTTTATTACAGCATTTGCAATTTTTAAACAGATTAAACCAGGATCCCCGTTCATAAGACATTGTGGCCACATCACATACAACAGAATGCACGATTGTCCCATCATATCAATGTGATGAGAAGGAAAGCCTCCTAAGAGGAAAGTCCAATTATTCTATGCTCATCAGACTGTAGCCCTGTAGTCCTTGCACACAAGCACACATGAGATACAAGAGGCCCTCATAAATGCTGGAAGTGAATCTGAATGTTGAAACATGACAAAACTTAAAATGCAAGGGGGAATTATGAAAGTCAAGTCAAATAACAAGAGTGTATTCAAAGAAGCTTTCTTACATGCAACATTAGCTGAAAGGTCTTACAGAAGAACAGCACTAGAATCAGCACCAAAAGAACAGCACACTGAAACCGCCCTCTATTCCAGATTCATAGGTACTTTGATTCTCATGAGAGCTATGTCAACAAACCACAGAAAAGTTTAAAGACTTCCTTACTTTTGTGGCTTTCCAAAACAAATAGTCATCGACAATTCGCCACCATTTTCCAGCTTTGAATTGCAAGCTGTTGGGACACAGTATGACTTCAAACATATTGCTTCCAGCCCCCACCACCCACCAGGAATGGACTGATGGAGAACTGTACAGATTGCTAAAATAATTCTATAGCAAAGCAATTCTATGCTAGTTCTAGTGAGCTACAAGGCAGTGCTGGCCTTGGTAGCTGAAGTAAGCCCAGTTAAGCTTCCTGAGGGTCAAAAGACCAAAACAGCACTGACAGCCTTATAGAATTTTTGCCCCACATGGTTGTTCTTAAAGGATTTGAATTGAGCAATACAAAGTTTAGGAGACCTTGGGATCTCTTCCTTAAACATCAGAATGCAGCTGAAAGACCGCCCAGACTTAAATGCAGAGAGCTGGTCCTGACACGAGTGGCTGAAGAAAAATGTCAGACAAGAGCAGCTTGTCACTAGATCTGGGTGCTCTCCAATATCCGACATGGCTAAAACTGATCAAGATACAGCGTATTCAGGAAACAGGTGGTACCTTCAGCTGGCTGCAACCCACTTCAATTGTCATACCGCCATCATAGCAACAGTACTCACAACTACATCCTCAGTGAAGAGACAGAATCTGGTTGAGTGGAGCTGTAAACTTATTGTCCAGGGCTCTGTTTCTGATCATTTGGGTGAAGCGTCTGGACAAAACTCCACACAAAATTGGTTAAGCCCAGGTCCCGAGAAGTGACAAAGCTCATACCTGAATCTATAATCTGTTGTTTAATAGATGCTATTGCCCACTTAGCTGAGTAAGTTGTTCACCGCCATGTGAAAAGATTCCACAACCAGGCCATAATTCATTGTGCAAAGCAAAGGGCAGAAGATGTGAGGATGCGTACTGTTGATTTTAAATGATATCAGAGCACGAAGGGACACTGGGAAGATTTTACGCAGAAGCTTGATAATGAACCAGAGAAAAGGGATCAGAGAGTAGCTCTGGAGTAATGACGTGTTCCTAGTTATAACAAGTTCCTTGTTCTATGTGAGAAGAAAGTGACTCTGCCACTTTCACATGATAGCTTTAGTAATGTTAGCCCGTTGTACCTTTTTCTACTGGCTTGACAATTACAGTCAATGATGTTGAAACAGTTTTGTTTGGCTAGATTTCAGTCAAGACCAACGAAGGACTAGGACTTTCTCGGGTAATGGGTGTCGGTTCCTCCCCCCACCATTCTTTGTACCAGCTAGAAACTGATCTTGATGACTTGCCTGAAGGTGTGTTTGCCATTGTGCAAGCTTTGCTCGCTGTTGGTTGGACTGAGTGTACATACCCTTGAGTGGTCATTTTTCTTTAAGAATATCTAATGAGCTATGTCTTATAAAAATGCCATTTTAGTTCATGAAACTATCACAAGAGGAACTGCAAACACTCTACGTCTGCTTCTGTATGGACATTATTTAATTGCATGTAAGGCATTCCCTTATACAGGTCAGCCCCAGGCACGTGCACCTTCTATACAAAAAAATGGAAGGGGCTAGAACTTTCAACCAGGCTCACAATCAGAAGCCTATTAATAGGCACACAAGGGGAAAAAAGATAAAGCACAATCTAATGTAAGAAGTGATGCAAGGAGTGAAGATAACATACAGTAAGAAGGGAGGGGAATGGGAAGGAAAAGATTAGAGTTACAAGGTGGGTAAGTTTAGATATGATATGCACACCATGGAGCATGCAGGAGATAGCTGTATTATTGTTATGAGTATTATATGAACCTCTCTTTAGTTGATTACTAACATGAGGTCTGCTACAAGGGCACAAATTGTTCAACTTAGACCTGGGGAATTTTCACATCTGCAGAAAGGTAAATAGTGCAATCACTGATACTTAACTAAATAGTACGATGTTAAGACATTTTTTGTTTGTCTAAATCCAAGGGGAGACTACCAGTCAAAAATTATTGAGCTCCTAATGACTGTGATCCCCTATAATAAATGCAGAGGGCTAGAGGATGAAACCCCCCCCACAGTAAGGACAGTCATAGAAAAAGTGTTAAATGGGAGATTCCCTAGCAAAGAGGGACCAGAGCAAATCTGAAGAAAAGTCTGGGTGAAAGGAGGAGGAACACAGGAGGACCCTGTAGCTCCTGGAGGATACTAAGACTCTAAGACCACCTCAGAAGAGGGGAGGAAACTGAGGCAGAGTCTTGCATGCAGGACTTTGTTGTTTTCCCATTGCTTTCTCTTCTCCATGTAAAGGGTATAGACGCTCAATGGCAAAGTCTTTACATTACTCACTTTAACAGTCACCAAAGTCTCCAAGGAATTAAACAATAAATCAGGGCACCAACTAGGGTGGAGCTCTGGAGGTGGCATGTACAAACTTCTGGGCAGGTTGTGGAGCACATGTCCCATGGTCTTGGGTTTAGGGAAGCCAGGCCACACATCCCAAGAGTGGGTATCAGCAGTAACATCTGTACTCTGGGAGTGTGTGAGCAAGGGCAGATGCCTGGTTAGTGTCTGGACACTCCTCAGACTCAGTAAGTTTATAAGTACTTGAACGCATTTTGAGCCCAATACTGCAGCTTGGAGAGCAAACACATGGGGGAGAGCAGCCAGAAAAAAAAAGCACAACCTATAACAGTGTGTTAAGTGAAAAAAAGTCACTCCAGAGAGATTATCTTGTGCTGAAAACACTATTGTGAAAGTTAAGAGCTGTTAATTCTGTTCCAGACTCACTGTCAGACCCTGGGCAAGCCATTTAATTTCTTCATACCTTGGTTTCTTCACGTGTTCCCTCACAGGACCTATTCATTATTGTTTTGAGATCCTCTCCACAAAGGTTACTTTTCTGTAATTGTCATTTGTAAAATCGCATCAGCCCATTAATTCATTGTGAAAACCTCCACCCATTTGCGATAGATCTGTTCCTCTGTCTAAAGAAACAGATGCCTCCAAAACAGGATGGAGGCACTGAGGAATTATAAGAAACACAAAAACTCTTGAGACACTTGGATTGCACACTGGGCAACATATGCTGTCATTTGGGGTAGCAAGTATCACATTCAGCTGTAGTCCAGAACATGAGTGCCTTTGGACACACCTTGCTGAATTCTGTAGCCACTTGGGTACACACACGAAAAAGAGTCTGTGAGCACACACACGTAAGTGTATGCAAGCCCTGACTTGGTCACACACATTATGATTAGGGGTCTGCCTAACTCAAGGAGGCAGACAGCCAATTTCACAGGGACATTGTAGGGCTGGCTGCCATTTTCACGGCAGGGCTGGATTTCATGATTTTGGTAGGTCCCTAATTATGATATTTCCACATTAAACTTGACTGGCCTTGCATTTTTGCAGACTTGGCATTAACACTAACCAACTTAGGATTCTAAAGATCTGCATGTGAAAAAGTTCATTTCATGTCGGTTAGTGGACTACCTGAAATGAGCATAGTGGTTTCAACCCATATCCCAATGTACAAGTACCCCCATCACAAAAAAAAATCCTATCAGGAGCCCAAATTTATTTAGGGAGATTTAAAATAATAAATGCATCCCTCCAAGACTGTAGGAACCATAACATAATAATACAACAGATGCAATAAAATTAAATCCCAGCAGCGTTCAAATCAGTTCCACAGGGTCTCAGCCTTGAGAGCCACCCACTCAGCTCGGTTCACCAGGATGGGGCATGGCCCTTACTCATTCTCCTGGAACCCTGCTGAACACATCCCTTTTGTAGCACAACAGGAGACTTATTAATAACAAGGTGAGAAGTGAGTTACAGACTCTGAAAGCGCTCTGAGAATGTCCTCATGTGTTTTATTATGAATGCCTCTAATGCCCACACCTGTTGCAGCATGAGCAGGGGAGAGAGGCAGTCCCTTATGCAGGTCAGCCTCAGGCCATTTGGGCCATCAGAGTTCGTAACAACCTGAACTCCACACAGGGGCAGGCAGTGTATTTACTGGAGCTGGTTTCATGTCCTCCAGGTGAGATGCCTTCTTGAGCAAATGAGCTGCAAAGTTTGGCACCAGTGGCAGGTTTCAGATGGTCTTCATAGAAACATAGAACCCATGGAGGTTGTCTACCCTAACCCTCTACTCATGGCAAGATTATTTCTGGCTAGAAAGTTGTTCATTATAGGATACAGTTCCAGTAATGGAGATTCTGCAGACTCTCCAGATAACCTGTTTTGAGGATTAACTACTCTGTAACAGGGGACCTAAACCCTGGTATGCGTGTGCAATGGGAGGAGAGGTGACTGTAACAGGGAGCCAGGGGGCTCCTGTCCTTTTAAGAAGATGCAGCAGGCTAAGTTGGCTGTGTGGGGCAGGCCGATCCTTAATTAACAAGGAAAATCCCCATGCAGAGCTGCACATGGCAGAAAGGGGGCATGGTTTTCAGGCATATAAAACCATAGCCCAGGCTAGAGGGGGCAGCCAGGCCTTGCAAGCTGCAGGGAGAGAAACGCCCTGAGATGCCTGCAGCAGGCAGCGTGGCAGGCACTGAGCTGCTCCCTGGAGTTGCCTGGAGAGCTAAGGGGAGCTGAAGGCCTGTAGTGAGGAAACTACCCAGAGCTAGGTAGGTTTTTAGTTGAGAAACTGTCATTTACATTTAAGTTGTGATTTAAGCTTGAGTTGGAAGTAGTGGCTTGGATTTGTGTTGTAGTGAAATTGAAGGACCAGATGTAGAGGACAGGGGAAGAAAGGAGGCCACAAGGGAGCCTGAGGGGCAGGTGAGGTATTGAGCCCCGCCAGGGGCAGGGGCACTGGGCACAGGCAGGCCTGAGGCTGAGAGGGCCAGAGCCTGAGCCCAGAGGCACAAGAGGAGCAGCCAGGGGCTGCCAAGAAGCTGGGATGAAAAGGCCAGGCCAGAGCCAGCAGGCCTAGGCTACCTGTCTACAGCCAGAGTAACCTGTAGGCTGAGGCTAGGAAACCTGAAGCCTATACAGGATATTAAATGGCAACCGAGTAATACCTGCAAGGCGTGGGTGTGGCTGCAGGGGCAGAAGGAGGCCAAGCTTTTGGGATGGAGCTTCCCAAACTTTTCCTCAGCATGACCCCATTTATGACCCCATTTCCTCAGCATGGCCCCTCACTCCCAACCCACAGCTCCCTACTCTCCTAGGTGCCTCTTACTCCTGACCCATAGCCCCTAGCCCTGCTGGTGCCTCTCCCTCCCAACCTGCAGCCCTCCAGTCCCTCCAGAAGCACCCAAGCCCTGGCTTCTGCTTGCAAGACGTGGCAGCTGCTGTGGCCAAAGCAGAGTTTGGAGCCTGGGTCCCGCACCCCCCATATCCGTCCCCTTCCCCCTTCCCCTGTCTCATATGTCTCATATTCAGTTTGTGCTCCTCTTCTGCAGTAATGCAGCTTAACCAGTCACTCCCCATTTTGTATCCATGCATTTCATTGTTCCTTTTGTAAGTGTAATACTTCATCACTGTTTTTACTGACTTTCATCCTATTTATCTCAGGGCATTTTTTTCAATTTATCAAAGTTATTGGTAATTCTAATCCTGTCCTCTAAAGTGTCTGCTATCCCACCCAGCTTACTGTTATCTGCATGTTTACCAAGTGTGCACACCGTTCCATTCTCCGTCCTCTTAAGGAGTAGCCAAGGCATAGTACACTGCACCAGTCAATCCTGAGATGGAAATAACATGGATAACAGTAGCAAGGTCTACTTTTGAAAGAAAAGGTTACACCCTCCAGCAGATGCCAGAAAGATGGCTGAGATATGACTGTAATGTGATCATCAAACAACAGCTGGGATTTTGAAATTATAAACCCCAGAACTGACAGTGAATATACGCCTATAGTCAAAAGGGCTGATATCACCTCCAACTCCTTTCCCCAATACACCATCATCCCATCAGTCTTGTCCAGTCTGAGCCTTGCCAGTCTATGGCATCCATGTCCCACCATCAGCCAGGCACTTACTGTATCACTAAGCTACATTATCTGAATCAGACAAGAAAGTGTCATGGAGCTGGGTGTCGTTAGTATACTGAGCACATGTAATCCCAGGTCTTGTTACTAACTTTTCTAATGGCCTCATGTACACCAGAGAGGTGATAGGATGGCTCATCAGGAAGAAGAGTCATTGCTAAGAATCACCCCCACTGAGATCTCTGCGAGAAAAAAGGACAAAGCACCTGAAGAGCAATCCCATCACTTCCTATCAGGACAGGACAGCAACAGGCCCCAACAAAGGAAATGAGCCACAACCTTAAACTGCAGGAGTTACAAGTCAGTTCTATAGGTTTTAGGTCTAAATATCTTGTGTCCAGTCCTAGTGGACCCAAAGTCTTGCCAACTGTATGAGCTAAGCACATAACTAACTGAAACAGGGCCAGGGTCTTGATAAATATTAGCAAATTCTGAACTGCCTCAGAAGACTTACTGGCATGTTGGTTGAAACTGCCAGAAGCAATCAATGTCTGCTCTTCTGATAACACTGTGGAGAGGAATTTAATCAGATCATAACAGAACAGCATGGTAAGTGATATACCCAAAGCAGGCACATCTTCGTTCCATCGTAGGAATTACATGGTAGTTGGATAATCTGCCAAACTGGTTTTGGGGTGGGAGGTCCTCTACACTACATGCTGGATATAATCATTCCTTCCCACTGTCCCCAGTGTTGCCCTAACTAGATCCAGTCAGATTTCAGCAGTACACAAGAAGTCAGAGGTTCCATAATTTATTAAATTGGAGATGGTTCATATTTTATTACCCACTGACCAAGCCTTAATCATCATGAACTGAAAGCTGGGATCTGGGATCCTTGTCGCCTCACAACTTAGCCTTCTCTTGAATAGGTGAGACCAAAAAGACAGGAGTTAAATCATTCCATAATTTCCTTATATATTTACTATTATCTTGTCTTCTTCCTATTAACTACCACAAGGATCAAGGATTCCAAGCCCTTGGAAACATGCCTCAGCCTAGGCCTCCAGACTCCAACATCATCCCACCCTCCTGGCCACTGATGAAGGAACACAATTGCCACAGCAAAATTCCTGCAACTTTTTTTCATCCTTACCAGGCCTGGCTGAAAAAGACTTATATAAAAACCAAAATGAAATCAGACAAAATTACTTTCATACTCCACATTGTAACCCACTACAGATTCACTCTCCCACATGGAAGACATCCTACTATGCTAGGATGTTTCTTCAAAACAAAGAAAAAAAATACTGCCTTCATCGCTATAGTTATTCATTTTTCTTCTTCACTGTAACCATACTGCTACTGTTGCCAGATGAAGAACATCAACACAATACCTGCTGGCATTGGCCTCCTTAACACACTAGTCAGCGGTGTAATATGGAACATCAATGAGCGGAATTTTACACTGTATCAGCCTTCATGTGATCGCATTTTAGCTGCAGGCATGAGATCTTGGTAATGATCTGATAATGCATCAGCAGATGCATGACAAATAGGTCCAAGGAGGTGATACTTCCCCTCT
>NW_017728947.1:99420237-99425945 GCF_001723895.1 Crocodylus porosus
GAAACAGCCTTGAAATGAAACAAGGGCAGTCAAAATGTTTCAAAATGTTTCGAGTTGTGAAGTCTGGCTTGCTTGCAGCTAAGGAGAAACTAAGGAGAGGGAGGGGGAAAGGACTGCTTTGACATTGACCTTGTAGCTGGCTAGTGACTGTGATCCTTCCCTGAAGTCCCTTCCAATCCCAGTGCTCTGGGGAAGGGACAGGAAAACAGCATAAAAAGCTTTCTCTGTGGCTTCACACTTACAAGTGAGACAAATATTGCTCTGAACAGTTTGAGGTGCAGTTTCCCAGAAACCCCTACACTTATCTGCTTGAAACCTGGCAGGCTTCATGGCCTCAGCAGGGGCTACCATCCCTGCCGATTTTATTTGAATCAGGCAAGAAATGACAAAGTTATAGGCAGTTTTGTGCTTCCCCATTACAGCCTATGGGCAAAATGTGAAAGCAGAGTTGAAACAGTGAAATGGTGAAACGGAAGTCGAAACGAAATGGTGCTGTTTCGCACAGCCCTAATGTATAGGTACTCTTCAGATCTAGCTGTGGTGATATGGTTTGGAGGTTTTTTTCATTCATCTTATGAAGATAAGGATCATTTTGCAAAATGCAATCCATGGGCTCAAGGCAGTGGGTCTCAACCTTTTAAAACTCAAGGCACCCCTTAAGAGACTCAAGGTACCTCTTAGAAAATGCCAGCTTTTAGCTTATATTCATTTTTTGACAGTGGGAAAATAACAGCAGTTTTACTGTTGCAAAGCACTTGGAAAGACTACAACAGGTCATAGAATCATAGAGAAGTAGGGCTGGAAGGGACCTCTAGAGGTTACCTAGTCCAACCCCCTGCCTGAGCATGTGTTTGATACTATGGATTCCTATTTGAAATCTCTGGTTTTATCTTGTGAATCAGGTGCCTGAGAACCCTGGTTGAGAATCACTGGGCTAAGACTATAAAAACCTCTTATCTCTTGAGCTGCAGGGTTGGTTCATGGAGATCCCTAATGTATTGGCAGTCCAGAACCACCTTTGTATGAAGAGGGGTGGAAAAAGCCTTGCTGCTCCCCTCATAGGAGATGTACAAGATATCAAACCAAGAAGGCTCTATTAAATGTGTCATATGCTGTATTCAGATCACTGCCAGCAGCCTACACAGCCAGCTCCTGCCTCCCTCCCACTAGGACATATAAATAGGGGTGTATCTGGGGCAGGGGGCAGTGGTATACTTCCTCTTTGATTCTTGTTCCACCCAAAGTTTAAGACCAACTGCCTGGGAGGGATGGTGGCATTTCCATTCTGGCAGTTATAAGTCAAGTGACTTCATGGTGTATTGTATCTCCTTGATTCCTGCTAATTTATTTCCACTCCGCAGATGTTAATGACCCTCTATCCTTTTTAATGGCCTTAGGTCCCACTATTCAAACTGTCCTTTCTTCTGCAATTGCTGTCTGCTGGTCTTTCCCGGTGATATCTCCCTTCTGTTTCACAGTCTTGCAGACTGTTTTTAGCTCTAGCTAAGAACCTTAACTCAAGAGTGGAGATATTAACTCAGCTGTAGAAATGATTGACACTGAAGGACTGGAGGGACTGGTCAAGATGTTCAAAGCTAGATTTTACTTTATGAATCTGAATGAGATAGTGTAATTGATCGTGCCATTCACAAGTGCATCTGGTTCATACATGTTTTACAGACATTGCCGTTGCTCAAGGAAAGACGGCTTACTATCGAGTCAGATTCCAGAGGGTCCTCAGGGGTTCTCGCCTGCCATATCTTTGCTGTAATAAATGTATTTAGTAGGGAAGAAGATATATGTTCTGTCCCTCCTGGTCCCCTTCTTCAATCCTCCAATTAGTCTTCCCGTTTTGGAGCTCTGCCTCCCCTACACCCCACCTAATGCCAACCAATAATGTTGAATCCCAGTCTTCTGGGTTTGGTCATGATACTGGTACACGTGTCTTGGCCTTTTGAATCAGTATAAACATATATGGATGTCAGTTCACCTCACTCTGCTTAGGCCACAGTGGGACTGGCCTAGCGTCTTCCTGACCCCGGGTTACCTTGTCTCCCGGCATCAGTTCTACTTCCCTTGGCCTGTAGTCACCATGGTGTGAACAGCTGTCTCTCCTTCTCTCCACAGGTCCCTGGTGGGTCCAGTCCAGCCTGGAGATGTCAGGAGTCCACAGCTCTGCTTCAGGTGAGTAATATAGCCATTCTGGGCTTGAATTATCTCCAAAAGCCCCTTCCTGGGGCCACCACTACTTTCCCTCAGTGGGGCTTTGCTCTGCTCTGGGCTGCTTGTTGCCCACTAGGGAACACATTTTTGGTCCTGCCTGCTTCTTGTCTGGTGGGGGTTTTATTCCCTTTTCAATGGGCTGGCCGGTGAATCAGCTCCGGCATGCGGCCATAAAACATGCCCACATTGGCGTGGGAGCTGGTCCTGGCTCCTCCTGGGTTAGCTGCTTTTTTTTTTTCCTTTTGGCATGGCGTTCTCCCTGGCCGCAGCTCTGCGCCCGCCGCTCCTTCAGTTCAGCGCAGCTTTGTGCTGGCTCTGCTTGACTTCCCCCCAGGTAAGTTCTCTCCTGGAATTCTATTTTTTTCACAGAGCCACATTTACCTATTATCATTACAGGACCAATGACACAATATGTTTTGACTATTTTGAGTCTTTTTTGTCTACTTTGTTGTGCTTTTTAAAATCTTAGTATATAATCTAGCAAATTAATGCCCTGTCCAGTAGTTATATTTGGTTTCGCTTTGACCTTATACTGAATAATATAGTGCTCCTCCCACCCCAGTAAATAAGGATTTACTCTCAACTCTCTCACACAATATAAGAACTAGGGGTCCCAAAAAGAATAAGCAGGTAGTACATTTAAAACTAACACAAGGAAGTTCTTTTTCACACTGCGTGTCATTCAAGTGTGGAACTCATTGCCACCAGATGTTGCAGAAGCTGACAGTTTAGCCAGATTCCAAAAGGGACTGGACAAGTTCTTGGAGGAAAGGGGAATCAGCAGCTATTGAGTCTGGGCATGAGAGATACAGCCTCTGAATTAGAACTTCCTAGACTTTTGATGCTGGCAGCTACAAGCGGGATGTGAAAAAGCTCTGGTCAGACCCAGTTCACTCTCACTTTCAGCATTCACTCTCTGCCGCTGTGTGACAGGATACTGGGCCAGATGGGCCTATGATCTGATTCAGCCAATGGCACTGCTTATTTTCTTGTTTGTTTTTGCTTTGAATTTGAACCAACACATATAGTGCTAGCCCCCCAGCCTATTAGTAAAGCTTCTAATTTCTCTTTAACAGGAGAAAAACACCTTGTGGTGTATGTGATACTGCTCCACACCATCTGCCACCTGCCCCACCCCCCTTTTCACGATCCTAGATCTGACCATGCACACCAACCCTTGGACAGCTGGGGAGTTAGGGGGGACATAGAGCTGAGTGCAGGGATGGATCCAGAGGAGGTGCAGTGATGCACTTGCACCCTCTTCTGATTCCTGCTCCATCCAAAGTTTAAAACCAGCTGCCCAGTCATGGCAGGAGAATTTTTAGTCAGGCAGCCCTGCGAGGATCACTTGACTTCATGGCTTCTTGTCATCTACCTGCTCCCTTCTAAACTCTTTATCCCACAGCTATTAACTACCCTCTCTCCTTTTTAATTGTCTTGATGTCACAAAGCTTATGACCAGGAGCAGCCAACAGGCAGCAGAGTGGCAGGATAGAGGCTAGCTTGATTGGTGGAAAATAGACTCATAGAAAAAGAGGGTTAGAAGGGACCTCAGGAGGTCATCTTGTCCAACTTCCTGCTCAAAGCAGGACCATTCCCAACTATGTCACCCCAGCCAAAGCTTTGTCTACCTGGGTCTTAGAAATCTCTAAGGATGGAGATTCCACAATGTCTCTGGGGAGTCTGTTCCAATGTTTTACTAGTGTGAGAGTTTTTCCTAATATCCAGTCTAAATCCCTTGCTACAACTTGAGATCATGGCTCCTTGTTTTCAGTGATAGCAGATAAAACAACAAGGAGTCATGGTCTCAAGTTGCAGCCAGGGATGTTGAGAAGAAATTCTCTCACTAGGAAGCTAGTAAAGCACCAGAACAGGGTCCCCAGAGGCACTGTGGAATCTCCATCCTCAGAGATTTCTAAGACCCTGGTAAACAAAGTCATGCCTGGCATGAGATAGCTGGGGCTGGTCCCGCTTTGAGCAGGAGGTTGGATCAGATGACCTCCGAAGGTCCCTTCCAACCCTCGTTGTCGATGAGTCTATGAGCCAACAGTGTGCCCTTGTTGCGAAGAAGGCTAATGCCATACGGGGTGCATTAGCAGGAGTGTTGCCAGCAGATAGAGCAAAGAGATTATTTCCCTCTATTTGGCACCAGTGAGGCCACATCTAGAGTACTGTACGGTGTCCAGTTTTGGCCCCCCACTACAGAAAGGATATGGACAAATTGGAGAGATTCCAGCAGAGGGCAATGAAAATGGTGAGGGGGCTGGGTGATATGACTTACGAGGAAAGACTGAGAGAACTGGGCTTAGTTAGTCTGCAGAAGAGAAGACTGAGAGGGGATTTAACAGCAGTTTTCAACTACCTGAAGGGTGCGTCCCATCCAAAGAGGATGGTGCTGGACTCAGTGGTGGCAGATGACAGAATAAGGAGCAATGGTCTCCAGTTGCAGCAAGGGAAATTTAAGTTGAATATTAGTCAAAACTTTCTCATGAGGAGGGTAGTAAAGCACTAGAACAGGCAAGGCAGAGAGGTTGTGGACTCTCCAGCCTTGTTGGTTTTTTAAGACCTGCCTAGACCAAACCTTACCTGGGATGATCTAGTTGGGGATGGTCCTGCTTTGAGCAGGGGGTTGGACTAGATGACCTCCTATGGTCCCTTCTCACCCTCCCTATGAGTCAGTGGGTGCATCTACACGTGCACATTTACTGCGCAGTAATGGCTCATCTACACGTGCACGCCCACACTGTACAGTAACTATGGTGACTTATGCTGACTTGGGCATAAATTTGCTACTTCATAGTTTCCTAGTTTCATAGTTTGTAGGGTCGGAAGGGACCTGAGCAGGTCAAGTCCAACCCCCTGCCATGGCAGGAAAAAGTACTGGGGTCAAACGATCCCAGCGAGGTGATTGTCTAGCCTTGTCTTAAAGACCCCCAGGGTAGGAGCCAGCACCACTTCTCTTGGAAGTTGGTTCCAGGTCCTAGCCACCCTGACAGTGAAGTACCGCCTCCTGATGTGTAGTCTGAATCTACACTCTGCCAGCTTGTGACTGTTATTTCTTGTCACTCCTGGTAGTGCTTGGGGGAACAGGGACTCCCCCAGTGCCTGCTGGTCCCGTCTGACAAGTTTGTAACAGGCCACGAGATCCCCCCTCAGCCTTCTCTTGTGGAGGCTGAACAGGTTCAGGTCCCGTTGCCTCTCCTTGTAGGACCTGCCCTGCTTCTCCATGCTGTCCACATCCCTCCTGAAGTGCGGCGCCCAGAACTGGACGCAGTACTCCAGCTGCAGCCTGACCAATGCCGCATAGAGGGGGGGGCACCTCCCTGGACCTGCTTGAGATGCATCAGTGGATGCATGACAAGGTGCAGTTGGCCTTCCTGACTGCCTCCCCACACTGCCGGCCCATGTTCATCTTGGCACTTGTTAGTGTTGAATCCCATCCTATTCTTGTCCGCCCACCCCTGTAACCTGTCTAGGTCTGATTG
>NW_017728947.1:99431847-99445100 GCF_001723895.1 Crocodylus porosus
AAATTTTTGTTTCGTTTGGTACAAAGCTCCGCTTGTATTTTTCAGCGGCTAGGAGAGTTAGGGTAGGAGGGGTAGAATCTACTGCTCAGCCTGAAACAAGCACGTTGTGCCGGACCTAGAGCATTATGGCATTGCTCTCTTTTCAGTAGGCTTTGCTGGCTGCCACTTTTATTAAAATCACATACTTGGTGGTGTTGTGGAATTGGCTCTCGGATCAGGACTCAGATCTTCGCACAAGACACAGTGGTGTATTGGCATGATTCAAGCCCCTGTTTGTCTGCCTTACAAACCCATCTCATAGTTTGGCACTATTATCAGTCTTTCCTTGTGAGAAGCCTGCAAATGAAATAGCACTTTTCTGGACTGAAGTGTGTAAGCAAGGAGTGGAGCAGGGAAAGCTGCTGGCTGCCTGCTTCCCCACACGCTGACCAAACCCAATGCTTTACATCCCCTGGTTTTAATGAGCAGTACATTTGGTCCGCAGAAACTAAAGTGACATTCAGCTCAATATTTTGATAACTGTTATTCCATTTAAAACCGTTGGTTTTTTAAGAGTCAATATTATTATTACAGAGAAGAAAAACAAGGAACTATTTGACCTGGTTCCCTTGCTTTCCTGATACGGTCTGACAATATGTCAATTATGTAGTATTTCCTCTACCTTCTCGGGTAAATTACTGTAATGGGAGAACGAATGTGCAAATACAGTCACTACCTTCTCGCTCTCCTCACAATGATATCTTTATATTGAGTAACATGATTTTGCATAGATCAGGTATCAAATCTATACTGGCTCACCCAGCAAAATTATGACTTCTCTTTCCTTTCAAAAAGTATGCAGATATATGCCCAGGTCTATCCATACAACAAAATACATAGCTTTTTGAAGGGTCACTCAAGGAATCCTTCTGCCAGGGTTTTATCCTGCACCTTGTATGGGTTTTGCCATGGACTTGAGCAGGCACAGGATGTGACCCTCAACAAGGGTTCCTTTTGCTCCCTGTACATGGAACGCCCCCATGGATTGCTCTGCAGATGAAGCTCCGCTTCTTTCCTTCTTCAGACTGCCTCTCAAGGTTGCTTTTCATTGTGAAGTTTATAGAAACTGGTGACAAGCCAGGAGGAAAGTGGGATAAGTGGATACAACCACATTTTTAAAAAGGACGTCTAATCCCTCTTCCTCTGCCTCGTGTTTGATCTTTGATTGTGGACATTTGGGAGAATTGCCTCTTACTTTGTGTTTTGAAAGTGCCTTTGGTATTGCATATGGTGTCATCATCCAAATCAGGGGTGGTCAACCTGCAGTACACATGCCACAGGTGGCACAGGCAGCCTTTGTGTGTGGCATGCAGCAGATCGGGAAGGAGAAAGGCAGTGCGGGGGCACATATGGCAAGGAGCAGGCATTGGAGCATAGGACAGGGAGCAGACAGAAGATTAGGCAGGGAGCACAGGGCAGGAAGCAAAAAGCAGATTAGGCAAGGGAAGAGGTTCGGAGCAACTGGAGAGTGTGCAAAGCTAACTTGCGGCACATCAGCCCAAAAGGTTGTCCCTCACTGATCCAATTCTAATTTGGGGAACTGCTTGTTTGCGGTGTGGGCCACATTTTGTTGCGTTTCATCCTTGCAAGCACCCACTATTGTCAGTTGAGTTGTATGGGTGTGCAGAAATGGAGTTTGACCTGTTAACGTCAGCAACTGGATTCCAATAGAACTCAGTAAAGCTTGGGAAGTACAGCATATTTCGTTCAAACCTCTGTAATATTTGTAAAAATGCGCTTGACCTTTCAATTAATATCTATTAATGTAGCCAACAACTGAGTGGGCATAAGCATTTGGACAAATTCTGTGAGTTTAGCAGACCTGAAGCACATTTAGAATCTGGTTTGCAGGATGACTCTTAGCTTTGTTGAGGCATGCATGTTTTGAGCTCAAACGGCTTGCTTCAAAAGGGTTTTTGCAGTGTTTTCTTTATGCAATAATTTTCCAACAGTATTTTTTTCCAGATGTTGCTTGCTCTGTGTAGCTTGACTGTCCTTTCTGGGACAGCACATTGCATTCCGATGTGAGCTGTCTCAGACTGTGCCACCTTTTCATAATTTGGAAATTCAGTTTAATATTTATGGCTGAGCTCTTGGTTTTTAAATCATATAGAAAAACTCCCACATCTTGAGTGGTAAGTGATGGTATCGTGACACTTACCAGTTTTCTGTTAATTACTGATACTGAACATTAGAATCTATTCTGTCTCTTTTTTTTAAAGACCAATTTCTTTTTTTTTGTTACTTTTGCTGGACTAAGCACAGAATTAAAAGGCTCAGAATTACATGATTGTACTGCAGTGTTTAAGTACTTTATTGCATATGTTATCAAAGATTTTGTAGAAGGTTATAAGCAAGCAAATACCTACTTTGTATCTTTATAGTAGTTACAATGTTATGTTTTACCTCTAATGCTCCTCTTGTTCTAATTTTGCTACCAATATAAACAAGAAGTGTGTGTGATGGACATTTTTTGTCACGTCTTTCAGAAAGAGAATAGATGTTTAGGAATCCATCTTATAATACCTTCCCTTCTAACAGTTGCCTAGTCTGCGCTGCTGCTTTCATCCACACATGCTTCTAGCAGTGTAACTACTGTCTTTTGACTGTAATTACTACATCATTGCCTGTGGTTGTAGGGGACCAAACAGGAGAACTCAGTGGTCCCGTCCTGTGTTTGTATGCCTTATTCCAAGGCAACCCAGCAGTATTTGTAAGCAGTCAAGAACAGGAAGCCAATTTTTAAACCATAAAGAACAGGGGGATCAGAGCACATGGTGACCTCTGCTGTAATCAAGAGTATGAAATTAGGTAATTATCAAGAAGAGATGGGTGGGACAGAACTTCGTCTGTAAGATAGAGGACAGCTTTCATACAAGGGTGATGTCATGTCTCAAACATGTCAGACTAAAGAATCAACTTCTTCCATGGAAGGTGGAAAAAAACTTCTTGACCCTATTTAATTGCTATTGACCTATGTTCTGAAATACGAGTGATTAAATCCTTGATTGTAAGGCATTTGGTTTGTAAGACCTAATGAATGACGAAGCCCATTTGGTGTTCTCTGCAGTGAACAAACAACACAGGAACATGCTGCACATTAAGGGTGTTTTTAGATTCCAAAAGGAAGTTCTCTTCAAAGCCAGCATTTGTACAGCAAGTAACAGAACATATACTTCTAAAAATATATAACAGCTTGTTGAGGCTTATCTTTCATTTCAGTGGGACTGATTTCTTAATGAGGTCCTCTCACATCACCGAATTCCTGCATCTCGTGGCCAAAAACCTTCTCATGGCAGAGATCCACAGTTCCATGAGGAGTCTATGGAGGTCTCCTAACATTCAGAGGGACTCATTTAGTCACTCTTCCCATCTGCTCCAATCCTCTCTTCCTCTGCTCCCTTGCACATACTTCCTGGTTGCCTTGTCCTCCCCCTGCCTCAGCTTGCACTGGCTGGCTGCCATAGCCTCCCTCTCCCATATATCTTTTCCCTGTGGAGGTCTTTCTCAAGAAGGTCCCTGCAAGTAATTGTTGAGATCAAGAATTCAGAAGCTTAAGTACCTATGAAACGACTAGAAAGAGGGAAGGAAGGGCAAGTATTGAGCTAGTATCTGCCAGCACCTCATGCTCATAGAAGTGAAGCCCCCTCAAAAATCTTTTCTTCTTTTTTTTTAAGCCTTTGAGATCCATTTTTCCAGCTTTTCTTCTCAACTAGGAGAGCTAGAAGTTACTTTTCTTGAAAAAAAATGAAAGTTGAAATTCTTATATACTGTAATTTCACGAGAAACTCAGGCTTTGACAACAACAGGTACCCAGAGATTCATAATAAAACCACAAAAGTTGTCAAAGGTGACTCAAAGCAATCTGCCAGTTCATTCTTGTATGTCCCAAATGACTATTCTGCATCCTTGTTGGAAAAATCCTGACCAAGATGATAGCATCCCACTAGTTGATCTGGAGGCTGGTACAGAAAAAGTAAAAACTGCACCTCCCCATGAAGTTAGGAAGGAGAGAACAGCACACTCCAGAAATAGAGGCTTCCTACCCCTTTTCACTTTCCAGAACTACATGCTGTGTCTCATTCTGAAATGTCTTTTCTTCCACTTCAAGAGTTGTTTTATCTTGCTGCTTTCCGAGAGAAATTGACATCTTGTATGTAACACGCAGCCATGAAGAGGAAGGCAGCTCTGGCCCTGTGGAGAGGAGAATTCAAGTACAGTGTGGGAGGGAAAAGACAAGAGCTTCTGAAATGAAAGAACAGAACAGATCTCTAATCTCTAGACTCTGACACATATCTCACTTTTCTCAGTTGCTTAGGAAAAAAAGCTTCGCATCCAAAAAGAAGTGGGAGGTTTAAACAGGATCTCACACACATGTAAATTTCTGTTCAGTGGTCCATGTTATAATTTACATTTATATAGCCCCTTGGATCTCATAGCACTTTAATAAAAGTCACATCTATTCATCATAAGGGTATGCTTAGAGGAAATAAGGAAGCTTCTTAACAGTTCCCACCCACACTTCAACAGTTTGGATTGGTGGTGAAAAAATGGGTCCCCAGTTCAAACTGCAGGCTGCAGTGTAAAATCTAGGCAATTATTCAAGCTGGAATATTTTCAGAACAGGGGAGCTAATATTCCAACTACTGCCAGCGTCAGGGAGGTGTAATGACCACAAGTGGTCAGAAGTGTGGTCTTACAAGATGACATCTTAAGCATTAGGTGCACAAGATGCTGTTCATAGCCGTTGCTTATTACAGTCAATGCTTATTAGTAGCAGCATGTTAGTGCCCTGGTGCTATGTTGCTCTCTGCAGCTGTTGCTGTTGTTTAAGTATATAGCAGGGAAAATATTCTGAGGCAAAATGTTGATGATAAATGGCTGTTGCTCTTAACAGATGTTTCTGCAAATGGGTGTCCACTACTTAGAAAAGAAATATTACATCTGGACTAGATCACTCAACACCATTTCCGGCAGAACATCATGGAGACATTTCATCCAAATACTGTTGTCCAGCCCCGGCGCAGCTTTGCTGACATGGTCCGGCGCAAACCAGTATAGTCGCAAGCAACTGCAAACAGCCATCTGACTCTTGGCGCTTGTGCCTTTCTTGAATAACCTCATTGTAAGAGTCCCAAAAGGTCTTGTAATCAAGTGCGGCATTAATCTAGGAGCAACACTTTAAACAAACAACCCGAAACTCTGAAATGGTGTCCAGAGATAAGGGTGGGGAGCACTTCTTCCCAGCAGGCCACGAGACAGGTGGGAGTTCCTGCTTGTACTGCTCAAACAATTTCAAATTAAAAGAAGGAAGTAAGTTGCAAATGCAGAATTTCTCCCATCTGCTAAAACTGAACAGTTGAGTAGGCTGAGTTAATGAACTGTTCAGTGATTACTGTACATACTTACAGTGAATACTAAGGAAAAGGGGAGGTTTTAAACAAAGGCAAGGTGAGGGGGAAGAAAGTGCAAATACCTGGAAATATAGAAATTACTCTGAAAGCACAAAACCACAAAGACTAATGAGGTTTCAGATCAAAACTACCCCAGGGACAAAATAGTTAACCTTCTCAGAGCTTGGCAGTGGGGAATGATTACTTGTTTTTTCTCTGATGCTATGGTACCAAGTTCTGTATTTTTTCTCCTTTTCAAAGCTGTGATTTTTGCATAACTTCTGGTTTGATGAGATGTAGTGAAGGACCAAACATTTAAGAGCAATTAGGTAAGAAGAGCAATTGTTAGGAAAACAAGAGTGAATGGAAGTTAAAAGGGATCTTTCATTATGCTTTGCCTAAATTCAAATTCTGCTCTTGATAATGTATCAACTGATCTCTTTTGACATCAGAGGTTGTCTGATACAACACGGTCCTTTTGTGTTCAGTTTTGTTAAGATTTATAATGAGTATTTTGGGGGGGGGGGCAGTACTTTACAGAAACTGCTTTTATAATTGATAATGGAAATATTCCCTAATATGGAAAGGTCAGACAATTGAAGATCCACCTTGGATAATAACATAAGAATCACTCTTACAAAAGGCACAAAAGAATAGGATTTGGAGAAACACTCAGTGCAAAACAGCTTTGAAGGGTCTCTTATTTAGGTGGAAAAGCACCTTCTGTTTTTTTTAATTTAACTCTCTCTCCATCTTCCACAACTGTAACTCTGTCCTGGGCCACCCACGCATCAGACTTTGCTAAATGGAAAGACTGTTATGCTGAATAAAATAAATAAATACGGCATCCCCTTCCTCACATTTAGTAAAGCTTCCAATGCCTACTATTCATTTTCAGTCGCAGACTGAATTCACTGTGGCTTATTGAGGATTTCCAGAGTAGAGGTACTTGGCAACAAATCGTGACTTTGCAGTTTTGAAGATTAAATATTATCTTCATTTCCATTTTTTTCTCAGTCAATAGATTTTTGAAATACGTATGCTGAGATCACCATCTTTGCCAGAGAAAAGCCTGCCTTTATATGGAGCCTTTATGGGGTAAGACATGCCATGGGTCAGTTTTGAATGACCACCCGAAGTGAGAGGGAACCTACATATACACCAATGGCCAGACTGAGCTCTGGGGCTACGTTGATTACAATTAAATCAAACACCTGGTGGAGCCTGTGGCCCTCCTCCCCCGTACAAGAAGACGAGAGTGTGGAACCTCTCAGTACAATATAAACGTTGAGTCAGGAAGTCTGTAAAATCCAGTGGGAAAGCGCACGTTCCACGAGCGACTTTTTAAAATGATGGTAGCATGAAAGTAATAATGTAATTGTGGTGGGCCAGAAATTATGCGAGAGGCAAGGATTTCTTAGAGTGATATCTTTTACTGGGCCTTGCAAATGCAAGACATTCTGGGAGACCTGACAAAGAATGCCTTGTATTTGAAAGCTTGTCTAAACTTTATCCCAGCTACATAGTTGGTCCAATAAAAAATCTCTTTTTCAAATTATAAAATGACAAATTTACATGTTAAAAAAAAAATTCCACAAGGCCAATTTATGCAGTCTTTCTGAAGTTATTTATACAAGATGAACCTTCAATGCAGTATTGTTAGACTGTTATCATAACATTTCCATTACTGCTGTATGAGAGAATAATTAACTTGAGCACTATGAAAAAGAGGGGGAAAGAAAGTATCTGTCCTGTAAAATAGCTATTCATCAGATAGAACCTTGTTTACTTGTATTGATCTCGCTGGATGATCGATCCTGCAGACCTCTGCTATGCTCAGAATTTTTCTGTTGTCTATGAGACTTGGGACATTTTGGGGAGACAGGTCAGTGTTTTCGAACCAGATTCTGGAAGTGAGGCTGATCAATATCTATATCTATATTTATATCCACACACACTGACATAAAATGACCTGATTTTATCAGTGCTGGGCATCCATGACTGATTAAAGTCAGGGGGAGTTGTATGTGCTTAGCATTTTTGAAAACCAGGGTACTTCAATTTTAGGGTCTTTACTTGAGGCACGCAGCTCTGAAAATGTTGACTCTGGGTTTCAGTTGTATACTGAGAAAGCATGTCTGCTAGCGATTTCAGTTCTGCACTTTTCCCAATTTGCTGTGTCTGATCACCGTGGAGCATCCACTCCACATGAACTCAACCCTTTCTCATTGAGCTCTGACTAGTCAGGGAAGGAGCAGTGAGGAGCAACAGGCATCTCCACCCACTCTGGCTGTTACAAAGTGGGTAGGAAACCGCTCTCCTACCTCCTGCTGCTTTCCCTGTTTCCATTGCAGGATGAGAGTGTCACATGAGAAGAGATCAAGTAGGTGTACCAGACCCAGAGGCTTGAGGTTTTGTATTGGTACACAGGTCAAGAAGCAGATCTAGTACATGGCCACTAGGCACTTTCAGAGCACAGCACTGCCCAAAGGGAAGGTGGTGTCCTAATCTTCACTAAGGGATTCAACACTAGAGAATCTACTTGGTCGCATTGTTATTGACAGAGTCAGAATGCTTCTATTAATTAAATGAATAAAAGATGCTTATGTTCTTATTAGCAGGACTGCTTTTTGGCACTGTGGTTCATTTGAGCATGTTAATAAAGGTGTTAGGTTAATAGTACTTGCCACCCCAAAAGATGTGAGATGTGGGATCTCAGATCACAAGAGGTAGAAGTTTGGAATAACATCTTTGAGAGGGGAGCTTGCCTCCCTATCCTCAATCACTCATGTATACATACCATTAAATTGTCTGTGTTGGCATTGCTATAACTTCAGTATTTGAATGATTTATATTGCCATTGCGACTAAAACAATTTCTACTCGGCACAGTACAATGTACAGTCCCTTCTCAAGTCCAGCTTGGGAGTGTGACAAACAACAGACAAAAAGGAAAGAGGCATGGTAATGGTCATGAGATCACATGGGTATATATGGCTCAATTGAGACACAGTTCAGTGGTTTCAGATCATCTCTAGTTTTTGCTAACTTTTAATATAAAGGTAGTTATCCCGGAGACAGCTTAGTCATTTGTCCTCAGAAGTTGTTCTGGAGGAGGGATGTCATGGGGGAATAGGTTTGCAGATTAATTCAAGGAAGATGTACCATGGGGTAAGGATGGCATCACTGGTAAAACAAAGGAGGGGAGTTAATATAATAAGAGATGAGCAGCTATATAGTGGACAGAGTAATTTCCCAGTAGTATTTCAGTAAAGGCTCACCCTGTGGCTGCACTAGCTGTGCCTTTTTTTAAACGATTAAACAATATTTTAGAAGATGAGGTATTAGTTAATATTTCCTCTAATGTCAACCAAAGAAGATAATCATGTCTGTTAGCTGGATAAAGTAAGCATATCCAGGGGTGGATCTAGGATTTTGAAAAGGGAGGTGTGCAGGTAGTGTGGGGCATCAGCCCATAACACAACATGCATTTTTCTCATTAAAAAGAAGTGGGAAGCTTTACTAATATGCTTTGGGCTTAGGTCTATATTATGCAGTTTATGATCCAAGCAAAAACAAATGCAATGGAGTCTGTGAGGGGCAGACGTTTGGTGCCTGGGGAGACAGCTGTTATCTCCCAGCCTGGCCACACACAGAACTGCTCCTTGCACCCACATATGTGGGTCCCCCAGACACTTCACCGTGGTCTTCAAGTGTCCCTCACTGACCTTCACCAGGGCATTCTGCATTGCCCCTACCACCTCAAATGCTCACTTGTTCTACTTTGTCCCCCATTTTCCCACATATCCTCCATGGTCAGCCCCGTACCATTGTGCCCCAAACTCATCAGAGTCCAGTGTCCTTCCCTTGCCCCACTGAGTCTTATCCTGCTTCCTCATTGCCCCTGTGAATCCGCTGCACCCTGCGCAGACTCGTCCACATCACACCCCCTGACCTTTCGCCATTCCCTTCCCACCTCACTGAGCTCTCCCCTGCCCCGTGAGCCATCAGCCTTCACTACAGCCCCTCACACCCCTGCATCTCCCTTACCTACTATTCATCTTGCTCCCAACCCCCCCTCACACCACATTGCACCCCCACAGACCACCCTGTCCCCTTCAGCCACAAACCCCATCTGCCCCTCACACCTCCCTGCCCCACAATGCCCCAGGCTGCCTTTACCCTGTGCCTCACTTCGCAAAAGCACCTTAGTACCCATGACCTCTTGTCCAGTCCCTCATGGCCCCCAGGAGCCCTTTCCCCTCCAAACCTCTCCCAAACAGTTCCCCTTGTTCCTTACAGCCCCTGGCCATGGTGTAGATGGGGGGGAAGGTCTGTAACCGTTCCCCTCCCCACCCCTCCAGGATGTCCGTAGCTGGCCTCCACTGCCCTTCAGCCTCGATGCACAGAAGCAAACAGTTGGAGTTGGGGGAGGACTTGTTTTGGCTGCCGGCAGTGCCCCTACCCAGGGAGACCAACCCATCTCATCTGCCCATGCTCAGCTTCATGCTTCCCTGGTTATGCTGCTGCTTACAGTTGGTGTCATCTGCTGCAATAAATAACCAAGGAAAAGGGGACTGCTCTCACTCACCTCTTCGACTCATTTTTGCAACTCCCTCCTGCCTCTGACTGCTGTATCACTGCAGAGCTCAGGCTTTTAGCCTGGCCTTCCCTGCCCTGTCTCGGAGTTACGGGTTTGAATCCCCTGTGAACAAAACCACCTTCTATGTGTTCTTAGATAGCAGCACACCTTTATTGGATGTGTTGGGGGGTAAGCAGAGAAACATTAGTAGGAGTCAATAATGGACGAGGTACTTGTAGAGAAAGGCTAGCTTTATGAGAGGAAGATCAGCGGTTAACACCTGTGCAGTGACGAGATCAAGCCATGATCTGCCCTGATCATATTCCCATGCAAAGGATAAATGCATACTGTTAGTTTTGTAAACTGGGAAAGTTTCTCTCTGTAACACTTCTGCAAAGAAAAATAAGGTTTTTTTTTGCTTAGGTTGTTGATGATGATTTTCAGTGACTTAAGGCTTGAAGCCCTCTACTCAGAGACAAGGCACAGCATGGATAGTCACTGTCTAGCCACCCAGCCTTAGTCTTGCTCTGTGGAGACATCTGTTTTATGTCAGTTTAATTGAGGCCTTTTCTGCTGAGACTGGACAAGTGGCACCAGCAATGATTTTTATAAGACATGCAGCAGAGAAGGAATGATGTATTCCTATATACCAATGAAACAGTTATCAAATGATACCTCCAGATAGCTGCTGTCCTGGCTTGGATTCAAACCAGTGACCTAGAGGGAAACAATTCTATAACCATCTAATACTCCCCTACACCATTTAGTCTGTCACTGGAAGCTGACTCAGAGTGTAATAGCTGTTCTTACAACATCTAATCTTTTCTAACAGAGAGATTTAAGGTAGGCGAGCTCTTACTGCATTTTCACAGGTTTTATTAACAGCAATATTGTAGCGGGCAGTGGGATGAAAATCTTCCTGCTGATGTACTGGATCACTAGGTTTTGAATTCTGTGCAGTTTCCAAATAAGGATAAAATATTGAGATGGTCATGATTTTTTTAAAGGGACAAAATACCAAACTCAGATTGATTTGATAATGGGAGAAGAGTGGAAATTGCCTGACAAAAATTAATAAGTTATGAATTGAATCCTAGGGATGTGTGAGGAATATGTTGACTCTCAGAGAAATGCTAACTGAATACCAGAATGGCCTATGTATGGTCTGTCCAGGGCCCTAGCTTGAGAGGAAACTTTAGAACACAAGGACTGACTTTTTCTACTTATTCTTATTGAATAAAATCACTTTACAGTTAATCCAGCATTAAAAATCTTGGCAGAAAGTCTTCTAGAGAAGGTAGATTTGTTTAATCACTTGGGCCAGAATCCAACCCACTGAAGAGTATAAAATCCACACACTATCACCATTCATCTCAGTAAAAATGCCTCTTTCACGTCCAAGGAAATAGCTAGGGTGGGCATAAATATACCTTTGGTAGGCTGCAGCTCTGTTTCACAAAATCTCTGTATGGTCTGGGTATTTGCAGGCTTTCAGAACTAATTTTTCAAGTTATTTGACAGAAAATTTAGAACCAACCAGTGGGGAAAAAAAAGGATGAACCGTGTTCCAGGAGTAGGAAACTTGCTTCTCTTTACCAAGTTATCCCTGTCCTTATTGAAATCCTTCCTGAAAAGCTCTTCTTCTGTGATGCCCACAAGAAAGCTGTAGTGATGTTGAATTCCCACTCAAACATAAAGTATCCTCTTTCTCGCATGTCCTGTTGTCTTTGCCTTTTGGCTGATAACTCTTTGGGTAAGGAACATCTTTTTGTAACGTTTTGTGCTTCACCAAGCAGACTGCCAACACTAAACAAATAAAGGATATAGGCTGTGGTTATTGCTTGTCTATTTTTGCTAATTCTAACAACATTCCTACACTTATGAAATTCAGCATAGTTTTGTTGAATGTAGTTTTGCTTCACAGTGGGTGCAACTACAAGTGCGCTTTACTGCAGTTGACTAGCTCCGCAGTAAAGTATCACTGTCTACACAAGTGTCAGTATTAGGTTGCAGTCGATTAATTAACTCTGCCATAAGTACTATCCCTGACAGTACTATCTTATGGCAAAGTAGTTAACTCTGCTGAAATGCTTTTGTAGACGGTCTGCTGCCCAGACCTGCGCTTTGACACCCTCGTGCCCCAGCCAGTCCCTCCACTGCCCAACACCAGCACCTGGAGGCCAGGACTGGGCCTCGCACATGAAGATGCTGCATCCAGGAGCAGCTGACTCTGGTGCGAACTGCACCGGAGTTTATCCCTGTGAATTAGTTGAACATGTAGATGCACCCAGTGGTGTGTAAAGTTGTCTAACCATGAAGAATCAAAGTCCAAGCTATTTTGACTGAGAACTTTTGGGCGGCTTTAGAATATCAGTCACCTCAGTCATTTAGTAAGTACGTTAACAGCTAGTTTCTAAGTAAGATCAGTTTCCATTTGGCATAGAAAATTAAACAAGCCTCCAAAGGAGAAGTTTACAGAAGTAATCTTTCATATTGGTCTCTGAAAGCTCTGTCCTTTTCTTTGTATTCTCTGATCGTCTTTAACCTTGTCTCTTTCAGATCCATTTAGGATTTGAAACAGTTTGTTCAACTCCATTATCAAAGTGAACATTTGCAACAAGGACAACTTTTGGCAAAACATCCATGTGATTAAAGGTAATATGCTAATCATTTCATTGCTTTATTATTAGGGCTGTGTAAAATTTCAGTAGCCTTTTCATTTCAGAGGAGTTTCGGTGCCCGAAACACTGAATCCAAAATGAAACAGAAGGCTCTGAAACATTTCCAAAATGAAACAAAACCATCCAAAATGTTTTAGAAATGTTTCAGAGCCAGGCTTGAAGGGAAACAGAAACTAAGAAGAGGGAGGGGGAAGCGGGGCGGAAGAACCGCTCTGATACTGACATCTGTAGCAGTCCAGTGTCTGCGAGCTGTCTCCAAGGTCCCTTCCCATCCCAGCACTCTGGGGGAGGGAGGGCAGCCTGCTGTCATCCTGCTTGCAGATCCGGAGGCCTGCGCCCCCCAGGAGTCTGGCACAGCCCCATAGCCCTCCTAGGGGGCGCAGGCCCCCCGGATCTGTGTGTGTGATGACAGCATGCTACCGCTGCCAGCTGGGGCTGGGGCCACTGCCAGCACCTGAGTTTGCCTGGCACAGCCCACGCTGAGTACAGCTGGGGAGCTGTGGGAGAAGCCCCCATGGCTGCCCTGCCCAGCCCCACCACCTGGCACTTTAAAAAAAAA
>NW_017728947.1:99445675-99510879 GCF_001723895.1 Crocodylus porosus
TGCAACAGATTTGGCTGAATCAAAACAGAGCAGTGATCCAAAATACCAAAATGAATCGCTGTCCTCCCAAATGGCTGAATCCGAAATCAAAACAAGACATTATTGTCCCAGTGCAGAAGCTACTACTGTTACTGCTGGGAGGTTAGTGCTCTCTTCCTTTTCTGTTTTTGACTAAGCATCCAAAGACCTGCCTATCTTTTATCTAAAGAGCATGCTTTCTGCCATCCTGACACACTAAAGCAAGTCAAACGCAGTCCCAGCTTTTTGTTTGAAAAACAGAGCTATGGAGTGAACAACATGGATTTTTCTATTGATGTGCACAATTTTGGCAAACTCATGCAGTATCATTTCCTAAAGCTGAAGAGAAATATCTGAAACAGCCAAGAATGTGCCATGTACCTTGTCCACACTGCAAAACAATGCATGTTGGAACTTGAGCGTTCCAGAATAGTTGTGCCATGCTGTAATCTCTTTGTTGAAATGCATTAAGGTAGTGGTGATTTAATAAAATGTAACAGGCCTATATCTACTCTCATGCCCACTTATAATCTGAAATAAGTTATTTGAAACCAGTGGTATAGCATTGATGCCAATGAGAGCAGAACTGAGCCTGAGAACTCTACCTAGATTTGAGCATTTGCTAGACTGGGTCATTTTAAGTGATGCCAGAGAGTCCTGAAATTCAGGTGTCAACTGCAGGGTGAGACTAAACTGATTGACTTCAGTTTTATTACCTGTGAACTGAAATGACCTATTTCAAGAAACATAGAAGTACAAGAGCTGCTTGCATACAATTTTTTATAGAAACTTAGGGCATTTAAACATGTGCTTCAGGAAGTGTGTGTGATGTGCGTGTGTGTGTGTGGGGGGGAGTGCTTTAATTAGAGCGGATCAGAGAGCTGCTCTAACCCATGCTGAAAAATGGCAGTGGGGGTGCTTTAACTAAAAATTGTCGAATAAGCTTCAGTTAAAGAGGCCCCGCCACCATTTTTCGGCATGGGGATGCTGATACATGTAATGCTAGAATCTGCTGGAGTGCAGTAATTACTACACTTCAGCAGACTGGATTAATCAAGTCTGCTCAAAGTGTTGTAATTATAGCATATTGGAGCAGCCTTGTTGCACATGTAGAGGTGCCTTTAAAACCCACTTATAGCCAAGTACAGCTTTCAGGGTCTTGGTGTATTGCCATTGTGCCACTGGTACTGAGTAAATTTTATCCTGCATTAAACCAAATGGAGACAGGCAGTTCAGAGGGGTTTAGATTAGATCAGATCACCAGTTTATCTAGCTGGAATCATAAGCCCACTAGTGATGCTAGTGGGCTTATGACTAGTACAAGATGCTTCAGAGTCAGATACAAGAAAGCCCACAACAGACATTGGGCTCACGGTGAAGTTTTTTCCTAACTCATGGTGCGCGCGCGCACACACATGCACGCACACGCACACACACGCATGCTTTGATTAAATAGCCTATCTTATACAACTGTGAATGTTGTCATTATTCAAATTCAGTGGCTAATCTATTGGAAACCTAGGCTGCTGTTGGCTTAAGTCAGTGGCTCTCAACCTTTTTAGAGTCACAGCACCCCTTGGAAAATGCCGGCTCTTAGTTTTCACTCTTTTTTGACTAAAGAAAAGTAGTAGAACAGTGTTTCTGCTACAAAGAACTAAGAAAGACTGCAACTATGGATTTCTATTTGAAAACTCTGGGTTTATCTTGTGAATCATGTTTGTAAGCCTAAGAGGGTGCTGTGGTATCCTGGTTGAGAATCACTGGCTTAAGTGCTATCTTGCAGCTGGGAGCTCTGTAGGTTAATTATGCCCTGTTTAAAACAAAAACAAAACAGAAAAATACTTGTATTTTTTCAGCTTAATATGACATTCTCTTTTGCTTTTTTCCACTGTGTGGTAGGTGGGTTAGCGTTTGTCAAACAGTTTGCTGCTCGGTGTTCCAATGGTTGTTTTAAACAACATCACCACCAGAAATTCAAATCCTGTTTATTTGCTCAGTGCCTCCAAAAGGGATTGGGATAGGTCCATTCAGCCATTGTGGCTGTTTTTTTATCATAATTTGGATTATATGTATCAAGTTGTGTTTTTTTAACCAGTCTTCTCCATATAGATTTTTCATGGAAAAGCAAGAATAGATTCTGCTACTTTTTTTTAATTGGAACATTTGAGTTTAATTAGACTGAGGAGAAAGTAAATGTATCTCTTAATTCACTGCTAGAAAAAATTTAAGGCTCAGAGTAGGTGACTCATCCACTAGAACAGAATTTATTCCCTTTGTTTGTAAAACGCTATTTATTGCTGTGCTGTGCATTGCTATGGCTACTGTATGTCATTGGTGATATCAGCACATACAGTACATAAACTGAGAGCTAGACCCAGATTGAAAGATAATATAGTACTTATGATAATGATAAATCATCCACATTAGCTACCTGCCATGGGGCTTTAGCTTTTCTTACATAAAAGCTGCAATGAAACCCATCAAACATTGCCTCAAAAACAGAAAATTCTTCTCCATGTAGATCATGTCACCTCCACTGTGGCAATGTTATAAACAATTTGACAGTGTCCTGTAAGTGATTTCTCTCTTCAAAGCTGTATTTTCAATTATTTAATTTCTAGTTATTTTTAATGTTTGATATTTAAAGTTGTTATAAGCATCACTGCACTAAAGACTGTATAAAAACAGATTAATTGTTTGCAAGCTCCAGTTAGAAATGCTAAAGGAGTGCAAGAGAAATCTATACAGTCTTTAGTTTCATAGTTTCATAGATATGAAACTATGAAACTATGAAACTAAAGACTGTATAGATTTCTCTTGCACTCCTTTAGCATTTCTAACTGGAGCTTGCAAACAATTAATCTGTTTCAGTTAAAGTCTATTTTTCCCCAATTATATGGCTGGCATTCTTTTCTGAAATGCATGAAGTACAATCACTTCTGCCATTCTATTCAATCAAGCACTTAAGTCGCATAGATTTTTGAAATGGCCTGGGCTTCAGCAGCTTGGGAGCTGATTCACTAAGGCATCTGCTGTGACACTAGCCCGCCAGCCACCACTTGCTGAGCCAGAATTATTTGTCTTTGTCATTTAGAAACAATCTGTAGGGCTTAACTTGATCTCAGGGATGTACCAGGTCTGCTATTGCCCAATAATAGAATTTCATTAGGTCTAACAACATTTTTCAGCTTAGACAGCTTGTTTAAATATATGTATAAAGCTAGGTAAGTGTTTTAAATACTTGGTAGCAGGAGCAGAGTGAAAGTGAGATGAAATGGGCAGAATTTGCCAATTGGGGAGCAGCTTGGGAGGGCAGCAAGTGGCCTCTAGGATAGCAGGGGATCAACCCCTTTGGCAGAGCAGATGGACTTAATTTCGCCTTTAACGAAGGGCTGTATTGCCAATCTCAAGAGTACAGAACTAGAAACCAGCACCAAACCTCAGAGACCACTTCCAGCCCGATAAACACATTTTTCAGTGCAAGTCCACTGTAGTCCTGCCCCTTGCCCATGCAATGTGGCACCATTGCAAAGAGCTCTGCAACCTGAAAAGTGCAAGGAACGACCCCATGTGGGGTCTAGTCAAAGCTATGCTTCTTGTTTCCAGTGAATCAGCAAATAACATACAAGGAGACTTAGAACAGGTGAGGTGCATGCAGCCTAGCTCAGAGCGGACATGGAGGCAATCATGCAGAATCAGAAAGGCAGGAAGAAGAGTGGTTCTGAACTGCACAGAGACTCATGGTGGCACATGACTCAGTTCTTGCTAATCTTGCCTCTTGTGCCAATAAGATACCACCGCCCATCAGTCACTGCTGGATCCCAAGTAAATAGTGTGAAGATCTTTCCTCTGTTTCCTGAGTTCGAATTTCTTACTACCGTGAGTTCAAAAAATCCACAGGGTGAGAAATCATATGGATTACTGGGTACTGTTATGAATGGGAGGGTATACCTCACGTAGAGAAATGTCTACTTTATCTGCAGGTATTAAAGCTGCCAATCCTCCCCTCTTCAGAGATAAGTCCAAGTCCCAAATGAGGGCCCTCAGCCTGAACCTCCGTGTTTAAGAGGAACAACCTGATCCCTCCTTCACAAGCTCAGGGGTGTTGGTTCTGCAGGTTGTTGAAATACGGGTTCTGGTTCCACCTTCATTCTTCAGTCTGTCACACTTATCCCTTGAATTTTGTGTGGTGCATGATGTAGTTTAGAAATTGGCTTGAGAATTTGTTTTGGATCTGGGGAAGCATTTGAGGTTTGGGGCCGGCTCATTGCTCACCTCGAGTTCCAGTTGGTTTCCAGTTTTATTTTATTTTTTAAATGCAGTGCTGTAGGAGTTAAAGTCCCCGTGATATCACACTGCTCTGTGCAGCTGCTAATTAAAGTCATTGTGAAGGATTTTAAAGTAATTGCAGATATTATAAATTTTTGATCTGTGGTGTAATTGCTAATGTGGGCCTGAAATGTTTTTCTTCAGTGTGGTTTAGTTTGTTGCTCATGGTGGAAATAGTCTTTATGATGTAATCTTCTGTTTGTGAGCTGGGACCAGTAGTGGCGATAGCATTTGGGGATACATAAGCTATGCTTACCTTGGCTTATCGTAAAACTGTATAATTGAAGGGGCCTGTGTTACGTGCGGTAAAGGTGGCTCACGTTATGAATTCTTATGAGGCAGAACTGGACAAATTCCCTACAGGGCAGAACTCCAGTGAAGACAATGGGGTTACACCCAAGATGAGTCTGGTCCCTTTGTCCGTGGGTCACACATCTTGTTTATTCATTGTGAAATGGGTTTATCTGTTGATGGCTGCAGTTTTCCCAACAGTAATTTGTGCCGTTTTCGCACACACTCTCATAATTTTTTTTTACAGTGGTGGACAAAAGTATTTTATTTCTAATGCTCAAGTATAGGGGAAAATCCTAATTTTACGGAAGTGAATATAAACGATAGACTAAATAACATGCTGCAATGCAGAGCGTTGTGCGATTGCCTCCTTGCTAGTGTTCACCCATTCCGATCCCCCTGTTTCAGCTGTATATGGTCCACAAACAGAATCAACAGAAAACTAAGGTCAGATTTATAAGGGTATCTAGGTGCCTAATGATGCAAACGGGCACTTCTGTCAATCCTACTGTGCACCCAACTGCATGAGGTGCCTAGTCTTATTCATTTCAGTGGTGTTTAGGGGCTTGATCCAAATCATTCCCACTGGTAACCTCACTTGAGTGTTGCAGCACCTAAAGGTAAGGCACCTTGCTCCAGGAGGGCAGTCCAGATCCACAGTTGTTGGCAGTTTGGAGTTTGGAGTTGTTGGCCTCCAAAAGCCAATCTAACGTGCCCAGGTTCTGAGCAGGAAGGAGCCTATAGCGAGGTAACAGGAAAAGCCAGTCTGAACTCCTGCTTATACTCACAGACTGACTCAGGGCTGTCCTTGAGGTGCCTCTGTCAAAAGGGATAGGGGTAGGTTCATTCAGATCCAAAACTCCCAAAGGAGAGATACCTACTTAAACAAGATGCCTTGCCAATGCCAAGTGCATTGAATTCAGTACAAAGTACAGCAACTGTGGTCACTCACAGAAACAAAGAAAATGATGGAGCTGCCTTTTGGACAATAGTGGTTAGAAAAATACCCTGGGATACAGGCAACCCGAGTTCTAGGCTTTCCTCAGCCGGAGGAGACTCAAACTCATATCTCCTGCTTCCCAGGACACTGCACTACACTATACTACCAGAGTACAGCACATTTCAGGTGGAGGCACACTCCACTCCTGCTGAAGCTAGACCCCTGGACAGTGAAGAGGAAGAGTTCTGGGGTGAAAAGGAAAGCAAACAAGGGGAATTGTGACTCTTGTCCAATGAGGAGGGCACTTTGATGGGAGAAAACCTGAGTTCCAGTTCCTGCTCCTAAGAACAAGCCTGTGCATTCTTCATTTAGACTGTCTTAGTTTAAAAAACCCTGGAAATACCATATTCAATTAGAAGATGACCCTGATTATAAGACAATTTAGATACTATATATGGAAAATGTATATATTTGTCATATTTTCCAAATATAGAACCTAATGATCAGTGGTGTGCCTTGAATTTGTTCTCCTTCCACTACTACAGCAGAGAAAATAAATATGAAGATCAGATTTGCTCTCTGGTTCCCCCTACCTGTTCCCCTTCTCTTTCTCTTTACTGTTAGATGCTGCTCTACCTGAGCATGGCAAAGTGAGGAGCAAATTTTAAAACAAGAACCTTGAAATTAAACATGGCTGTAGTAATTTGCATATAGTCCCCATAGACTTAGTTCATCCAGAATTGATGAATGTTACTTTTTTTTAAACTGTTGCAAGTTTTAGCATAGGCATTTCATAAATACACTGTTGAGCAGCACTTTGCATTTACTTATGTTTTGTATAAACTATGCATGGTATTACTCCAAAGCCAAAAGGCCACATATTTCACTGGGCTGTGCCCCACCATAGCCAACAGCATTTCAAGGCCTGTTGACCTCACAGCTCAGCTCTGCTCCAGATACTCGCCACAAAGGATTCATGTGCTAATGAGTCCCCACCCATGACTGGAACTGGATATTCTTGTCGCAAGTCCTGGGATGCTCCAAAAATGTATATTCAGATGAAATGCAGGACTACTTGGTCCAGCTTCATCTCATGGAAGGCGGGACCACACTGCAGGAGGGCACAACAGAGGGATTCCAGGTGAACTGTATGCAATGTTGTGGCTCACCATGACTTGAAAAAGAGTGGGTGGTAAGAGGGATTGCACTTAATGGGCACTAACATATGTCTTATTCAAATGGGCTGTACTAATTTATCCTGAATGATTGAGCTCTGCTCTGTTGATAGAATTCAGAACTGAGTTGACTGATCTGGCCCAAGATATGAAATTAAAAAAAAAAAAAAAGTGGTAGGTTCCAATCAGCATGTTTGCCCAATGTGGGCCACGTGTGTTATAGCTATACTCAGTGCTGGCTGCATTTAGCCAGCTTCCCAGTTGGTTTCCATTGCTCAGCACATGCTGCTTTTGGCTGCAGTTTAATGATAGGCAATGTATTTAATGAGATTTCTTTGTATGTGATTATAAGAGAAGGGGCTTTTTTTACCCCATGCCAATTGGGGGAAAAACCTCATCTTGTGTGCAAGTAAATAAGGTAACTGACAGGAATGTAACAAGGATTTCAGTGGACTGTTGGAACCTCTCAGCCCAGAATGGGATTGCATAGGTGCTTAGTCAAGAATTAGGGTCTTAGGTGCTTGATCTGGCTTGCTTCTGAGCATGCTCTGAAGCTTAAGTCTGTGCTCCTACAGAATTTTCCGGATCAAAATTGATTCTGGGTGCTTGTGTGGTTTTGTGGTTGTTGGACTGGGGTCAGCATGGACTGCTTTCTGTGTCTTATGCATCTAAAACTCTACCTAAGTCCTGTTTAGGCACTAACAAGAAAGATTTGGCTCTGGTCCTAAGTGTCTAACCTGCTTAAGTACTTTTGAAAATCCCTGTAGCTTTAGGCACTGAAATACTTTTGAAAATCTGGTCTCTTGATACCAGTACAAGTTGTAGGTATGCAGTCAATGGCTTAGTAGAAATTACTGCATCCCCTTAGCATTGTAAATATTGGAGGTGTTAGGTAGAATAAAAATAATGAAAATATTTTAAATATTTCGCTAGCATTTCTTTAACATTTTTTTCTTTCCCTGTAGGTACAATTGGTGTGACCACAAGTTAAACAAAGAGCAGGTCACAGTCTAGCTTGGTAGATAGCCTTAAGTTATATTTCTCCTCCTCCACTGGTTTTCCCCCAAAATAAATTCTTTGGTGTTTCTGCTTCCAAAAATGCTGACCTACTATGAGTGCTCCTATCAGGGTGCATTGAAATTCAGAGTTTCTGTTCTACCTCCCATTCAGTGGCATGAGGGTTGGCTATTTAAATCTTTAGATGTCAAGACATGTCCCAAACTAAGTGAAAACTGCCTGCAGATTTCTGCTGCACTCTGGGGGAAAACCATGTCATTTTGAGAGGTTGCTCTGCCAACTTTTTCCCTCTGTACCACTCTAAATCTGATACAAGACTCTTCTCTACCTTCTGGCTGCACTCCTAAACCCATACTGTCCAGCCCAACGGAGGGACCTCCATGGAGTCTGGGAAGAAGACGGCATATTACACTGGAGCCATTTCTCTTCTTCTAACATGGATTTGACACCCAGCTTAGGAAATTTAGCAATATTATGTGCTATTTAGCAAAGTGTAGCATGTGTCCTGATTCTGTTGCTATGGGCGAAACAATGTTGATAAGGAAGCACATTTCAAAGGGTTATTATAAGGGGCAGTTTGCAACAAAATTAGTTTAACAAATATGTAAAAAAATACCGTGGCTCTGTCTTTTCATGTAAATGCTTTGGGGCTCAGGAACAAAGTTGAATTTGTCCAACTCAATTTTAATGTCTGCAGCATGACAGAGGTGATGAACACACGGGAACCTGTTATGGAAGAATTTACATTAAGCCAATCCCCTGAGGAAGAAGGAGGCCCTTCTACCCAGGTAAATATAAACAGAGTATTTTTATTGCTTCATAATAACTAGCAGTAAATATTAAGCCAAGTAGCAAAACCGACAGTGAGAGACCCGGTAAAACACTCTCTGAACTTTACGTTTAATCCTATTTAAAGATGAAGGATCATTCTTTTAGTGAAGCCAATGGCAAAGTTGCTAGTGAGTTGAATAGAAGGAAGTGCTATTTCATGTAATTGTAAAGTTATCTGGATATTGAAAGTGGAACAGTTCAGGCAAAGACTGAGGCCTATCAGTAACTCATACTGTGTTATTGCAAAAAATAAGATAATGGTAAACATGTAGAATATTTTGAGCATGGGAGGGGGGCTTAGACATCGCTACAGAAGGACATATACAGCAAATATCTTACCACACCTCCTCTAACTACTGCCAGGATAGCCAGGTAACTTCAAAGTGAGTTTTAATTTAAAGGAAGAGGTTAAATGATACAAAACAGAACTAAGATTATACTTGTCCACTTTTTCATGTACTGTTTATAGTCCTTGTTTCAGCCTTGAACAAAGATGAATGTTATGTAGTTGCCAGCAACACTACCCGTGTCTGTTGATTTCAAGCTGCAAACAGATTTTCTCAGGATAACTCATACAATCGCAATGCACTTGCCAACAGGCTCTCAAGTTGAACTACATAAACAGCAACTAAAATTCCCATTTTGTTTTAGTTGACTGTTTGCTGTGATGTCACTACCAGGGAAATAATTCCCTTGGGATGGTCCTGCTTGATGTCAAGTTTACTTTTCAACATGAAAGTCACTGATGCAAGTGAAGTTGATACTGCCCACAAAAAAAGCAATGTTAGAAGAAAACAGTTACAGTTCCTAAGTCAGGCTCTCAAAAGTTAGGAAATGCCCGAATTTAGGTGGTTTGTGAAACCTTAATTTAGCCCCCTTGTCCATATTCATTTAAGGTACCATTCAAAGTTTTTGATACAGTATGTTACTGGAAGTTGTAACATAAAATAGCTACTGATAATAATTGATGCTTGTCTTTCGGTGAAAATGATCTCCAGGTTGCCCATTTTGTATGATTGTGTTACTAAATATTGAGTTTTATATTCTACATAATAATTCACTGAAATGAAGCTTCTTATTAAACTGTCATGGCAAGATGATGTGAATAAATCACATTGGAGTCATAGCAAGGAAGGACAAAGGATTTAAAAATGCGTCTTAGATTTTAGTAACATAATTATGACTTTGTCCTAAACTTCTTGCAGACATTAAATGCAAATGTTAGATTCATATTAGGCTATATACAATGACATTTTTGCTAAAGCATTCTGATTACTTTTATTAAGCATGTTGTGTCATCTCAGTGATTGCATGCTGTCCATATGCTTTAGGCCAAAGAAGGCAATCTCTTGTTCTTCAGACAACTGGAGATTATTAAAGACAGTATCCACAGCCATAAGAGCAGCTTTGTATCCCTTAATAGTGTGCACATCAGCTAGTGGGGTGGGGGAATGGGGTCAGTGGGCTCGGTATAGTGTCCTCTCCAGTATTCCTTGACTGGCAGTATATGACACAGGGCTTTTAAGGGGTATGGGTAATGTTAAGGTAGAGGGGAAAATATAGAGAATACATTGGAATCAGTAAAGAAAGAGAAGTCCCTCTTCCTCAGGACAGCTTTCCTAAGCACTCACCATCACAGTCTCCATGGATATCCTTGTGCAGCTTTTTGACATATATATCACTAAAAAACTTACAAGGCTTTTCCAGACTCGCGTGAGAAGTATCCCAAGTTGTCAAAAAGACTGCCATCCATTGTGGTGGAACCAACTGAGTCAGGGGAAGTTGAAAGTGGGGAGCTACGCTGGCCACCTGATGACCTGAAACCAGGGGAAGATAAGATTCCCCTTGCTGACCAAAGAGTCCGTGTTCAACAGCAGCAAATGGGGCTGGAAGGTATGAATTAATCATTTCTACCCTCTGATATTGAGGCAGTTCAGAGCATGGCAATTTATAGAAGACATATAGAGGCATGTGATGGGTACTTCTATGCTACACTGATGGATGCCTTAGAAATACCTGAGCTGATCTGAGATAGTTGAAAGGACTGAAAACTCATTGTTTGCTTTAGAGCAGGGGTGTCAAACATATGGCCTGTGGGCTGGATCTGCCCATGGAGGGTGGTCATTGGGCCCAGGAGGCTTACAGTACAGTTGCCAACAACAAAGGAGTTAGTGCCACTGCTGCTCAAGCCCCGTTGTCACAGCTGATGCAGGCAGCAAGCAGAGAGTGAGTGCACCACTGAACTTAATTTTTTAAATCACTGCTGGCAACTAAAACCCATGGCAGTTGGTGCTGGGGAGGGGGCTGAGGGGTGGCACTGTTACCTTCTTGGGTGCTGGCCACACTGATGCAGAGGTTCAGCAGCTGCCATTGCAAGGTTGAGTGGAGTCACAGTAAATCCTTAGCTACTAGTGCTGATACAGTGGCTCTGGCAGCCGTGGTGAGAAGCCCCACACTCCAGATCTAGCCCTCCAACTCATTCCTCCAACTCTAGATCTTTAGAGCGGTGGGGGCCAACCTTTTGGCAGGGGTGCTATAAATTAGCCCTCTGCCCTCCTTGAATGCCACTCCCATCCCTTCCCCTGCCTGATCTACTGCTCTGCTTTCTTCCCTGGGCTCTTTGCCTGATTTGCTGCTTTCCTTTCTGCTTCCTGCTGTGTCTGAGGCCATGCTCCCTGTTCCCTCTCTAGTCTGCTGAGTGCCACACACAGAGGCTGCCTGTGCTACTTATGGCACTTGTGCTGCAGGTTGGCCACCTCTGCACTAGAGTATCTGAAAAGTTTAAAATCCAGCAAATTTGCCACTGTCTATTCAAATGACCAAAAGTCAGCTTGTTACATATTAGCAGTTCGCTGTGACCCAAGAAACAAGCGTCTCAAAAGCTGTATAATCACCTTCTGTATATATACATAAATATATTAGCTTAGAAGCAAAATGTCTAATACCTGTGCGTTTTCAGAATGTTACTGAGATGTTCGTTATTTTAGACGTGCTCAGGCATAATCACTAATGGTGTCACGTAGTGGTAAATTTCTAGCTAGAGATATGAACGTGTCAGAGTATATGTCCTATACTAAGATCTGCATTATGTAGGCTGTTCTATTTGTTCCATTTTTGTTTAGCTTCAATATTCCCCCATCTCTACAAACCTTTATGTAGTTTGCATTTAAAGGCATCAACATTTGAAGTCCTAACTCCCACTGGCTTCGGCAGGGCTGCCTTTGAGAATAGTGGTTGCAAAATCAGATGCTATATTCTTCCCCTGCTGTTTGCAGTTTCCCTTATCTTCAAGAGGCAGAATCAGGCAATAGCAAATAGCTCTTTTCTTGAAGTCAGTCAAACGATACGCCATTTCAGCTGGTATTTTTGGGCTTTAGGCATGTGGCGATAGCAGGGTATAATCATTCTGTCTAATTCAAGAGGAAATGTTAAAAGGATCTACATTTACAAGCCTTGCTTGCGTATCGTGACCACTAATTTTTGCTGAGCAATAGTTCAAAGACCAGTACCTGAGGTCCTTGGTACTGGGAACTGGAGCAGATTTCATTAACAAGGCATGTTCCTGCAGTCTTTATTCAGCTGCTACATTGCCAGAGACTTCAGTGGGAGTTGTTATACCTTAAACAAGAGTAATCAGCACCTTTCCATTTCAGTAATATCAATTTTCGGTGTCTGTAGTCACCTGGAAAGTTGAGTTGCTGTGCAGCTAGTGTTCCCTACTCTGAATGTCACAGCTGGTTTGAAAGTACAGTTAATTACTAATTGTAAGTCTGAACACACAAATGTGTATTATCTACTTCAGTGAGCACAGTGAATCAAGCAGGGTTGTCATAGCCATATGAGGAAATAAATACTGATGAACTACCTCTTTGCAGATACTTTAGCACATCCAGCTCAAGAAGCGGAAGACAATACAGATACCATTGAAAACAGAACGGAAGAGGATGACTAGGAACTGCCAGGTCTCAGAAGTGAAACTTCATTGTGAGCATTGTTGAAAAGCTAACACATTCTGAAGACATGTCAAAATAATCTGTATTTAAATCTGCAAAGGTTTTTATTTAGTTAATACATGGTCAGAAATGTATGGGCTTTAGAACTGTTTATATTTCAACATTTAAATTTTTTCAGGCTGGGATTCATATTATTTGCTTAATTTTCCTGAAGAACCAATGGGATGCATTAAAAAAAACAACCACATTTCAGTTACAATGTGATCACAAAGTGAAAATGCTCTCAATTTCAATTAGCATATTTTAGTGGATTCACATTTTAAAGCAAGGCTGCTTTCAGGTACCAACAGCAGCACAAGGGGGTTATAATTCTACAGAAGGAACTTCTTAAATCTAAAAATCTTTCTTGTTTTTAGCCATTTATAACTAGCACTGTGATATTATGGACAATAGCTGTAATATAATGTCACCATTTGACTTTGTAACTTTTTGTATAGAGACACAAGTGTAACATTTGCATAAATAGTGACGTAGAAATTCAAGATTACCTTTGTAGGTGCAGATTAGAGCAGTACTCACCCTTTGACCAATCTGTGCAAATTGAAGTGAACCAGCCTCTTATTAATTGCATTTTAAACAAGAAGTCAGAAGTTTTAGAAATGCTTTATCGATGTGCATTGATGAACTGGAATACTTAGTCACTGGTGTTTGTCGAGTGAGACTGTTTGTTGTAGATTTGATTGGGTGGATTGTGTTGTTTGTACACACAATTCAGGGCCTGATTCAGCCCTGGTGTGATGGATTACCATCTCCATTGAAGCCACTAGAGACAGCCCCTGCTTCCACCAGGGCTGAATTTGTTTCACAGTTTTCATAAGAACTGTTGTGACTATTATTTTATTATGTCTGGTATATAAAATAAGGCCCAAATTGTCCCCAGTGACCTCACTGCAATAACATGAGGCAGCCCCTCCTCTGCATCCCACACAGACCTTCCTCCCTCCACAGCTCAAGGTCTGCTCTGGGGGAAGAGGGAAGAATGGGGCAGTGTGTGGGAGGAATGGGCAGGGTAGGGCTCAGGGAGATGTATTTCATCCTCACGCCTGCCATATTAACACTAACTATTAAAGAACATATGGCCTGGGGCTCTTATCTCTTCTGCTGAGGCCCTGGGAGCAGGTACAGCCAGAGAGACGGATTATGCATCTTAGAGGCCAGAGCTGGTACTGAGAACAAGAGCACCATGGATGACCCTAAGCTTGCCTGGATTCTCTGTGTCTGCTGTGGTCCTTGTAGCCTTTTCCTCCAGTGGGAAAGCCCCACTCTGGGCCCTAGCCCCTGGCAGGTGATGTTTTGGGCCAGACTGACTTCCCATTGGCCAGAACGTAATGGAGTGCTGTCTGGATTCCACCAATCAGTGCCCATCACGGTACAGGGCAGGCGCATCCACGGCGCATTCCTTCTCAGGACTGGACAGGTTCTGCACTTCTAATCAGTGTTTCCGCTGGGAAGAGCAGCTTGCTGGAAATGGATGGGAATAACACCGTTCCTTCCAGCAGTCACTCTAAATTTACTTCCAGGTGCACTCTGCGTCCAGTAATAATTTTCCCTGAAAGAAGCTTTTCAATGTGCAATGATCACTAATAGCTACTGGCCAGGTGTATTAATAAGATAATTTTATACATTCTTAGCTACTAAATTTAATATATTTACGTAAAGAATTCTGTGCAATGAATGTTTATTAATACATAGGAAAGAGACTATTTTACTTCAAAGCAAGATTAATTTATCTATAAAGATATAGTTCATTATTTGGGGTGCTTGGGATCAACGACCCTTTTATAAGCAGTTTAGTATACTATGATGCGATTTTAGGTTCAGCTTTGCTTTCTGAATCTTCATAACAATTTGTTTTGCCTGCTTGCCTTTGACTTCTTTGCTTATTTCTGTCCCATTAATATTCTTGTTTGAATGAAATCCTGGTTGAAAACTGTCCAAAATTTGTGGGAGTAACTGCAAGTTTCAAGAGTTTCATACAGTTCTTTCTGGCTCCTGGTCTTTGTCATCCCCTTTTGTGTGGTGGCAGAACTGTTTTTCACAAAATTGGAAAGGCAAGAACAAACTCAAGACTCTTGCTTGAGTAACACATTATGTACTTAGGGGCCAGCCAGCCAGGCATTGGGACAATGAAAACGGCACTAAGGGGAGCACAGCACTGGGCATGATGTGTATCATTTTCACCAGTACAGAAAAACACACAAGTAATCAGACTTTAAGGAACCAGTGAGGCAACTGGGTGGATATGTGGCACTCTTTAAAACCTGTGCTTTTGTATTCGTGGTCCAGAACTTTTAACAAACCCTGGAAAGACGCTGGGTTTAACTATGTAACGCTCAAGTAATAATCAACAGTTTTGCCCCACTCTGCATGAGTGACTCTGAACATATCTCCTTGGTTTTTTTTAATTTCAAAAAGGGAAAATCATTGTCATTTAAAAACATTTCCCCAGGTTTTATCCTTTGCCAGCTTTTGGATACCCTTCCCAACCAGTGTGGCCCGTATCTTGCTTCCACCCAAAGTTTAGTGGGCCTTTCTTCAGCAAGTTTCCCCAGAAACACCAAAGCTTCTGCATGTGGGTTAGGAACACTTCTGTTAACAGGACACATGAATACCTACTTCATTATATTACATAAAACTACAGCCATAATGAGTCTCCAGACTTCATCTTTTGAGACTAATTATTTTTCGCTTTCCTATTTTGTCTTTCATATTATGCCCTTTAAATATTTGAAGTAACAAAACCAATGGATTCTTAAAATTCAGGCATTATACTAAAGCCAAATGGCCTCAGTTTATCAATTACACAGAGCCAAAAAAGGAGAAGGTTGTATTTTGCTGTAGAAAGGCCAGCGGCCCTAAAATAAGACAGTGAGGTGGAGAGAGAAAAAATACTTTATAAAAACAAACTCTATTTATTCAAATTGCAGGTCTGTATATGCCCATTTATTTTGTCTGTGTGCAACAGTGTTGTCTATCTGATAACTCAATGGTTGTTTTGTAATTTTTTTCTGGATGAAAAAGCTTTGTAGAAACTAAAAAAAGACATTCAGTCATATTTTTCTAGTTTAGCTTGTAGGATAATATTTCATGTAGTGCAGAAAGAAAGTTTTATGGGATAAGGCATTGTTGGATTTTGGTCTATTTCAGTTGTTTCTAATTTTGTAAAATGCCATCTGTATATACTATTCAACTACTGTATGTCCTATAGATGTATTACACAATTTAGTCTATTAAAAGCCTATAATGGATCTATTTGAAGAACTGGTAAATCAAAGGCTTCTTGGTTGAAAAACATTAGACATTTGTGGATCTGTGCTCTTCCTGTTCCACATATAATACAGAGAAGCCATTTTCTAGGTTTTTTTTAGTTAGTTGAGCATGCTGATACACTACAAAATGAATGTTCTCACCTTTTTCTTTATGCAGCCAATGGTATAGTATAAACTGTTCTAAAGACAATCAAGCTCTGCAGATGTGTTATTTGCCATTTCCCTTCTCTTTACTAGGACTGCTCCTAGACAAGGGAGCTTGGAATTCATTCCTTATGTGTTGTCTTAAAAATGGCAAACATTTGAACTTCTCTTGTTCAAGCAACCTTCCTGAGCTCTGTTGCCCTGTGTGGAACTCAAAGGTAGCATGGCGTACTAGCAGTGGGCCAACTGACTCATCTTCATTCACCTTTTAATACTAAGCACATTTTAAACATTTGCTCAAAAGGTTATTGTAAAGCCCAATGGGGACTTGCATTACTTGAAGCACATCTATCGTGTGCTTATGCTGAAAGAGTGAGGTCATTTAGTAGATAAGATGAAAGACCAGGATAATCTGTCATAGAACAAACAGCATTTTCCCCAAAATGTCATGTTACCAAAAGGAGAAAGATCATGTAACTCAAGCACTAGACATTCTGTCAATCAATCTGACACTTAAGACTTTATACTCGCAATGGACCATAACACTTTGGTGTGCATGTGTGTCAGTGTAGTGAAAGACATCAAACATAGTGAGAGCCATTTCCTACAATAAGAACGTTTCCCCAGTTAGGAGTGGGATCTACTTTTAGTGGTATCCCACTATTGTCTAGGCCAGGGGTTCCCAAATTTTTTATGCCGCAGCCCAGCAAATCATGGTCCAGCAGTCACAGTCAACCGCAGCTGGAATTTGGGTAAGAATACCCCCATCCCCCAGGCAGGGGTGTGGGCCAAACCCTGCGCTGCTGCAGGCCCTGCAGAACGATCCGTGGCCTCTCCGCCTAGCTCTGGGGGGAGGGGGCTGTGGTTTGCCGGTGCGTGGTCACTTCTGGTCTGGCAGCCGACTGTGCTGTGCACGAGCAGCCAACCCACTGCCGCCTGGCACTGGGCCCTGGCCTGGGGATTGAGAATCCCTGGTCTAGGGTATCTTGTAGCATGGCACAGTTGGCACTTCCTACTATTTATTTATCACCCACATCATGTGAGAACCTCATAAACCTGAGCTTATTTATCATCCTAGTCACATTAGTAATCTCTCCATTTTACAGAGAGAGGTACATCATATAGAAAATGACTTTGCCAAAGTTTCACTGGATGCCTGTGACAGAGCCTAGAATCGAGCCTACGTTTCCTGAATTCCAGTCTCACATCCTGTCCACTGGACCATCCTTCCTGCTGCAGAACCTTAAAAACTGATATCTAAAATGACACTATATGGAAATTCTCCCTCATGTCTTGCGTTATTGGTTTCCATTGTTGCATGTTCCCATATCTGAGGAAACACTATAATCCCCCTTGATCACCCTACAGCATGCAGTGTCAACAGACACCATTAACTTTATTCAGATAACAGCAGAGTTGTGTTGAGCCATGAGTTTTATATTTACTTTGGTCTGAACATGGACAGTTTACCTTTAATTAGGATGAAAAGAGGAAAAAGCTATCCTTCTGTCAAGCTACAGATAGATATATCTTTTTAAATTGGCTAAAATCCAGCAGAATGCCTCAAATTTATGTAATGTTAAGTGCAGATATTTTCACTGAACTGATCTGCATATTCGCATATAATTGCCATGCATATTCAGCCTTCTGCTTATTGGTGCTTCCTTTGTGATATGTGCTGTTGGACACTTTTACAACTGAACTGGCAAATAAAAAGTCAGTGTCAGAATGGGAAAATCTGATTCTTGTGGTACATTCCACTAAAAAGTATCCCTGTTGTCCTAATTCACATCCCATTTTGAGTCTTCATTAAACCTGATGTAGAAGAGAGCAGTCACAAAACACTACATTGGAAGTATGCGAGAACCCTGTATTATCCACAGTGAGACATTTCAGCTCATGACAGCATGTAAACACCATGTCCACTCTTTGGTTATGAAGTTTGTACTCAGACCCTGTTTTTCTGGCATAGACCAGACTGGAAGAACTCCCCAGGAACAGTTTGGGAGCATGAATTCATTTCCTATATTCCATGTTCTTTTATTTCAGTCAGCTGTGGAAAACTGGGATTTCAACTAAGTGTCTGTAACCTCAAACATTTTGTTTAAAAAAACAGAGTTTAAAAAAATCTGAAAATTTCATCTGGAAATTTTGTCAAAAACAATTTTCTTTCTTTTTTTCAAACAGTTTTGGCAAAAATCTTTGACATTTGAGTTGAGTTGACCTTGTTTGAGATGGCTTTGACTTATCTCAAGCCAGAGAATTGGCACTAATATATAGAAATCCAGTTAAAAGAAATCTTCAGAGAAGCAGAATTATTAGTGACTTAATCTCTCTTCCTCTGTTCTGTCCCATAACATCATGTATTCTTTCAGGTTCCAGACGTTCCATTACAAGGGATATGGATATTTTCACACCCATTTACAGTTCCGACATGTTGGGCTGGGAATTTGTTTAGAACACGCATAACTACATTTATTCCAAGAACTAAATGAAACTATGAAATGAAGTCAAGCCTCACCATTAGCTTTTACACATTGTGACAACTTATTTGTACCTGGCCATTTAAATTATGGAAACTTAAACTACCAAACAGCCTTTTCATATTTCCAGACATACCAGTTGACATATGGACGTGCATGTGTTAGTTTTGTAATATGCAGAGTAGGTGGGAACACATACATTCAGCTGAATGAGGTAAATTCAGTGTAAGCCCAAATGCTGCTCTTGGCTTCTGTGAGTGGAGAAAAGCAGAACTCAGCCAGTCCCAGCCGGGGAGCAGGTAGAGAAAGGAATGCAAGAGTCGCAGAGAGAAGTGCAGCTCCCCACAGTAACTCATAGCACTTCACAGGAAGCACTATGAGTTACAGTGACCCCCAGACCCAATAGATGTTCACTCTTGGGTCCCAAGTGCTGGGGTATTCATCTGCAATTTGGAGAGGCTGCCAGTCTGCAGCTGCTCTCCCCTAGTCCCGTGCCTGCCGCCATCCAGCCCCAGCTCTGTCTTCAGAATGGGAGTGGGGGCTAGGGAGCAGTGGGAGTTTGGTCTGGGTTTTTTTCAGCCAGCACTGGAGGATAGGGCAGGTGGCTTGGAGCCACCCCCACCTCAGGAGGGCTCCAAGCTGCCTGCCCCACCCTCTAGCACAAGCTGCAAAACCCCCAAACTAAATTTCCTCTGCTCCTTTTCCCCCCTCCCATTGTGACGACAGCACAGGGAGTAGGGCTCAGCTGCATCAGCCCAGCCCTGCTTCTGGTGTGCACAGACAGACATTAATGAAAGCACTTCATTTTGGAGTGTCTTCCATCTGAACCCTCACACAATGTGCTTTCAGGGGCCAGACTGAGCAAAAATTGTCCCTTTTGTCTGTGTCTTCTATGGCAGGAGGGAGTTGTGCTTCTCTTGTAGAAGCCTCCCTGGTTTTTGGGTGTGTGATAGTCCACGCCTCCCATTTCCTTCAGTTGATGTTTCAGTCTCCCAGGAACTGATATTTTAATTCTGAAACCTAAGGATAATTTAAATGAATTATTTCTCTGCTGATGATTTGAGCAGAAACAACCAGCCTAGTTTCTTTATCTGACAGTCCCAGACATCCTTTCAGTCTCAGGCACTGAAAAACTTCGACTGTCTCCTACCCAGATCCCCAGCTACCTCTCTGGTGAGCTCTACAAGGCAGCTAGACGTTGTCAGGAGAGAAGTCTGTGCCATGTTAAACACTGAAAGTGCAGGGAGAGCCTAAAATAAACTGAATCAAACCCGAGAGTTAATAACAGAGCAGTTGCTGTACTGATTCTGTTCTTTATTTCACGAACACTCCCTGCAAACTATTTTATAAAATTTCTCTGGTGCTGCTACAGAATACAGTGAATTTGCCAGAAAAATTTGCCCAGGACTCACTGGGCAGTGCAGCATACTGAGCCTTCAGCACAGTACTAGTCTCCCCTGCTCCTTATCAACTCATCCAGTAGCCCTCTAACTCCCACCACAAACACATACTCCCCAGATCTGAACACACCTATTTTATGTCCTTGCCACATGGGGTTGAGAGTTTGGGGGCACTGTCAGGGGAGGTAAAAGGGACGGTTTCTCTCTAAAACTAAAACATTGAAGATGGTCCCAAAGTTGCTTAAGCTGGCTGTGGGCAGCCACATAGTAGCAGCCTCTGCATGGAAATAGGATCCTTTCAGTGAGGCGACCAAACCTCTCGACTCCTTGCAGCCAAGAATTTCAAGATTACATCATCAGGCAAAAGTGAGTTTCTAGGGTCCCTAAACCCCTTTCTGTAGGAATCTCCAGAAAGATACAATTTATCAGGAGGTCAAATATGAATAAAATATGACCTGGTTTTAGACCATTGTCATTGTAACCTGCAATAAGGATGGTCTTACCTCTGTTGCAGCACTTTGGCAGGGAAATTGTCTCTCCCAAGCGGAAGTGCTGAAATAGTTTTGCTGATATGCATATTCTTGCCCACCTCTGTATTGCAGCACACATAGTGTTTGTCTGAGAGTACCACTCCCAACAGCACACTGGACATACCCTGTGCCATGAATCCCAGCGTGACACTGAAAATAATGGACCTGAGCTGACCTGCGTTGTAGCCAGTGGGAATTTTGCCAAAGCCTTCAATGGGAGCAAGACCAGGACCAACTGGAACACCTTAATAAAGGCCTGGGGCACAGCACAGCATGCTGGGAAGGGTCCAGTGCTGGAGAGAAAAGTAGCAAACAGTAAGAAAAAAAAATAAAGAAAAACACTTAAAAAAAATCAGGCAGAGAGAGATTTAAGGCCAATTCGCCTATCCACCTTCCTAGCATAAGTCCAGAGGAACTGTTGACTTCAAGGGAGCGACTGGTAAATCTGAGAGAAAAATCCAAGCCTTGACTTTTCCCTGCTGTTTGCAGAGACCATATTTAGGGCCCTCCAGCCCTCCCCTTCCCTCCCCTTTGCTCACACATTACCAGTTTTGTTACCATTTTTGTCTTCCCCCTTTTTTTTCCTTAACTCTTTGGAATCACATTTCAATTCCCCTCATACTTCTAGCTCCCTCTTTGCTTGTGCCCTGCACACATGTAAAATTAAAGCCTGGATCTCAGGTCCACTTGGAACTGAGGTGACACATCCAAATCCTGGAGCTGACATAAAAGCTAAGGTGCTGCTACCTATTTTTAGCAAGACTGGGTTAAATAAAGTGGCTTATTCATCCCTGAGATTTTAAATGAATTCCAGAGAGGACAAAGAGCCCTGTGTCTTCTCTCCCACCCATTTTTTTCAGCCCAGTTTAAACATGCAGAGCTAAATCCTCCCTGCTTTGTTCCAAGAGTGAGTCAAAATAAGAGCAGAAAATGATTTGCTAGCTCAGCATGAGCCACTGTTTTGCTGACAATAATCTATATGATTTTCATATTTTTTATCAGGAGACTGGAAGTACTTAAAATAATATGAAGCATCAATGGCCAGGACCAAATTCTGCTCTTGCACACACCTATATTAATCCCCTGACTTCAGGGGAATGGCTTTGGACAGACTACAGTGTAGCTGAAAGACACAGGGTCCCGAGGAAATTAAAAAATGAATAATATGAGTTATTTTAAACTTTGCTCTCCATAAATGCTCAGTAATGTATCGGAAAAAAGCATAGCAGATGAAGGCTTTCAAGCTAAGCCAGGGTCCCAAGGAAGGCCAGCTCTCTCGTTAAGTATAGGCCTTTCTGTATCCTTTAAAACATTGTCTGTTTGTAAAAGCAGAGCTTGCATGTGTTCTCCACGCAGCCATGAAATGCATTTGGCAGGGATTTCCACCAGCTGGAAGTTTTAAGTGTGCTATATTCCTGCAACCCCCGTTTCATAGGCAGTTCATTTTAATGAATAGGAAAGTTCCAGATGAACCCAATATTTAACCCCATCACATGTGCTTAATTATAAACTTGTCTGAGGTGTACGTGATCACGTCGTCCCCTCGCATCTGAACTCGGTCATACAACGGCACAAGGTAACACAATGGAGCCCTCAGACCTACTGGCTCGAGCATCTAAACTCCCAAGGTTGGGGACTCTCCGTTTCTTTCTTTGCTGTGTTTGCGCTGCGGTCAGTACAAAGCCATCCTGGTCTATGAGTGGGGTCCCCAACACTACCATAATGCAAACAACAACCAACAGCAAAGGGGTGAGTATCTGGTGCTGGGATCAGTCCCTGTTGACAGCTGCCGGGTCTGTATGGCCTGAGCTGTGCTAATCCACAGTCTATTTACAGCCCTGCAGAGGAAAATACTCATTTCAGGAAATTCCCCTTTCCCAGTATCGGACAGGTTCATCTCTTCCTGTGAGCAAACCTGCCGGATCAAGAGCAGCTCAGCCTACTGGAGAATCTTAGTTTAGAGCCTGGGCTCCCTGGGGAAACCCTGATCAGCAGCCAGCTAGGAGAGAGAGCCAACTAATGGGGTGGTCTGCAGGTTAACAGCAGATGCCATGGATCCCCCTCCCTTTTCCCAAGATGGCTATGTAAGCACAAAGCCAGGGTACACTTCTGCTTTGTCTTCTGCTGCAAAGAGGAGGAACAAAATATAGGGTTTTCCTGCACTCTTCCCATGGTATCCAACCTGGGCCTCCAAGGGGTGTTTTTGCTCCTCGTTCTACTCCATCCAGCCAGGACTGAGTTCGAACTGGGCAGGTACTGCAGAGAGCAGATAGAAACTCTTTCAAATTGCTGAACACATTTGCCTAAATGGAAATAAGAATCAGCAGGGCTGACTCTCTCAAACCTCCTATCCACATCCTTAGAGGTTTGGTAGGAAAACCCTGGACAAATTCAGATCTCTTTCCTACACAAAAGGCTTGTGTGTCTATCTTCAAACACAAATGTTTTGCCACACAGAATTCTGTCAAGAGCTGTGCTTATTATTCCAGCTTTACAATAAAAATTGTTGTGCAAATGACCTAGATACATAGAGCACAGCACTTAAATAGGGATTTAGCTCAATCCAGCATGCACATCTAAGCAGGGAACATATACAAGCTGGGAAAACACCATATTGTGATCATAAAGGACCTTAAGTCCTAGATGCACATTGGATATATGTACCCAGAAGGCAGCGCTGGATTGATACTGTAGCCTACATTTTGACTCAGCTGAAGAAAGGACTCAGAGCAAGGAAGCCGTTGGGTTCTAATCTACGCTAAGCTGCTGGTTTGACTGCTTGTGTTTCAGCCATACACCATGTACAGCTGAGTAAACCGTAGGTCCTTACTGAGACCAAGTAACTATTCCATTTGTTGCTTAAATGATGCACATGCAGATATTCTTATATGCCAATATTCACCATCAACACTTGTTCTTCAGTAGTACTACATACACTCTCAAACAGGAAAGTATCTGATTCTCTTTTTAATGGAATTTCAGCAGGAATAAGCACATGAGTATAGACAGCAGGAGCATGGCAGGAGCAGGCCAGAGTTTGCATCAGAAAAGGATATAATTACTACTACAATATGATCGTGTTGGATAAAGTATGTTCACGATAAACAGATACATTGTACCCATATGGAATACTTATATAAGCATATTATATATGCACATATACATCCAGATCGCTGCCTTGCTAGACTCACTATTAACTTTGCTTCAAAAGAAAGAATTCAAAAGGGAACTGAGAAAACAACTTCTGCTCGCAAAGCTGCCTTGGATTGCTATGGTACCCTAGACGCTCGTGCTGGGATCTAGGAGTTTTTACTGTGCTGCCGTTTGTTTGTTTAATCATGTCACCGTTCTTCTAGTGTCGTTCAATAAAGTTTAAGACCATGATTAAATTCCAAAGTTGAATTCCATCAGAACTCCACATGCTGGCCCTAAATAAGAAAAGCTGTGTCTGCCAGTGTTTCTACAAGCTGCCAAGGAAATAGAGCTCTCTGTACACCGACTTATCCTGTAATTAGGCTGGATCTGTTCCTTGGAGATCTATTTTTTTCTAAGATGACACCAACATCTGAGTAATGCACCAGTCGTGCTGTACTACCAATTCAAAGCAAAGAGCTCTCCTGACATCAAATTCATAAGGGAACTGGAATATCAGCTCAGCTCTTTCCATATTTTATTTCTAAGACCCACAACATAGGCAGAACATGACAATGTCTTTGTTTATGCAGTTATAGCAATGCTGACCATGTGAGGAAACATTTCTCAGAGCAGGTTTATACAAACAGGCTCACTCCAGGTTTAACTGGGATAAAAAAAAGTGGAAGCAGAGCCCTGGACTTCAAACTGAATTCTCAATACCTGTTATCAGCCTCATCTTTAATGGCCTAATATCAGTTGCTCATTAGGAGGAGCCCCTGATGATTTTGTGCACCCAGTGCAGTTCACACAGAATACTTCTGCTCACAGTTTCTGCTCATATGATGCAGAGTTTCTTTACTCTACGTTTTTATGTGCATGTTAGTCAAATATGTGGCTGAGATGGTTTGGACTAGGCTGTTCCTGGGTTGAGCAGGGGATTGGATTGGAATTGCCTCCTGAGGTGCTGTCCAGCCCTATTTTCTATGAGTCCATATTTAATCGGGGATCTGTATCCAGGAGCAGATCCAGGACTTCCCAGAGCGGGGTGTGGGAGCAGCAACTCACACTGCAGGGGAAACTGCAGCCCTGCTCCCAGTCTCTCTCACCACAGGAGCCTCTGGGGACTTTTTAAAGTCCCTAAAGCAGGTGAAAATCCTGCCTCCCTTCCTGTTACTGCTCAGAGGCATGGCCCCACTATCCTCTTCCCCCTCTCCCACAACTCTCCTGCCTTTCCTGTTGCTGCTGCTTTTTCTACTGCTCAGGGGTGGGAAAGCTTCAGTCAGCCAGGCTGAGCAGGGGTTTAGTTCAGCTGGGGAGGGGACAACAGCAGCATGGCAGGATAGTAGTCCCTGCCAGGTCACAGCAGAGGGAGCGGGACCCCCATCCATCCCTAATGCCATCATCCCCAGCTAGGCCCAGCCCCTGTACTGCAGGCAGGAAGGGCACTGGTGCCTCCCTGCCTCCAAGACAATGGGGAAAAGCAGGTAGGGGAAGGAGGCAGCATGCCTTTGAACAAGAAGGGGAAGGGAGAGAGAATTGTCACTGCTTTAGGGATGTAAAAAAATCTCTGGAAGCTCCCATGGTGCAGTACAATCCAAAAGCAGGGTGCAACCATGCCATAACACTGCCTCTGAGTCCACCCCTCTTTGTGTCTTCCAAATGCACACATTAATTTCATAGTCCTAACTGAGAAAACCTCTCTCTTGAGTTCAGGTGCAATTTGTACTTTCAGTCTTGAAAAGGGTGTCACCATATGTGGCCGATATTCTATATTGCTCATTTTGCTGGGTCACTCACTGACATCAGAATAAGCAGGTTATACAGCTTGCCTAGGGCACCAGCTTTAATTTTTGAGAGCTAGGACATTTACAAGCCATGGAATTAATTTCCCAGCTCTGCTCATCCTGTCTCAATAGTTAGGTCTAAAGACATTGGTAGCAGCTGACACTTTCAAGAGTGTTTATAAAGCTTTGGATTGTTGCAAGAGGTGAGTTATAAAGGAACAGGTGCAGGATGGCCAGAAGCTCTTCCAGTTCCCCTCATGCTTCTGGAAGCACACCTGTTGTTTCTGCCTACGCTAAAGAAAAGAGAAGAAGCCTCCAGGATCGCCTTTGACCAGGGTTTGAAACTCTTGGGTTTTAGTACAAAACAGGGACATTCATTTCTGAGAACCCCCCTAGAACTTTGCTAGAACAAAACTTCCAGACATTAGTGAGATCAGCACCGCTTGCAAGTTAGAGAGTACCTAGGATCTAAGCCTTGAATCTCAAAGTTGCAAAAGCCATTGAAATAACCCTCTGCACCCCATTGCATATTAGGACTTTCTCTTAGAGAGACAGGGTTTAATCTGTGAGCAGAGCTGAGATATAACATACTAATGTAACTTGCCCTCTTGGCAAGCAGAGGCTGCTCTCCTAGAGGGGATTGTTGCCTGTGGGTACATTGGCCTTACCCACCACTTGCTCAGTAGCGCCTGGGGGGCTGGTCCTGAAGTCAGAAGTAAAAATCAGCCAGTTTGCACCATCTTGCTGCACAGCTCATTTTCAATCAATGAATTCACAGAAGCCTACAAAGGGCACATTAAAGTTTAATGCTCAAGGCCCTAAACAATGGGCCTCCTGAAATGCACTGCACAGCATGCTTCATGCTGCTTCATTAGCACAGGAGAGCAGACAGAAGCCACTGGGAACCGAATTGCAAACACAACTTCCTTTGGCATTTCCATTGTCTAATTCCTGTGAACTTTGTAAACAATTGCACAATGTCCATCAATGTTTCAAGAGAAGCCTTGTTAACCACTGGGAAGAAGCACCCTCATGGCTCCACCACAGGTCTGAGCATCTATACACACACGTGCTATTCTTGATTCTGGCACAAACTTGTTGTGCAGCCTCAACCAAGGCACTTAACCTCTGTGGGCTTGATTCACAAAGGGGACTTAGTCACCTATATCCAAACTTCTTAAAACCCCATGTAGGCCCAACAGCATCCACATTTCTGCCACCAAAGTCCCATTAACTTCTCCCATAGGGCAGCTGCTGAATGGCATAGGTCTTGACAGCAATGAATAACTTCAGACTTAGTCCATATCTAAGCCATCAGGATTCACATACTCAGCACTTCTCTACCTACTTTGTCTATGGGACATACTTTGGACACTTCTTCTCCACAAAGCTCAGCCAGCAGAAGGAGATGGCAATGGTAGTGCCTCTCTCTCTTACCCCCGCATGTCCCCCAACAGCCCCAGATTTAGAGCTCACACTGTGGGAGACCCAGGTAGAGACTATTCTGGTATGGGGCTCTTCTGTTCTGTTCTTTCCTGTTGAAGCTATACCACCTTATATAACAGAATATGTTCACAGGAGAAGACACTAGAACGCAGATCTCTCCCTCTCGTGGGAGAGTCATTCTTACCAGCCATTCCACCCCTTGGATCCAGTGAATATTTAACTATTCCATACAGAAGAGAACAGCTTCAGCAGGAAAGTGATAGGCTAGCTATTGTGTCCAAAGTGTATTTCTGCTCCAGGAATCTCCACTTGTCTATGGATGCAATTTAGAGCAACCCCAGGCTGCTTTAGCTTGTGCCAAACTAGCTCTGGGAGTGAGGGTCATAAATATGTCATACAACGCCTCTGGTTTTCCTTCCCCCTTAGGTTCTCTTCTGAGGGGAGCCTGGCTTGGCCAAAGCACCTCCTTGCCTTTGATGTGTTTTGAAAGTTTCATACTTGGTCACTGTGGTTGTTAAGAACCAGATACTTTACTCTGTTCTCCACAGGCAACTGGTAGGAGGGGCATGGGTGGTGGGGGGGCATGTGCCCCCTTGAGATCGGCCCCTGACTCGGCACCACTCAGAATGGGGCTGTTTTTTTGCCATGTGGGTCGGGGACATGCGGGGGCAGGGGTGGCGCTAAGCTGCGGCACAGAAGTATAGGAGTAGATATGGGGCTTTTGGCCTGCCCCTGGGCCTGCCCACAAATTGTGCCCCCCAGACTCAGGAGGCATCAGTCACCACTGCTGTTCTCCATGCTTCCTACCCCAACTCCCTGAAGTCCATTCCCCAGACACCTTTTAGCTGCTTTTGGTACTTTTGATGATTATATGCTTTTAGCTGTGGCTTCCGACTGCTTTAGAGGGGAGCAGTGGGGCTAATATAGGTAAACACATAGTGATATAATCAAAAGATAGATTAGCAGCTCTCCAGTTACAGCGGGTGAGGCTTGAGAAAAGAATCGCTCTGATCTCTGCTCACTGAGTATTATTTATGAGCCTAAAAACTTCACGTAACAAACTTCAAATGCCCTGTTCCTGACAATTACTCCAGGACTTCCTTTACCCCAGTGCTGCGGCACCGACACAACTACAGACCACTTCCTATTCCTGTTCATTCACATGCCATGCCAGGCCTAGAATGGTTTCCTGCTTTGTACAGATGTAGGTGGGGACTCGGAGGCAAACCCTTCCTTTCTTTCACAAGGAGGCTTGGTCTGGTTCTTGCTTATCTGGTGCAAGGAATTATACAAGTGCTTGTTAAGTGTTTGCCACTAGAAAGCTACTATCTGAGATGTTCTATCCTTTAATAGCAGTGGCACTCCTTTCATTTTCCTCCTTTTTACCCACAGCTTAAAAGCAGCAATTTATATGCCTGGCATTTCATAAATGTTCAGAATTAAAAGACTACAAAGTAATCCGTGTATTGCCTACATAATGTGACATGGAACATTGCTACTTAGCAAATTAGACAAGAGGCATTAAAGGTGAGGTAAGAATATGGATATAATGACAGTATTATTACCTGAGATTCCTGGAGACAGTAAAGGTTTGAATAAAACATACTAGAGAGGCTGGGATGATTTAAGATTTGCATTTCCATATTAATGGATGCAGGCTTGTGCACAGTTTCCCAGCTTGGAGAAGCAGTGATTTGCAGGCATTGATTTTTCTCTTCATCTGATGTTTGCTTTTGTGTTGCATTTGAGGTGCCCGAGTGGCAATTTGAACATTGATACCGAAGCATTTGAAACGTTCCAAACTCAAATCAGTGTGAGCAGAGGCGTTGTGCTGCAACGCACTTACCTCAACCCCATGCACAGATGCCTTTACGGGAGGCAGGTTTGCAATCGCACCAGCTCTTGTGGACAGCCACCCAGACAATAATTCTGCACAGATTCTGATTCTCTGCTCCCCAACCTCAGGACCCAGAACATTGGCACGGGCCAATTTGGGCTGCAGAAGAGCCCATAGCGCTGTACTCCTACCTCCACAAAGGGGTTGAGCTGCATTCAGGTCTACATTTGTCCCCTTCACAATGGACCCCCTAAACCTATTGCCTTTCCTTCTACGTGACCTCCCCAGTGGTCCATCAGGCAGATACCAGTACTTGCATAGTACCAGTCGTTTGCTTTTCTGTACCGCAATCCAGCTGAGGTGCTCCCTGTGCTTTGCTGACCTCAGGGAACTGAGCCTCATAGCACCTCTGTGAGGTAGGCATTCCCCTTGTTTTACCAGATCATGAAAGAAGACACAAAAAACAGATGGCAAACTTGTGATAGCTGGGAATGAAATCTACATCTCAACTCCCTGTCCTTGGCTGTAGTCGCTAGGTTTGCTTCCTGTCACGCTGAACATGAGAACAGCTTCATCGTGTTATGTAATGATGCCAGCTTTGTCTCACAGGATGTTTGCTTTGTGAAATTTCACTTGCAAACAAAGTGTTCCCAGTTAAGCTGTGATGCAAACTAATTTAGGACACTCACCCTTAGCTCTCCACCTGCCCACCCCTCTGGTTCTCTGGAAATGAAGCTTGTATCGTGCTGAACAATCCCTTAGCAAGGCAACTGAAGCCATGTCCTTTAGTGTTAGTCAAATGCTTTGTGCTGTAAAACATTCAAAATGTTAAGAGCTGCAAGAACAATCTACCCCAAACTGTTTGGAGGAGCTACAAGGAGGCCCCATCTTTCTCCAAGTAACACACTACAACACAGGAATAAAAATATCTAGTCCTGCCACCCTATACTACCCTATACAGTGGAAACCAAAATAGCTCTAATGCTGACTATATTGCCATAAAGCCTTCTTGTTGTGGCAGGTCCAGCTATGCTAGCAAAAGATCTGTCTGACCCTAATTCTGGAATTTGTTGTGTGTAGGCTGATCTATGTTAAGCCCACAGGACTCAATCCATGTGCACTCACTTACAGGATAAGGGACCTGTTGATATTTTGCCTTTACAGAAGAAAACTGTCCATAATGATGCTTTATTGCACCACAGTTAGTGTGGGGGTTAAACATTAGTTTAATATTTTGATCCTCTTGTGTGATAATCTCCTCGGGTCTGCTGGGAAGGTGCAGAAAGATCTGATTTCATCCCTTGTTTGGTGCATCACTCCTGCAGAGTTATGCTGATGGATCAGCACACAAATGCAAGCACTAGGGTTAGCTGCCCACAGATGTGAGTAGAGTAGCCATGCTGCAAAGCCGTATCTGATTTGTTGCGTCTTCAGTGCTGCTCTTTTTGGTGTTTATTATTAGGACTTCCGGAAGTTCGTTGTGCTGTAGTAAGCTGAGCTGCTCTAGGACCCTCTCCTAGTGAATTGTGGCAGGACTTGTCTGTCTTTCTGCAAGGAATTATGGGGAGGCACTGGGGGACTAAAGGTGCTTGAATGATTTAATTTTCATCCTGACCACAAAGCACTCAGGTGAGTATTAGCGGCACCTCAGTTGTAACTCATAGCCCCAGCATGCCAGCTAGCTTGCCCTGAAAGCATCATCAAAATCAAGTGAGATGTTTTTGGGTGTATACGGGAATGGAGATGAGTCAGCACTGGAGTAACAGCTCAGGCTAACACTAAAATATAGATCATCGAGTCTAAAAGGAAGGATCTTTATCAGGCATTGCACTGATTTAGACCTATTTCTACTCCATATCTCACAAGAGGGAAAATCACTAAATAAACTTAATAGTGGCATCAGTTTTCTCATCTTACCAGGAGTTTTTAAGTATGCATGTCACTCCACATGACTCTGACTATGCTTGTAGAGCGTTGTCTATATTCCACTCTTTGATTAATCTCTCTTGCTATATCCCAAGTTCTTCTGAGCCAGAAAATCCGGGCCCAGTTGGGATAGTAGATTTGAAAGCACTAATCTTTGGAAATGTATAGCAGGCATCCCTTAGGAAATGTACTCATCCTTCCAGCAGATAAGCTATTCGCTTTTGTAACTACAGTTATGACTTTTTCTCTGCATAAGTGGCATCACACACACACATCACCCAAAAGAAGGCAGATGCATAGAAATGCAAGTCATGTTCCAGGCATGAAATGCCTATTTAAAGAAGTTGTCAAGTTTTGCTAAATTCAATGCCATTCGCTAATAGATGTATAGATTCAGATGCTGGGGGCAGCGTGAGCCAACAGAGAGGATCATGGATTGAAGTCTTGTCCATGTGTCCAAAAATCATGAGTCAAGTTCCCCCAAAATCGTGAGACTGGCTTTAAAAAATTCACAAGATTTTTAAAAATAATTTGAGCTCCTGACTCGCCTTCTGGCTTTGAATCCCTGATGGCTGGGGGAGGGTTAGTGTCAATAATTTCAAGCTTTTTTTCCTGAAGCCCAGAGGGCGAAAGCCTTACTGTTTTGTTTTTTGTTTTTAAATCAAAAGCTGAGAATCTCTTAGAGCTTCATGAACCTGGGTGCTGCAGAGTTAAAAACACCAAGGATCTCAAGTCATGAGGTGAAATTGCAAGTTGCTGAGGTTGGACTTGGATCTTGGCAGACTGGAGTGCTCTTCTCAGCTTCACTTATGGCCTGCTAGATGATCCTCCATGAGCTTCTGCACTTGTTGGGTGACAGCTGCAAAAGGACCTAGGCATCATGATGGCTAATTTTTAATGGAATTAGGTAACGGGGCGCCCTATACAGTGCATCGGGGCAGTAAGGTGCCTAATAATGAAATGCAGAAAAGCCAGCATGGGGACTGGGAAGCCACCTAAACTAGCTAACAGAAAAAGCTGAGTGGAGGAGTGTGACATAGGTCCCAGCCCCAGAGGAACCTAAGGTAGTCTATACAGTGCCAGCCTGAGGGTGCCGTGGTCACAGGGCACCAAACACACACGCGCACACACACACACACACACGAGAGCAGCCTGTGCTCACAGCAGCACTCTCCCCCGACCCCAGCCGATCTCTGCCCCGGGCAGGAGAAGTGGTGCCCAGGCCAGCCCAGCCCAACCACCACCTCCAGCCACTGCTCAGGAGGAACCAAGCCAGGTATATGTGGGTGAGGTGGCATTTGCTCCAGTCTGCCCTTGCAGTAACAATGCTTGCCCACCCACCTGCTCGGAGCACCATGCCACTCCCTGCCGGACTGTGCCCCAAGCCCCTGCCCACATGCCTCTGCCAGCAGCAGCACCGTTGACTCAGGGGACACCAAAATACAAATTTACCCAGGACACCATTTTCCCTAAGCCTGACTCTGCATCTATATGACATAAGTGCAGGGTAGACGTGCTTCAGCTAGCTTTAACTTGCCAGCTTGCATGCAAGCAGCTCAGTGCAAACTAAGTTACCCTACAGAGAAACAATTATCCCTGCTCAGGATTCACAGCCATGAAGGGCTAGCCAGGTTCCTAAGCTAGCCCTTTCTCACAGAGCAAGGAGGAGAAGGCCCAACCAGCAACTGATGGGCTATTCTGGGGCTGGGTCTCTCTCAGTCAGTACTCATTCATGTTGTCTAAAGGATGCATGGTTTCTAGGCTGAGAGAGAGAGAAACAAGCAGCTTTCTGCCCTGTAGTAAGGACTCTCATGAAGGCGCCGTCTTGGTGCCCGTGTACTTTGGCACAAATATTCTCTGGAACTTGGGCTGAAAGTCAGGTAGCTCCTTGACCCTAGAAATGTTCAAACCACTATGCTAAAACCACTCTCTTCTTCCCCTCCCTCCCTCTTTCCCTGGCCCAGTAGATACTTGGGTGTGTACACTGAGTGGAAAGATTCAAAAAAAGGTGGCTGAGAGCAAGCCCAACCCCAGAACACTGGTCAGGGCTAACCTGTATAAAGACACTTGCCTGTTGGGCTGAGAAATGCCAGGAGAAAAACCAGCCCAAAAATGATGCTCAATTCAGAAAAAACAAAACACAGGCTAATAAACAGGAAGCACATCTTGTGCATGAGACACAGGTGAGAGATTTAGGAGACCTGGGCTTGGTGACTGCGTCTGTCACCAAAGAGCTCAGCTCCCAGTGCCTGCTGCCATGATATCTGTGGCCATATATTCCAACAGCTCAGCATGCACCATGCCAAATTCCTTGGAAGATCTGATCGCTTGCCTTGGAGCATAAATGGGAACTGAATGTTCTTGACAATTTGGCCCTGCGGCTAGATGCTGAGCTCTTGCGAAGGCCTGTTCCTTAATTTGTCAGTCCATCCATAAAATAGGTATACAATTGCCATTTGGTTATTCTTTTCTGCCTTGTCTATTTATAGTATATGCTCTTTGGGATTCATCCTGTCTTTTACTATGTGTCTATGCAGTGCTTAGCACAAAGAAGCCCCGGTCTTGCTTAGGGCCTATGGAATATAAATCACAAAAGAATCGAATTTGCCTCCCCAGTCATTGCTATAGTATAGTGGTTCTCAGTGAGGGTGCTGCAGGGTGCAGTGCAATGTTACAACTGCTGGGTTTGCAAACTCCTACACATGATTCACAAAATAAATCAGTTTCCAAGTAGGAATCCAGAGTGTCAGAGCCATTCTGCCCTGCAGTGGTCTTTCTTAGCAATTTGTAGCAGAAGAATCATTCAGATATTTTCTGTAGTCAAAATGTCAGTGAAAGCTAAGAGCTGACATTTTTTGAGGGGGGTCGTGAGTGTAATCAGGGGTGCCTTTAATCTATAAAGGTTGAGAACCACTGTTCCTGCAATTCCATTAAGGATTCACAAAACCAGTAATTTAACTGGGGAGGAAGGCTGGGCAACTGAGGCATCAGCCCCAGGAGCCATCTTCTGGGGGGACTGACACAAAAACAGTCACTGCTGCAGTTGGCAGCTGGCCAAGCTGCTGTCACCATCAGCAGCACAGTAGCTGGCATTACCCCGCGTGCAACTGCTGCCCAGTGTGCAGAATTGCCATTTAAACTTCTGCCCAGAACAACCTACTATAACCCTGTCTGACTTCTAAGGGAAGATTTCCTTATTCTTAAGCATTCCCAACCCATACCCAACATACCAGATTACAGCAATTTACCAATCTTGGCCTTTTGGAATAACATTTATAAATATCCCTTTGCATTTCTTAAAAGACTTTTCATGTTCCCCCCACATACATGAGGTTTAGCAGCAGCTTCGTTTCTCATGCAGGGCGTAGATGATTATATATTGTGCTGAGTGAAGTTACTAGAGAAGTCCTGATGGTACAAAAATAGTTCTTTGTTTCGAATGTGGTATTTGTAAAATAAGAGCCAGAAATAGCGCTGGGATGGCTGGCTTCAAGTGGTGCTGACCTTTCAATTACACCAGTGGAAACTGCCAGCACAGAAATCCTTTCACGCAGGTTGTGCTGTGCGCACTGTATTCCCCAGTCGCCCAGAGGGAGTATGAATAATGCTCAGCTCTAAACCTCTTGTTAATCTTTTCATTCAGTTGAAGTCAGTTTTAGTCACATTAGCTAATGTGCTGAGGAAAAGGGTCACATTAGCTGAACCTGGGAAGGCTTTTCCTGGGAGAAATACAGGATTGACCACAGAGCTGGAATATAAAATGGCCACCTACCATCTCCTTACGGAGGATTTTAGCTAATCTGTGGCTGCAATCCCAGTGGGCAGTTAGCATTGAGGGGTACATGTACAGGGAAAAGGACATGTCCAGTTTCCTATCTGTCAACTGGTGGTGAGAGACAACTGGACATGTACAGGGAGGAAGCCTGAAAGCCACCTGGCTCCTGAAGAATTAAGGAACCCAGAAGGTCATAACGAGCGCTTGGGAAAAATGGGGAGAGTAGGTAGCAGGCAGAAAAAGAGAAAACACACTACAGAAACGATATCATGCAGCACATCCCTCGAGGGCTTGTCAGGGCTGAGGACAGTTGGGCAAGAATCTGCACTACTAAATAAATTCAGTCTTAATGGATGAGGTCTGGAATGAGATAACTTGTCAGATACTGCATGTAACAAGCACCACTGGGGTCAATATTTTCCCAAAGCTTCAGGTTACTGAGTTACTGCCTCATTTCTGGAAGGGTGTGAACATCTTGGTGACATGTGCCAACAGCAACCCAAATAGGGATGGGTCCCTGTGTGCTCTTCCCCAAGATTAGAGTATTCCTCTTCTCGCTATATCTTGCCCACCACAACTTAGTTGGAAAATAACAGGAGGAGTTGTTTAGTCTGGGAACAGTCCGAACCCTTGGGTTGGAGCACAGCTAATACTGCCAACCCCTTCTTTTGGGTGCAGCAATCTGGTTTGGATATTGGGCCTTAAGGGCCTGGAATGGGAGCTCTTCCAACTGCTACATTCCTGCCTCAAACCTCCGTCTAAAACCTAAAGTCTAAAACCGGTTGGAAGCAGCAGAGATGCTCCCCATTTCTTATACTTATACCAAATGGACTGTTAGGGATCCCAGGGCAAAGCCCAGTGCCTTCGGCTAGAACCCCAGTCTCTCCACCTTACATTCCCCGCTGTCCCTCAGTACCGGGGTCTCCTTGTATTTCCTGGCTGGCTCTCTGGTCCAATCAGTGTTTGCATCTGTTAAACTGATGGAGTGCGTCATCCCTGCTGGAGAAGTTGCTGGGTCATGAATCACCGGCTGGCTGTTTTCAATCAGGGTGTCATGGTGCGGGGTCCTCAGGGATGGCTGTAATGTCTCTAGGGCTCCATGACCGTGCCAGCTCCACCTCAAGAAAGCCTTCCACTCTCACCTGCCACATCTTGTTGGTACAGGTAATAAGTAGGGAGGCTGCCTATGAATTTCTGTGTGGCTGCAGTCCTGTTGAACTTTACTAGACCCTACGGGTCCTTGGAACCCTTGCCAGGTCTCTTTCCAAGTTGGTGCCTCATGGGACACCTAAGTCTTATGGGCTAACTGCATGGCTCTAAACCTCCCCTTTACTATGCCCCATGCCCTGTGAGCATTACCTGAATATTGGTCTCTCTTTTGGGGTCTCTGCCTACTTGGCCTCTGCCCCTTTAATATAGCTAGGCCTTTAAGCCTAGGCCCACTGTGTTGGGTCCAGCTTTGAGGCACTAGCACTACACAATCATGTGCCCCACTCTGGGCACTAATGAGGTCTCCACCTCCCCTTCTAGCCTCATCCCAAACCACCGGTGCAAATGACAACACAAACATCAGCTCCTGGGCTATAACATAACAATAATGATGGAGTCACACTCTGCCCCTTTAAGAAGTCAGACCTCTTCCCCAGTCTAGGGTGCCACTCAGCCCAAAGTACCTTTTAAGCTCCGTGAACCATAGGAGTCTTGCAGGCAACAGACCAGAAAACCAGACATCTCAGGGTGGCTCTTTTGTGCTGGAGCTCCTCCCCTTGGCAAGTGCCAGAGAACTAATCCCTGCCAGCCCCAGGCCTGGAGCTTATATGTGCCCAGGGCCTTGCCCCCTTTGCTCAGCTGACCACATGCATGTGCCTGCTAATTCCCTCATTAGCCTGCTGCTCAGGCAACCTTCAGATGTGGAGCTCTGCCTAGCCTGCAGGGCTCTCCAGCGAGGCTGCTTCTGCCTGTAAAGGAGCAGACACACCTTAGTGTCCTATGACACAGGGCCAGGGTCTTTCTCAGACCCCACTCCCAAGCATGGAAATTTACTTCCCCTGATAGCAGCTTCCCTCCTGGGGCCCTCTGCAGCCGGCCTGGCTGACTCCATCTGCATGGCTGGAAATGTGGGGGTGACTTCACCTGACACGCTCCACTCCCGGCAGAAGCAATGGTTGGGTAAGAATTCTGATGCCCCGTAAGTGGGGGGGGGGGGGGGGCGGCGATTCTTCTCCCCTTACCCCAGCTGCTTTGTCACACTTTGCTGTAAGTTACTATCACCGAACCAACTCAGTTCTAAAACCCTCTTCCCATAGCTGGACCTTTCCAGGACCTTCAACTACTATCTCCTCTTTTGGAAGAGCCACAGGAGCTTTCTGCCTTGTTGCAGGCAGCAGTGTATAGCTTCTTGGAGAAAGACTTCCTCTGTCCAGTAGCAAATCCTTAGGCTTGCTCTGCTACTTTCAGCAGCTCCTTTTCATGAGGTGAGCATGTATAGCCTCTTCCTCAGCTGGAGAATCATAAACAAATAGTGCTGGAGGGGAGTTCAGGAAGTCAGCTTGTCCAGCCCCACGTTCATGGAAGGGACATCTCTGGCTAGGCAACCCCAGACGAATGTTGGTCTAACCTACATTTAAAAACTGCCAGTGGTAGAGGTTCCAAAACCCCTCAATGTAACTTGTTCCATGGCTTAACCACCCTCACAGTTACATAATTCTCTTTCTTCTACCTAATAATCTAAATCTTTCTTTGCAATTTAAACATGTTACTTCTTGCCCTGAGGTTATCCAGAACAATAGATTTCCATCTTTAACTACATCCTTTATGTATTTGAAGACTGCTATCAAATTCTCCCTGAGTTTTCACTTCTCTAGACTAAATAATTCCAATTCTTCCAACTTTTCCTCAAAAGTCATGTTTTCAAGACCTTTAATAATATTTGTTCTTTGCACTGCACTGTTGACTGATGTTCAGCTTTGGGTCCACTGTAACCCTCAGGTCCTTTTCTGCAATACGGCAGCATAGCCACTCATTTCCCGTTTTGTACTAGTACCTTTGACTGTTCCTTCCTATGTATAGTAGTTTGCACTTCTTCCTATTGACCTTCATCCTATTGACTTCACACCATTTCTCCAATTGATTAAGGTGAGTTGGAATCCTAATCCCATCAAAAGACTTGCTGAAGCTGATGGCCCCACCATCCACAAGGCCAATTACCCTGTCACAGAGGGAAATTGGGTTGTTAAGACATGATTAGCTCTTGGTAAATCCATGCTGGCTATTATTCCTTATCACTTATCTCAGTGCTTACAAATTGTTTGTTTGATTTGCCTCAGGATCTTTCCTAGTATTACAGTTATACTGACTGGTCTGTAATTCCTTGGGCCCTCCTTGTTCCCTTTTTTTAAAGATGGCTACTATATTGCCCTTTCCCAATTGTCTAGTACCTCATCCAAACTCCATGAGTTCTCAAATATAATAGCCAATGGTCCTGCAATTATTTCAATCAGTTCCTTGAGTACTCTAGGATGAAGCTCATCAAGCCCCGGTGATTTGAAAATACCCATGTTATCAAAGTGATCTCTAATTTCTTCTTTTTCTACTCTAGGCTGATTATTATAAAGCTTCCCATTCTTGCTGCTAACTGTACTCATCATCTGACAGTGTATCTTTATGTGAAGGCTGAATTGAAAAAGGCATTAAACATTTCAGCCTTCTCTTCATTGTCCATTATAAGCTTTCCTTCCCCATTCAGTTATGGACCTACACTTTCCTTGACCTTCCTTTTATTTATAACATATTTTTGTTGCTTTTACATGCACTGCTAGCTGTATTTCAGTTGTCTTGGCCTTTCTGCTTGTGTCCCAGCCACCTATAACCATATTCTGGGGTGGGATGGGGTGGGCATTTAAATTAGAGTGGCTCTCGGGAGCACTCTAATTAAAATACCCTCAGTGTCTCGTGTATTCAGTGTCCCATGTTTCAAAATGGCAGCAGCAGCACTTTCACTAAAACTTATTCAACAAGTTTTAGTTAAAGCGCCTCACCACCATTTTAAAATGCAGGGACGCTAACTACACAAGACGCTGCAGCACGCCGGAGCGTTCTAGTCAGACTCGATCTGCTCCGATGCATTTCAATCAGAACGTTTCAGCGTACTTGGAAAAGGGCCCTATGTGTCTACCCTATGGATTCATAGATTGTAAGGTTGGAAGGGACCTTGGAAGATCATTTGGTCCAGTCCCCTGTGTCAGGCAAAGACAGGTGGAGTACAGATTCATAAACTGTAGGGCCAGAAGGGAAACTATACTCATCCTTAGTAATCTGGCCAAATTTCCATTTTCTGTACGATTCCTTTTTTAAGTTTCAAGTCACTGAAGAGTTCATGGTTTAGCCAGGCTGGTCTCTTGCTGCTCTTCCTATCTTTCTTCACATCAGGCAATGTGATCTTCTACCTTTAATCTTGTCTCTTTCAGGAACAGCCAAGTCTGCACTCCTCGTAGACTTGTCTATAATGGGATCCTGCTTAATTCTCTGTATTTGTTAAATTCTGGTTCCCTAAATCCAAAATTTTTTTTTCTGTTTGTCTCCTTCCTTCATTTCCTTAAGATCATTCCCTAATTTTATGATCACTCTCTCCCAAGTTGCCTTCCACCTTCAGGTTTGTCACCAATTCCTCTCTATTAAGAAGAAGCAACCTGGGGTCAGACCCCATGTCTCTTCTCTTTCTTGAATCTTACAACAACTAAACCCAGAACTTTGTCCCTGCATGTCCAGCACATCCCAGGTGTGAAGCTTGTGTTAAGACTTGTACGAGGGTGATTCTTTCATAATTCCAGACATGCACAACCTACCCTTCCAATGCAGTTATGAAGGTAAATATTTCAGCTTACCTTCCATCATATAAGAAATACTTCAAGTCAGAGGGTGAGTTAATCAACCAATGAAGATTCAGAGAAAGAAGCTCTTATTTTGCCAGACTTAAACTACAGCCATTTCAAATTTGACCTGCAGCTATAACAATGCTCAAACAGCCACAGGGCATGATGACTCATTTCTGAGACAAGCCAAAAAGGTTACTGTGACTACTCATGGCTGAGGCAGAAGGTAAGTGGCTCAGAGGCTGATCGGGACCATCTACCTGCTGAGTATTTGTAACAGTAGACCCAACATGATTGATTCATGGAGCATCAGGGCAGCAATTTCACCAGAATATAGAAAAGCTCTCAAGCCAGCCCTCAATTTGACTGCCTCTTGTTCCTGTGGGGTGTCCTAACACACAGCGATGGTTTTACATGTAAAAACCAACTGAACATTGAATTATGCAGTTTCCTCCTCAAGACCTAGAGCATGCTTAGTGAGGATGGACTCTCTAAGGAAATCTGCAAAGCTCCTGGAAGTCTCTATTCTGCAAACTGTTTTTTTTCAAAGGTTTCTAACTTAGCTTATTTGGAGTGGCTTTTCAGAAGGACAGAACAAAAACAGGTGACCTGACACAAACCAATCGCCTCTGCCAAAGTTCAACTCCCTGCTCCAATACACTATACTTTCCCTAGCCTTTACTCAGGAGATTAAAAGAAAGAGAAAGAGCGAGAGAGTGAAACCCTTTGGAAGACCCCAGCATGGAAAATTTTGGTTTAGACAGTTTAAGTTTTGCAAAGTTACAAGCAACTAAAAACAGGGTCTTATAACACATTACAAGAAGTGTCAGACAAAAACAACCTTAATAATAGATAGTGCTAGCAGTGCTGCCTGTAATAGAACAGTGATGGGGCTTTCCAAAAAAGATGTTATCTACAGGAACACTGCTAAATTTGAAAAGGTCCAAGGGTAGCAACCAAAAGTGCAAAACTGATTAAATCCAATAAGGTTCTTCAGCTACCTTTGATTACACTTACTGCTGCAACTGTGTTTCTGTAAGTGTGCATATCAATCAGATACTAGGCACAATTGCCCGCTCTCAGCCCACTGCTCAAGGAAGTGCCTAATCATGAAATCAAATTAGAACCTAACACAACCGTCAGGATTGGACAGACTGTTTCAATAAGGCCCCTTACTAGCAGCCAACCTGCCCCAAACCCATCTCAGCTTTCTATGTTTCATTGTATGTAATCTCAGTAGACCCAGCTGGTTCTGAATTTTGTCTGAGTCACTAATGACGGGGATCAGCACTGTCTATCAGTTGCTCAGTCTTCACTGTCTGTGTGGAAACCCGATGGATATCAAGGGGCATTCTGCTGGCAGAACTTGAGCAAGATTATTATGTATGAACTGGTGCATTATAGATGGGAGAGATGAAGTCTCCCCATGCTCTCCATTAACCCTTTCAGCAATTAGGACCTATTTCTTAGGGCTGTGCAAAGCTTTGGCCCCTGATTGGATTCGGTGGAGATTCGGCCGGAGTTGGTGGCCGAATCTTGGAATCCAAATCAAATCAAAGGATCCTTTAATCTCTCTGAATTGAATCGGAACCCTCTGAATTGATTCGGAGAGATTCGGAAAAATTCAGTGATTTGGACATAGGCATGGCTTTAAATGTTTTTTCTACATACCTCTGGGTACCAGGTGGCTTGTGAATGTTGTGATGATGGGGCAGATGGAGTGTCCCACAGAAGCATGAGGGTGGGGTGGGGGGTCCCCAGTGTGCTTGGCAGCAGATCTGGAAGTGGACCAGAAGCACTTCTAGTCCATTTCCAGGTCCGCCAGGGAGTGTGCTGGGGACTCCCCTGCACCGCCTTGGCTCAGCGACTGGTGCCTCCTGGGTCTGGGGGCACCTGGAGTCCCCCTGCAGCTAATCACTGAGCCAGGCAGGTATGGGGGGTCCTCTGTGTGCTCCCCAGTGGACCCGGAAGTGTACCAGAAGTACACTTCTGGGTTTGCCGCTGAGCACATGAAGGGCCCCTCCGCATTCCTATGGGACACTCCATGTGCCCAGCATTGCAGTATTCATGAGCTGTGCTGGTAACTCGAGGTATGTAGAAAAAACATTTAAAGCAGTGTCTATGGCCAAATCACTGATTTTCCGAATCAGCACTGAATCTTCAGTTTTGGCCAAAATGAATCAGGGACAGTGATCTGAATCAACAAATCGAATCACTGTCCCTGATTTGGGCCAAATGAGAATCGAATAGGGCCCACTTCGCACACCCTTACTATTTCTGTCTTGATTTACATCCCAGTTGAGTAGGGTCGCCTGGATGCTACCTATAATACAAGTTGACCCCAACAGCACCACATTCAGATTGGAATGCCTTGACTTTTGTTCGTTTGGGCCCCAATTTTAGCATGAGTGTATTTAAAAATAATTTCATTCTGTGTGTAACAGGACAATCTTGCGGTGAGTTAGCATACAAGGGGCAGATTATGGCGAATCAAGAGCTAAGCCTTTTGGGACGCTTGTGCAAACTGCAGCTGAAGCAGATGGTATTTAAATAGAAAGTCCAGGCACAATTAGAGAGAGAAGAGGGAAGCCACAGAGGAACTGGAATCTAGACTGACAAGATCTTGTAACCTTGGCAACAACTTCTTGTGATTGCCAGTGTCAAATGCAGGGGATATGGCAAGAAATAAATAGCTAATCAAGAGGCATCTGTCCCAATCTTCTTCTCTGCCATTCTGCTCTGAGATTTTTGCCTTTTCCTTAAGTTTAGTGAGACTCAATGTAAAATTATGTGGAGAAGGAAGGACCAGAAAAGTATTGCAGTCCCACAAAGGAGTTATAAAAGTTGTGCCAAACAGGACAAAAACACAACTGCAGTCTGGATGTTTCCTCTGAAAACTTTACTTCCATAGAGCATATAGTTCATCCGAGCCTGGGAGAAGAGGATCAAACTCGGGTTACAGGCTTGGCAGTACACTGCGTTCTGGAGGGCGGCAGGTAATCTGTAACCACTAGTACTCAGCAGTGACTGAGCTGCACAAAACCACAGGCAGGTGAGAGAGTATTGCTGGATGTTCTGCTTTGGGAATGATTCATCACATATGAAAAGCTTAAAAGAACCAAGTAGACTGAAATTGGGCTTTAGCAAGCATTAAGGGCAGACAAATAGTTTGCTCAAGGCCTGGGGTCTTACAGGTTTGCAGCAGCTTCCAAATGGGGTGCTTTCCCCAGAAAGGCAGCCAGCCCCTACCCCAGGAGTGTGCAGTCTAATCAAGGAGGAGCTCACTCAGGTCAAGTCATTTGGGAATGCCTCAAGGCTCCAAAAGGAGCTTGCTTATAAAAAGGTCACCATTTTTAAAGGGTCCTTGTATGAGAGATTAGCTCATGTGGTTCTAGCTATCTGCCAGCATTCAGTGCTGCAAAGCCAGCCCCTGAGGGAGAGGAAGTGACTTGGGGAGATTAACAGGTGTAGACCTTGTAGTTAGGCAACGCGAAAGGGCCCAGTCTTAGGAGCTGCTGAGTGTCTCCATCTTCAATGAGCTGAGTGGTTTGCAAGGTCTCAGTAAATCTGGAAATCAGAACTGCCATGTCACTACTTGGAGCAACTCGAATATGTACTTGGTTTCTCATGCCGGCTCACACTGAGCCCCATGGCTAGATTGCCAGCAGTACCCAAGCCAGCTACTACTTTAAAGCTATCTTGGGTACGTCTGCTCTCTGCCGCAGCCCTACTGGTACTGTATTACGTATCTGTACCCCAAACTAGCTTTAAATGGAGTAGTGACTGCAGCACAACAATGTCTGTAGTTACGTGCCTCAGTTATGTGCCTAAAGTGAGAGCTGGGAGTTTGACTAAGCAGCCAAGTTTGAAAAACGAGTCCTCCTGACAATGTTTGTGGTACTACACACTGCGCTTTCCTATTAAGCCATCTCATCTACTGCTGCTAAGTGAAAAATCCACACAAACAACAAGGGAAATTGTCTATCCAGGATAAACAGAACAACTGCCTGCAAACAAAGTGCTGTCAAAATCCATAAAGCAAAACAACGGAAACAGCGGAGAAATATCTGCTCTCTAAGCTCTCTGGTGTAGGCATCTTAGGCATTACTTGTAGCAACAGTAAGTGAAAAAAATGTCAGAGGAATGCAATTTTTAAGTCATCAGTAGCCTTTTAAATTTCAAAATATTGCTGTGTGTTATCTGCCTGCATAAGCCAAGCCAGCCGTGGAAAATTCAGAGAGCAAAGTGTTTTCTTAAAGCTTTCCCTCCTGAATAACTTAGTGAATCAACAGCCTCCATGCTAGAGTAAGCAAATCTCATATTACCAGAGGATGCCTGGATGAGTGAATAAACCGAGGCACTATTAGCGGCCGACTACGTTCTCAGGGACCGCAGATAAACAGGGCATGGATGAAGCTGAGGGAGGCGGGAGTAGGACTTGACTCTCCTTGGAAACCACCTCAGGTCATTACACGGGTCCAAATCAAGCACGGCAAGAAGCTGTTTCAGAGGTGTCAGTGGCTGGGACCGTTCTCATCCCACCATGATGTATCCTGTCGTACAGTCCATTCCTCAACAGAAAGGTCTGCCCTGCGATCAGAGGTGGGATTGCAGCATGGATAGGCCTGCCTGAATAAGCTTTAATCCAGCCAGCTCAGGTACAGAGAGCAGAGAACGTGCGGTAGCAGTCTGAACTTCATTATGGGCTGACCGCCCAAATCAGTGTCCAGGCTCCCAGAGCATCTGTACAGTTCACGCAGAATCAATCCCCTGCCACCACTTCTTCAGGTCTATTGTTTCCTGAGCTGATGAGACTACAGCTTGCTCAGTTATGCCCGTCTAAGCTGCATTCTCAGTTCTGGATGCCAGGTAAGCATACACCGTGCCACTTTTCTATACTTCTGCCCTTGCAATGCCCCACTAGTTCTTGGCTACTGCAAGAAAAGCCACCTGGCTTTGGCCCCATCTGGATTTCTTCTCTCCTTGGCAGGAGCAATGGTACTTATCTGCCTTTCCCTCACTGAAGGCAGATTTTTATCAGTGGAGTGAATGAATGAGGCTAGTATTCTGTAACCAGCCCCAGACCTGGTGACCCCATTAGTTCCTGAGGTAGCACTCAGCCACGGCGTAGCATCGCTTTGTACAAAACTTTTTGTGTCTCCTCCGGAGACTTTTGCAGTTTTGAGTTTTACAGGTGCCTCAAATGGTTTGGGAAGCTCACATTGATACACATGCTACAGGAAAAGAGGCACACTTTAATCTTAGAGCCCTGCTGGCTTCAAACAACCCGTCAAACCTTTGTTACCAGCCAGCGTGGCTGTAAACAACCCTTTTGCCTTTATAGACTATTGACACAGCTGTTCTCTTTCATGTCCTGCCCTGTGCAATTGAAATATCATTTAAATATGAAAAGAATGTTCATTAGCTTCCTTTCCCCCTCACTAGACAGCAGTTCACATTTGAATTATCTTTAACATTAGAATGCAACAATCATTATCTATGCTGTGTCTGGAGATCAGAAGAAGCAGGTAGGTTTACTTGGGGTGAGGAAACTAGAAAGTAAGGTGATGTGAAAGCAGCTGAAGAGGTATCTCCTTGGAGGCACAAGGGCTGGGAAGGATCTACTGTACTTTACTGCATGGGCAAAACAGAGTTTCACCAGTTTAACTAAAGGCTTCATGTGGCACAGGTCTACTATGTACACAGACAGGTTTAAAACTGACTTATAGCGGTTGAGTCTGTCTTTGCTACTGGGCAAACTATAGGCCTGTCTATATGAAAAATGAAAATGTTCCTCAGTTTATAGTGAATAGAGCACTCTTGCAAACTAAGACTATCCACACATGGGCCTTCACTGAACCAAGCAGAGAATTTAATTACGATAGTGGTTATTTCTATTCCAGTCCTAACTAGGTAAGGCTGTGTGTAGACAAGACCAAAGTTGAAAAGTAAGAAGTTGTAGAGTAACTAGGAGCGAGTGAAGCATCACAAACCTTTTCTTCAGCACACAGTGTAGCGAAGTTGCCACCCATTTCCATTTCCCTTTTCTCCTTTTCATGGAGTGAATGCTAAGACGACGTCTTCTCTTGCTGATTTTTCAAACATCCGACAACAGAATAAATTTCATTTCACCCCTGTTTGAAATAGTCTGGGTGGGTTTCAGTTCATGGTTCTGGGAGAGCATCCAATGTACTTCTCGGTGTTTAGAAAGGATGGATCCACCTACACTGCACTGCCTATAAATTGATTACACTGGCAACCCAGGAGGTGTCAGAGAAGGTGCATTTGGCCTGAGATACTTGCTGTCTTGGGGATGATTTTCAGGCTCTCTCTTATTTCTTTTGCTTGGTCTCCTCCCTTAAGGATCAAGATAAGTTTCTCTCCAATTGTTTCACTCCCTTTTTTTTACCCTTCTTCCCACTCTGCCTCTGGCCCCTGTTGCCATGTGCTAATTCCTGTGGGCCTCTACCCTTCATTCACAGTAACCGCCTCTGTTTTCAGAGCATGGTCCAACTTTGGGGAGAAAATTGAAACATCTATGCTGGCTCCCATCTATGAGGAGCCAAGAGGCTTCTACTGTTATCAGCTCTCTGCACCATCATGGAGCTGAGGAAAATCCTGAGGCTGCATCTTGCAACAGAGATTCAGGCTAAGGCATGAGCCCCTAAGCTCATGTTTGGCCATAGCCTTGGAGTTACAGCTAGAGCTGAGTTAGACTCTCGCCTGCGAATAACAGCAGGACCGACACCCCCCGTCACAAGGGAGGAAAGGGCAAGGAACAGCTGGAGCCATAAAGTATGGCTAGTTGCCAGCACCCTGGCTAGAGCATGCTTAAGGGTGGGCAGGAAGCCTCAAGGTCCGCTGCCAGCCCAGAAAGAGAAGCAACCAACATTAAGGGCTATCAGTTGGGGACAAGGAGCAGGCAGCAAACCTCCTGTGGTGAAATTCTGCCAGGAGAAGCTCTTCGGAGATATGTCTCCATGCACGCAGTGTAAAGAAACCCCAGCCAGACTGCCACAGGTATCCAAGCTAGCTTTCAGAGCCAAGTCAAGTATGTCTCCACTGCTCTGCCGCACAGAGAGTACTCACTGGCCACCCTGCGGGGAGACTCCAGGTCATTCACCTCCAGCCCAGACTTGTCTTTGCACATGGGATGGTCTAGCCTGATACCTTCTTGTCACTGGACCCTTTCCTCAGTCCAAACCACTTCCCTTCTTGAACTTTATGAGATCAAAGGCTTCGCTCTCTAAATAAGAATCTGTCTTTGACCTTTCATTTTAATTTGCCCTAAATATGACCTATAGCAAAATGAATGCCAAGTAGACAACCTTTCCACTACTGCTGCCGTGCCCCCGCCCTCCGCCCGCTTCCCCATTTGGCTTCAATCTGTGCCTTCACCACTGGACCCTTTTTCAATTTCTGACCCTTTGGTAGTATTACGCTGGTTGGTGACAACTTAACATCTGTTGCTACTCTCTGCTCCTTTGCAGATCTGTGCTCCTGTGCAACACCTCATACTGTACTACCAATGCCCAGCATTTCAAAATCATGAGCCAGCCACTCAAAATCATGAGATTGGCCTAAATATCATGATATTTATAAAAACAAATTGACATTATTTTTATGTCTGAGCACTAAGGTACATTGGATGCATGTTTTAGTACCATATATTCTCTGTAACCATGAGGGACAGAAATTTGCTTTGAGGAAAAAAAAAAAAGAAAGCTGAGATTTTCAGCTCCAGGGCCCAGGGCTTGAAGAAAAAACCAGTAAATATCACAAGACTGAGGGTAACACCTTGAGAGCTGGCAAGTCTGTTCTTACAAATCTGCAGTGCTTACAGATGCCACAAAGAGTTGGTCAGTCAAAGGGCCAGATTCTGATTTCAGTTCCTCCAGTGTAAATAAGGAATAACTCCACTGACTTCAAGACATCTCCAGCATGGACTATTTGCATGTCAGCATTGCAGACAAAGACTGGTTTTATGATTACAGCACTAAATTGAGGGGAGCAGGAGATTTGGGTTCAATTCCTGCTTTACCACTCTGGACCTCAGTTTCTTCCTCTGAAAACTAGAGCTTTCAGTGTCTTCCAGGAGGGGTGGCAGAGCTGACTTCATTCATGTTTTCAAAGCACTTAGAGCTTTACATTTAGAAATGAAGCATTATTGTTTACATAAGCTCTTTCTTGAATCAAACACTCCCCTACTCCTAGTTATCGCTAATTGTCACTGACACGTTCTTTCCCTCATCTCCTTTTATAATTGCTTCAAAATTCTGTAAATGCAAGATTTAGAAAACTTAATTAAAATGTAAATTAAATAATAGCTTGCAGGAGGATTGCAATTATAGCTATCTCATCTTTGACTATTACATCCCACAGAACCAACAGGTCTAAGCAACAGGTGAGCCAGCTAATGGGTAGATATGGAGATGGCAACACAGCACTTACCTTTCCAGTATCCCTGTTTATTCAACAAGCACTGACTTGTATAATGATTATACTAATGCCCATTCCTGAGCCTCTGGCTACATGGCAGTAAATATGTAGTCAGAGAATGATAACTTTATTTAGCCACAGAAACCAGATAAACCTTTAAGAAATCTTCAAAAAAATTTCCACACAACAAACAAATGGTTGGTATGATAGTTAAATGAAGCTGTGCTTTAAAATTTTCCCTTTTCACTGTGCCTTTAGCGTCATTTAAGGATGGATCAGTGTTTCCATTATGAACCCCCTTTAAGAAGTGTCAGAATTCTATATACGAGAATTGACTTTAGGCTGAAAATTGCATACAAAGTAGTTAAAAAAATCTTAGTGATTCACTGGATTGCACAGAACCAAAAATAACTGGTGGTTTTACAGACTTTTTTCCCTTCTTATCTACAAATAAAAATAAACAGCTTCTTTCCAAAGCAAAATGAAGAAATCATTAAGACATAATTGGTGCTTGGATATTTTTTAAACACTCTTAAATATTTGCAAATAGAACTCATTAATCATCATCATAAACAAATGACAGACCACTTTAGAAAGAAAACTGACAGTTCTGCATGCAAAGGCATTGATTGTCAACACATTTCCTAGCTGCTTTTAGCAACTGGGCTTTGCTTGCTGACACACTGGATCCCCCAGGGGATGTAATCACTGGAGAGTTTCCGTGGGTTAGCCAAGCCCAGGTATGGGGGTTGCATAGAGCAATTAATAACTGGAGAGGTCTATTGCGCTACAGGAAGACTGTGGAAAGTTTGTCCTACCCTGGCACCTCACAGACCTTGAGTTTCTCTTCCATGAAAAGCTCTCTATCATCATAATCCCGGAGTGGGCTAAATCTTGGGTGAAAAGAAATAAGATACTAATCTCAGATGCAGAAGCTTGTTTACAATCGATAGGTCTTTGCCACCCCTCACTTGCCATTGTGAATCCACTCCCATTAGAAGGATGCAGACAAGCAGCACTGAAAGTGCTCTGAACTTAGTACAGACCAAGGTCGTGAAGTGGGACTTAACATCTAAACTGCCTTGATAATGCCTTCTTATCAGTATCTCTGACAGAAATCATAATACTTTAACAAGGGAGCAAGTCCTTTTTTGCTGAGAGAGGTGAATTTGTTTCTCTGGTTTTTTGGTGGTTGGCTTGGTTGGAAATTGTACCTAGCAGAATCTGTTTGGGAATAGGAAAGAGACTTTGCAGCTGAGGGAGGAAGAAAGGCTCTCTGCTTTGGATCACCGCCAATGGGCAGGTACCTGCTGAACCCAAACAAGGATACATGGCTGATCTAGGCAAAGGGCTTAAAAAGCCAAGCAGCCCGTGATCAGAGGAGCCAGCAAACAGGCCAGTAACCATGAAAAAAAAGGATGGCAACGGGGTGGCAGCAAAATGAAAACAATGCATTTTTCTTAGTTGGGAATCTGACAGAAGTGCAAATACATTAAGGGTGTGTCTATACATGACACTATGTCACTGTAGCAATGTGCTATGGTGATGTAGCATCCACGGGTGTCTACACATAACCAGCAGCTACTTTGCTGTAGTGGAGCGCTCCCGTTATAGTGTGCCACTATGGCAAAGTAGCTGCTAAAAATAACCATGTGCTGCATGTACGGGGAAGTATGGGTGGTTATTGCGCTCTTTTAGTACTTCCAAAAGTATTTCTATTTTGTCTTCAATTCCCCATCTACCCTTGTTTCCAGGTTCATCTTTAGACCTTGGATCTTCTCTTCCATGAGTTTTATCAGACACCACTTAGGGCGCATCTACACGTTGCCCTACAGTGTTGTTGTTACTATGCCATGCTTTAGTACTTAAAGGAAGTACTAAAGCATGGCACAGTAACAATGCTGTCATAGGGCAAGATGTAGGTGCGCCCTAAGTGGTGTCTGAAATTCTCCAAACAACTGGAAGAGGCTGTGAGAGCATGGGATATTGTCATCATGGGCAACTTTAACTACCCAGACATCTCCTTAGAAGAACACTTGGCCAGATCTGACCGGTCTCACAGATTCCTGACATGTATTGATGAGCTCTACCTGTCTCAGGAAGTATACACGCCAACCACAGGAAATGCGCTCCTAGATTTAATTTAGGCCAAGGGGGATGACCTGGTGAGTGATCTGATGTTACAGGGTAACCTAGGCGACAGTGACCATGGCACTATCACTTTCACTATCTGTCACAGGGCTGGGAAATCTGTCAGTAAGGTACAAATTGTTGACTTTAAAAAAGTTGACTTCAATAAGCTAAGGACTTTAGTGAGTAATGCCCTACAGGATCATGGAGTGCAGGGAAAGAGTGTGGATGAAGAGTGGTCATTCCTCAAGGACACAATCAGTGCACAGAAGTTGTCCATACCTGTATGCAAAATAGGAGGCACAGGGGCTGGGAGGCCATCTTGGTTCAGTAGGGAAGTTGCAGATCTTCTGAAAAAGAAAAGGCAGGCTTACCAACAATGGAAGCTAGGAATAGGCCCCAAAGAGAACTACATAAGATTGGCCCACACGTGTAGGGGGCAGATTAGAAAAGCAAAGGTGGTGACTGAATTCAGTTTAGCAACCAAAATCAAGGACAATAAAAAGTCCTTCTATAGGAACGTAGGTAACAGAAGGAAAGTCAGTGGAAATGTGGGACCACTGCTCAATGCATCTGGACATCTGATCACTGACACCAAGGAGAAAACTGAACTTCTGAGCAAGTACTTCGCATCTGTTTTCCACCAGTCTAAGAGTGATAGCATGCCGAATGCAAATATGAATGAATAGTCACAGCAGGGATGATCACCTACCAACAGTCAATGTAGAGCTGGTGAAAGAACAGCTAGAGAGGCTGGATAGCTATAAGTCAGCAGCACTGGATGAATTCCATCTGAGAGTGCTGAACAAACTAGCCAAAGTCATCACAGCACCTCTGGTGAATCTCTCTGAGAATTCATGGTGCTCAGGAGGGTCCCAGAAGACTGAAAGAGGGCCAATGTTGTGCCCATCTTCAAGAAGGGGAGGAGAAAGGACCCAGGGAACTATAGGCCTATCAGCCTGACCTCAATCCCAGGAAAAATCCTCAAAAAAATTCTCAAAGACTTGATATGCGATAAGCTAGAAGGCAAAATTCTGAATGACAGCCAGCACAGTTTTGTTATGGGTAGGTCATGTCTGACTAACCTCATCTTCTATGACCAGGTTACTCGCTACCTGGATAAGGGAGATGAGGTCGATGTCATTTACTTGGACTTTAGGAAGGCCTTTGACTTGGTGTCCCATGAGCTCTCAAGGTAAAACTAGGGGACTGTGGGCTCAACAATTCAAAGGTCAGATGGGTGGGAAACTAGCTGTGGGGTTGAATCCAGAGAGTACTAATAGATGGACCTGTGTCGACATGGCGGAAAGTAGCCAATGGGGTCTCCCAGGGTTTGGTACTTGAACCAGTGCTTTTCAACATCTTCATCAATGATCTGAATGTGGGGGTGAAAAGCACACTGGAAAAGTTCACTGATGACACCAAGCTATGGAAAACTGAGGCCACACATCAGGGTAGGCTGACAATTCAGGCAGACCTAAACAGATTAGTCAGATAGGCGGTCCAGACCCAGATGCTGTTCAACACTGAGAAGTGTAAAGTGCTCAATTTGGGGAGGAAAAATCCACAACAAATTTACAGGATCAGTGGTGCTATGCTAGCTAGCACCATATCCAAAAGGAACCTGGGGGTCATAAAACCATAAAATGAATATGAGCCACCAGTGTGATGCTACAGTTAACATAGCAAACAATATGTTGGCATGCATCAACCAATGCATCTCAAGCAAAACTAAGGAAGTTATTCTCCTGCTCTACTTGGCATTGGTGAGACTGCAGCTGGAGGACTGCATCCAGTTCTGGGTGCCACACTTCAAGAAGGATGTAGAAAAGCTTAAGAGAGTCCAGAGAAGAGCCACTCATATGATTAGAGGTCTGAACTGCAAGCCATATGAAGAAAGGCTGACAGATATGGGACTGTTCAGCCTAGAAAAGAGAAGGCTTCGGGGGGATTTGGTGGCAGAATACAAATGTATCAGGGGTGGGCATTAGGGGCTTGGTGAACAACTATTCTTGGAAGCGCCCCTGGGAAAAACCAGGAGTAACGGTCATAAACTCCTAGAAGGAGGTTTCAGACTGGTTATAAGGAAAAACTTCTTCACTATTCATGCAACCAGACTCTGGAATAGACTCCCAGCGGGGATGGCACAGGCACCTACCCTGGAGATCTTCAAAAGGACCCTGGAATCTCACTTTCCTGGAGTTATTTCACTCCACAGTCTTTCCTGCCCAGAGCAGGGGGGCTGGACTGATTATCTCACAAGATCCCTTCCAGCCCTAAACTTCTGTGAATCTGTGAATTTGTGGCCAAACATATGATCAGAAGGATGAGGCAAACTGGCTAATTGAAAAGGAACAGCATTAAGGAATGAGTTTACCTCACTGGAGAGCAAGGAAGAGTATTTGGCAAAAAAAGAAGACAAAGTGGTAAGGAAGAAGAGAAGAGCAATTAGTCCTACAGAGGAAAGAGAGAGGGAATGGAAGAAAGGATGATCTTTAGACAGAAAGAAGAAAAGAAGGGAGATGATCAGAGAACCATACCAATATCAGGGTGTCAGAGAGGAATGATGTATGGACATGGCTCTTGACATCCTGGACTCTTGTGGGTATGCTAAGCCTCTAATGCCCTAAATAATCAACAACTAATCACAGCTCAGTTCTCTCCCATCATGTTTTGATGTAATTTATAACTCAGGAGGTGTTGCTCTGCTTAAGGTTAATTATTAGAACATCTGTCTTGCTCCTACTGGGGCTCCAACCTCCCCTTAAACCCCAGCCACACACCAACCAGTTGTTACCACACAATTGATACTTGTCTAATATTTCTGCCAAATTAATTTCTCCTTCCTCAAAAATCAGCTTCTGTATCTGGATTTTCCACAGGTTACCTTCAGTCCACCCTGCCCATCACCACTTCTGTAAGGAAGCCATCCACCTCACTGAAAAATAGGCTGCTGAGTCACCTCAAGAGGCTAGTGTCAGGTAAGTATTTATCCTTTAGGGTTTTTCAGTTGTATTTGTTTCCCAGAAGTTTACTTCCTTGTATATTTCTTTATTTCCCCAGTCTTTTGCTTGGTTTTCCTAATTTACCTGCCATGTTTCATGGGATTCCAATCAAACAACAACACATTCTGAGTCAATCAGCGTAGTCCATGCCACTACTTTTAGTCAGTTCTTTTACTCAGGGTCTATCTCCATTTTCTTCAGAAGCCCAGCCCACCCTTTTCACCCTATCCTTAAACTTTTCTATTCCCAAATAAATAAAGCTGAGGTCCTCCAAAAGGATGAAAACAAATAAAAACTTTCCTGCCTATTCGGCATCCTTCAGTTGATGTTCCTTTGCTTCCTGGTCTCAGGCTCTCAGGTTGCCATACTCTGCAAAACTCTTCTACAGCATCAGAGCTCCTCTGAGCTCTTGGAACAGTATCTGGACTTCACCCTGTTCCCAGGGTTAGGTTGCTAAGGTTCTGGAGAGAGGCTCTGGCATGCTCTGCCTCCCTCCTCTCTGGCAGGCCATTTGCAGGGGTAGATTCCTTCCCAGAAGTAGAGAAGGAGCAGCTCAGGGCACCAATATGGAAGATGTGGCAGCTAGAAAAGGATGGTTCCAGCCATTATGGCATTCCCCACAACAGCATCACCTCGGCGCGTGCCAGTAAGTTTTCCCCAGATTCCCTCTTCTTCTCTGAAGAGGTGCAGGGAGCCTCTTCACACAGGAATATGCAGGTCTGTGAGGCTGAGGCCTCCACATTACAAAGAATTGACAGATCTTTCACTAGCCCAATCCAGAGAACAAAAGGCTGGGTGGGCTCCTATAATCCAGGATATGAAATAAGGACCTGAAAAGAAAAAGATCCTGAGGAGGGTAGAGAGCGAAGGATCTATTCATCATTCTTCGTGTCAGGAGTTTTTTTGACTGAAGTGCACTGGTGAACCTCCTGGAGATAGAAACCCAGAAATTCATGGCTAGATGGTCTTGCTCTTCTACTCAGTGTCATACCCATGCCAAATTTGGAATCAAGAAGGAACTTTTCCCTTAGTCAAACTGGCATGGACTATAAGAGTTTGCCTGTCTCTGTAGTGTGAGGCATAGTCCTTTCCCTAGGATATTCTAAGCAGTTATTAACCAACTACTTCATTGCCATAGTGGCTGGGCATTGGCCTGCTGTTAGCTGTGATATGTTTTATAGGATGTTCTTGGTGTTTTGGATACAGATCCTTGTAGTTGCAGGTGAGAGCTTCAAGTAGTGACTGGGGATTCTCCAGTTGGCTATTGCCTGAAGAATCACTTGCATGCTCTACCAGGAAATATCAAGACTGGTTTGATGAGAATGACTGGGAAATCCAAGAGTTGATTGATCACAAGTTGATTGATACAAGGCCTTTTGTGCTTGGCAAAATGACACCAACTCCAAGCAAGAGAAATTGAATTTCCAACAAGTCAAAGCAGAGGCCCAAAGGAGGACTCACAATATGAAGAATAAATGATGAGAAGAAAAGGCTAAGGAGATTCAACATCTCACTGACATCCATGATATGTGCAGATTCTTCAGTGCCATCAAAGCCATCTATGGTCTGAGCGCTCAGGGACCCACTCCCTTGAGACCTAAGGATGTTGGAGGCCTGATGAAGGAAAAGGGAGCCTCAATGCCTGTTGGAAAGAGAATTTTGAAGACCTTCTCAGTAGAGACTCTGTTGTTGATGAGTGTTCACAACTCCATCCCACAACACCCAGTCAGGGATGATCTTGGAATGCTTCCAGCCCTTGATGAGGTAAGGAAAGCCATCAAGCAGATGAAGAATGACAAGGCATCTGGAGTGAATGGAATTCCTGCAGAAATCTTCAAGTAGGGGAGAGAGGAGCTCATATCACAGCTCCATGCCCTCATCTTAAGGATCTGGAATGATGAAGAAATCCTGGATGACCTCAAATTTGCCGTGATTGTGAAACTCTTCAAGAAAGGAGACAAATCTGACTGTGGAAACTACAGAGGGATTGTATTGCTCTCCACCACAGGAAAGATCATTGTGGGCACCCTCCTAAACCATCTCCTTCCAAGTATGGATGCCCACCGAAATTTGTCACCATTCTCTGCCTGCTTCATGATGCTTTGCAAGTGGTGTTTCTCAGTAATGGATCTATTACAGATCCCTTTGAGGTTAAAATGGGAGTTAAGCAAGGCTGTGTCATTGCTCCAACATTATTCTTAAAATTCTTCACCATGATGCTACATCTGGCCACCAAAAACCTTCCAGCCAGAGTGGAGTTAAACTACTGAATGGATAGTAAGCTGTGGAGTGGAGTTAAACTACTGAATGGATATAAGCTGTTTAACCTCAGCTGACTCCAAGCCAAAACCAAGACACCCCTGACTTCAATCACTGAGCTCTGATCAGCACTGAGCACCGATGATGCCGTAGTGTGTACTCACCCAGAATCAGATCTTCAGGCAATCGCTGATGTCTTTACCAAGGCATACAAGAAAATGAGACTGATGCTTAACATTCAGAACATTAAGGTCCTCCACCAACAAGCTCCTTATGAACAGTCCCCAGCTCTGGTAATCCAGATCCAGGGTGAGACTGGAGAACATTGAATATTTCCCATACCTTGGAAGCCATCCCTTGAAGAAGGCTCATATTGGTGAAGAAATCCAATATTGCCTCAAATACGCAAGAGCAGCTTTTGGATGCCTGAAGAAATGAGTGTCTGAAGATCACAACATCAGATCTGAAACCAAGCTTATGGTTTATCAGGCAGTTGTGATCCCCACCTTGCTGTACAGAGCTGAGACATGGACAATGTATGGGAGACATATAAAGTTGTTAGAGAAGTTCCACCAATGCTGCCTGTGGAAGATCCTCTGAATCCAGTGGGAAGACAGATGCACCAATGTTTAGTGTCCTCCTGCAAGCAAACACTATGAGTACTGAGGCAATAATCAAGTGACATCAACTTTGTTGGGCTGAATATGTTGTATGGATGTCTGACTCCAAACTCCCAAAGCAAGTTTTATTCCCTTAGCTCAGCCAAGGCATATGTTCAAGAGGAAAGCAGAGAAAACACTTCAGGGACGTCCTTAAGGCCAGCTTAATAAAATGCAACATCAATGTCAACTCATGGGAGACAATTGCCCAGGATCACCCCAAATGGAGGAAGAATCTGCTGCAAGGATCTCAGTACTTTGAAACCTCACAACAACAACAGAATATGGAAAAGCTGGAGTGGCAAAAACAGCATAGATTCATAGACATTAGGGTTGGAAGGGACCTCAGCAGATCATCGAGTATGACCCCCTGCCTTGGGCAGGAAAGAGTGCTGGGATCAGATGAGGTTAGTCAGGCATGTCATGAACCAAATCAAGAATCCAGTGCCACCCACCCAACATGGAAATATATGTCTGAGCTGCAGTAGAGTCTGTCAGTCTGTCAATCCCAGATAGGCCTCATTGGCAATCTTCAGACAGATAAAATAATCATGGAAGACAATCATCCTCAACTGTGAGGGATTGCTGAAGGATGGCTGAAGATTACCTGCAAAGATAGGAAACTGGACTCAGTGGCCCTGGAGATCCTTTTTGGTCTATGCTCCTGTGCTTAACATTGATTGTGGCCACAGGGAATTAAAAAGTTAAAACTGAACTTGACAGGGAGAGTGGAGTGTGAGGTTGCCTACAGGCCAGAGAAAGTTGGGGATCTTGGGTCAAGTTGAATATGGGGGCTTCCAGACCTTGGGTCTATATATAAGTTGTTCAATAATAAATAGAGTTCAAATGATGAGGACTTCTAGGAAATAAAAGGCTTTAATTATTAGCAATATCTGTTTTGTAACTGTGGCCTTATGGTATACATTATACACCCATCCAGTTGTAAAATCTAAGAATAGGATGGGAAACAATAGGTGGATATAGCTAGCAGATGGGGCCCCTGTGTGGATCACAATGTAACAGAGAAACCTTTATAAACAGTGTAATGGCCACAGCTCACCAGCTACTGGCAAGTGGTCTGTAGGCATCAGGGCACAGATAGGTTTAAGGAGAGACTGGAAGGAGGAGAACACAGTCATTGGATGTATTTCAGGGGGAGATGCCCACCCCCATCCTCAGGATGAGGGCTAATGATTTCATTGGATGTTTTGTGACCTCTCAGTGCTATGTGATGAGCACAACAGGTTAATGTGGGCCTTCAGGTCCACCGGTGTAAAACCAAAGTGAATTTCCTGGAATCACTAGCTGATTTACATCACAATATTGACAACAGAACTTGTCCCAGTTTATTTACCATTATCTTTTATGTTTCTTTAGAGGGCATTTTTGCTCTAATTTGGAATAGCTTTGATATCATAAGCTTCCCTGATCTCTTTATTGAAGTACAATGGAACAGGAGGGAAGATGAAAGTATAAAAGAAGGCATAAAAATGTTTTAGTGAAACTATAATAAATAGCTGGCTGCTGTGTATAAAGAGTCTTACTCATCATAAGACAGCACTTCAGAACAGTGCTGAGAGTTGACAAATTAACTCCAGACTGCTAACTTTCATTCTTTTTTCCCTTGCATTATGAATGCACAGAGGTCCTTAGTTATAGAGGTATTTCCACAGCCTGAAATAGTTTAGTAGTTGGTGCTCTTTGGCTTACATCAAGGAGTCACTGGATTATTTTTAATTATCCATTAAAAATCTATTCTGCCCACACTGCAGCAAATACTATACAAGACACAGATGAAGACAGCTGCTGTCCCATGGAACTTAAAACCACAAGAATACTGGGTCAACACCAAGAACCATTCAGGGCAATTCCAGACCCCACTTCTGTAGTGGTGGGAATCACCTTGAGGTAGAATTTATTGGGGTGTGCTATAGAAGAGGTAGAGTAAACTGAGGGAGGGGTTGGACTCAGGATTAATTACTGAAATGATCCTCTAGCCTTCTCCTCCATGACAAGTGTAACAGGGGATCAACACCGGCCCCTGCTTGACAGAAGAAATGCAGCAAGTTACTTACCGGAGACAGATGCACAGTCCACAGTGCAGCCAGATGATGTTACCCTGCAACAGGCTGTTTTAAAGGTTTCTGAAACCAGCTGTGCAGGAGAGGTCCCTGACTGTCCCAGATGGCTGGAAGGACCTATAAAAAAAGGCAACACCAGAGAAGGTGAGCCTCTGGGGAGTGGACAACTGGGCAACCTAGAGGGTTGCAACAGTTTTCATGGTGGTGCAGAGCTATATGGACTTAAATGATCATGGATACACAGTGGTGCAGGCAACATAGCCACAGGGTAGCCTAATGCCAGTGCTGAGGTACCAGGAGCTGGGCAATCGGGGGAAAGTGGATAGAGAGTGACATAAGAAAGCCATCTTAGTGTTTGTGGCTCTGTTACTTGGAGGTACTACAGGGGGAGGGAGAGACACTGGGAACCAGGGGTGGCAGAAGGCCCTTTTTTCCCCTCTCCTTTCTAAGGACTACTGAGGACCCTGTTGCAGGTAACTCGGTGATATAACAGACTGTTTCTTGATTGCGATGATAGAAAGAACTGCTGGCTGAACAATTCCACTGAAGTCACAAGCTGGGTGAAGAGTTCACAGCCACCAGAAAGACAGATCTCTGAACCATTAATTGGTTGGGTATGGACAGGGTATGAGGGGTGGAGGAGCCCTATGACAGAGGCCAGTATGTCATGTACCTATCTTTCTATGTGAGTCGCCGATTCCCTTTCTTTTGGTATAATTTTTACTTTCTCCCATTAAGGCATGGCAGAAGAGTCCAAAAGGGGACAATGACCAGCATGAGGACTACAGACTAGGAAGGTTCCCTGTAACAAGGAGACTATAGCAGCATGGAGAATTACTTCCATCTGTATATACCACACCCTCTAGTACTGGAGCACATTGAACTCGCAGTCTTTGAACTGAAGCAGGCTCCACAGAGCAGTTCTGCACCTTCCCCATTAGCCATGGGAGTTAGGAAGAATTCTTTCCCAATTGAAGTTGTTTTAAGATGCCCACAGCTAGACACATGGGGGTATTTAAGCCACTGCCTAAATGCCACTTCAGGCACCTACCTGCAAAATTAATATCCTCAGAACCCTCCTTAGCTGCTACCTGAAGATCAAGGGCACCAACATTTTCAATATTTAAGTCCTCCCCAAGTGCATTACCTTGATGGTACTGAGCTCAGTAACTCTTTTACTCCCACTCTGTGAGACCTCACTACAATTTAGAGACTCAGCATAACTCTGCTTGTCTCACCTCAGGGGCTCAACCCAGTAAACGTTCTCCGAATACACCTGTAGGGTCACAGCCAGAGGAGGAGTGCTCCCTCCCACCCCGATCCAATAGCTCACTGATTAAATCACTTGCCCAAATAGCAGCCCCTAAATTCAATGCCTTCCTTTGCCTGAGGGGATTTGAACCTATGTCTTCTAGAAAAGGGGCCTAACCACCACGTCACATGGTGTTGTCAAAGGGTATGGCGCATTTTCATTCCTTTCTGCATGGGAAAATTAAATATCCATCGTAGGAGAGGAAGAGCAAGGCTATAACTCTGTGGTCTGAGGGTTGGTGCACCCACCTCAAAGGATAGGATGTGAGGACAGATTCCCTCAGGTAAAAGAGGGAAATTAACCCATATCCCCTACAGCTGGGGACAGTGCTCTACCTGCTAAGCTATTAGGTACAAGGGCAGGGCAGGCTAGGGTGGCACTGGATTCACAGCTGCAAATCCCAAGTGGAGGGAGGTGCCTAATTCCCAAAGCAGGGTGAGATTTAAGACAGACTCCTCTCTTCAGTGTTCCCTAACAGTTTCACTCGGGGGCTCCCCACTCAGCATGATGGTTTTTCCATGTTTAGGTCCATAAATCTCCACAGGTTTTGAATAAGCAGTCCAGATACCTAAACCAAGGTTGTGGGTTCCTGTAGGCACCCAGGTCCATTCCTCAATCCATCCCCCAAGTATGCAGCTCAATGCTTGATCTGAGCACCTGCCTGCAGTTCAAACCGTAGAGTGAACACCTTGAAAATATTATCATCACAGGGCTTCACATATATTTTCCCTATATATTTTCCAGATCAAAGGCTTTTGGTTTGTAAGTATATTTTTTGTTCTGTTTTTAACTACCAGATATGGGATCTGAGAGTCTAGCTGGGCTTCTTCCTTCTTAGGCACCTACATCAATAGCAAACACGTTCTACATGTTAAATAATGGGCCTTGGTGACACTGGGTGCAAGCCCATTCTCTTCAATGGATTAGAAGTGACATAGGGGGCACTCCCCATTATCTGACCAAGAGGAGACCCTTTGGGACCATAGTACCCACGCTACTTCAGGGAGATGCTACAAAAAGTCCATAGAGCAGAATGGCAAAGATCTCTCCCTATACTGAAGAATGCATTCCTTATCTCAACAGCTAACGAGAGACTATCTCATTATCAGCTTGAAATGTAGAAAAAGACTGCTCCGGAGCCAGTCCACTCACTCTATGATTATGGACAAACTTAGGATGGAAAACACATAATGGAAAGGGCATACTACTCAAGAGGGCATCCCAGAAGGACTTACCAGGCTATACTGGTGAGCCAGATGCAGCTAACTGGATAAACAGAAGGCACTCTACACCACAGCTTTATTTTCAATTTTTTTTTTTTGCATCAGAAGAGATTTTTCTTATCATAAGGACTTTTCCAATGTATAAACTGGTGAGCATTTGTACCCTTGTTTTACTTTTGATTTGGAAAACAACATTTTGCAGTTTACCAGATAGGATTTCAGGTGAAGAACCTTAAAGGTATTTAGGCTCTTAATGCCCACTGAAGTTAAATGCCTCATTATTCTTGAGAATCTGAGTCTCAGTGTGCACTTAAAGAAGGGGAAATATTATTTGATGAAAAGTCAACATATACAAAAAGAAAGTTTGGTTTCCTCTGCCCTTCTCCAAATACCATAAAACTTGCCTCCTGCCTCCCAAGTGTACAAAACAGAAGCCATTTTTAATTCCTTCAGAGACAACGGCTTTTGTTAGGTTGCTTTTCCTAACTAGATAATCCCGAATTCAAACACACTTAGCCGCTGAGGAAGTTTGGATCTGGCTCTCATTTCCTTAGTTCAGCTCCATCTTAAATTCTTAACCAAAATGTGTTTCCTGTCGAGGTACCCTCTAAGGGCAGGGCAAACAAACTAGCTTCCTCGAGGTAAAAAGGGTAGGGATTTACCATGAATCATCAGCATTTTCATGGAGGGCGAAGCTTCTGCAGCTCAGCTTTCATCTGGTGTGGGGCAAGCGAGTCAATGTGAGAAGTTACAGCAAAGTAACCGATTTGCAGTAAATGCCCATGCCCTTTTACCTCGTGGTAGCTAGCTCATCTGCCTGTTAGCCAGTTGGGAAAAAAGGGAAAGAGAACTTTTTAGGCAAATGATTTGAGGTTGTAGGATGGCAAAGAGCCAGGATAATGCTGAGAAATACTGAGGTGTGGTTTCTGCAGGGGAATTTCCCCAGGTTTTACTGTACTGGAGCAACTCTTGTGTGCACAGGTAGTAGGGCTCACAATCCCACCTCCGCTTGGAGCAAGAATATGCTGCAGTGGTTTAATCTGAGCCTTTGCCTGTCTGCAGCAGAGGTTTGTACAAATGCAGCTACACTAGTGGCTAACTTCTGATTCTCCACTGTGGACAAGGCCTTTCTTCCCCTCTGTGTTAAAGTGAAGATTGTTTTTTTGACTTTTTGCCAAACCCTTTTAACAACTTTTGCTACTTCCTTTAGTGTGACAAGTGCCACATCCCAGGAAAGTCTGCTGCTTCATAGCTTTCTGGCTATATATGCATTCACAGCCTCCTACAGCACATAAAATTAGTCGGCCTTGTCAACAGCAAACGGCTAGGACCACATTCTCGGTGGGTCTCCAAAAATAAGCTTGCGGTATCGACAAGTACACCCATCCGTGGGAGTGAAATCGATGCTTATGCTTTGGAACTCCCCATTTGTGCACATAGTTGTCCAAGTTTCTCATGCAAACGAGGGGTAGGTCAGACCTATATTTTTTGGCTTGCTGGAAATGTGGCCCTTAATTACCGCCTGTGATGGAGAATGGGATTGTTTAGTGGATGAGATTAGCAGCCCTTTGCTTTCTGGGGTAAAGCCTGCCTGAGTGGATTCTACGGTGAACGCTTCTGTTCTGAGTCATATTTTGTGCCCTCTCCAAGCATAATAGTGCTGTGTTTTTTTTTAAGTTATGGAAGGATTTGTCCTTTGCATGGTACAGCCCTTTCCTGGCAGTTTGCCTGCAGTAGGGATGCTTTTGAGATTGCCTTGTGCACTGTTCTATATTCCATTAAAAAACCTTAGTACTCTTACTAGAAAGAGAGGGCAAATGCTGTTTGTCACTCGGTGGCAGGCAGCCCACCCAGGAAGCTGAACCAGAATGAGGATTTGCAGCTTCTGTGGACCAGAGCTGTTCAAAAAGAAGGGGAAAAATATGAACAACATTTACATGTTGCATTTATTTTTATTTTAGAGGATTCGAAATGGAATCATTTGTTTCCCATTTTTATAAGTAGTTTTCAAAAAATGTAGAAACTTTCATTTTCCCCCTCTTTCTCCCCTTTCTTTGTTTTTACAATGAAATGTATAATGGCTATGGCTCATACATACACATATGCACCACTTATTAATTTTTTTCCATGTTTCCTTTTTTCTACTCTGTAACATGTCTGAACCTGAAACTGTGAAATATCACAAAACAGAAAAAGGAAAAATTGGAATGAGAACTTAGACATTATTCCATCCATGGCTTTCAGGGGCAAAAAGGTAGGGCCGGGGAGGAGAAAAAAAACATAATTGTATGTTTTTGCTTTTTACAAATGAAAACTTCAACTGGAAACAAAATGAGCTAGTTTAGTTATCAAAATATTTTCTTTTCTTGTTAAAAATGAAATTTTTCTATCATTGTACTCCTTTTGAAGCCCCATTTCTCAGTGGGGCAGTTTATTTGGTTGAAAGATTAAGATCAACGCTAATGTGAAGTAAAATATCTGAAGTGCTTAACCTTAGACCAAGAACTGGTATAATCAAAACACTATTCAGATTCAGACCCACTGCCATATTCAGGCTTAGGAAGGAATTTTACTCCATGGTCAAATAGGTATGGACTGTCAGAGATTCTCCTTTCCTTTGTAGCATGGGGAATGGGCCCCTACCTAGGATGTCTTGACTGTATATTAACAACCTTTTATAGAAGCAGAACCTTGCCTGCCATGGTCCTCCTGTTTACCTGTGGCAGGTAAGGTGCTATGTCTTGTGTCATGTCAGGGTTGATAGTAGTTTCACTAATTAAGAGCTTAAATTATGGGTTTGTATAGGATGGTTTGGATAGGGCTGATACTTCCTCAGGTAGGGGGTTGGATTAGATGACCTCTGGAAGTCTCTTCCTGCCCTACTTCTATGATTCTATGATCAAGGGTTTGCAATTTCAGGGGGGAAATGGGAATTGGCCACCACTGAGGATGTGGGCAGGTCAGAAAAGTTCTGTCAGTCCGAGATCCACAGGGCGTGAAGAGGCCAGAAAAGTTGGAGCAACTTCATCTTTCAGGATTGGCAGCTGATGGTAGATCAGTTACTGGAGCAAGCTGAACACCAGTTGTTGCCAACAGAGGTACCGAGTGGGTTTTAGCCTCCCCCTAGAGCAAGGCCAAGCTGTGGCTGCAAACAGAGTAAGTTTTGAGACTTGACCCTTTGGGGAAGCATTAGTCAACTCCGAGTGTAGTCTCATCTGCTCAGTCTCCAGGAGTCATTGCTGGCCTTTGACACTGACATGTCCTGTATGAACCTAGACTCAATACCACCAGGTAGCATCAGAACAGCTCTATATGTCATCATTTTACCTATTTCTAAGTGCTTGGAGCCTGATCCTAAAAAACTTCCTTCATTCCCAAGATCCTTCACGTTCCCCACCATTTCTTGTGATTTCAGGGGGCTGAGGCATGGAAGCTCTGGCTCTTACCCTGTCTACATGAACATTCACCTTCAAACACTGAATTTACCTTCCAGATAATGCAGAGGTTAGGTGGATATTTTTAAAGCCACCATTCTGCAACATGTAACATTTGCTCTGCGGTAGATAGCATGCTCGAAGAAATAATGACTGGCTTTTTATCCAAAGGCTATTACAGCCAATGTTTAAAGCTCACTAGAAAACATGTTTCTGTGCATTTGTATGGGAGGCATATTTAAAGCAAACCTCCCTCAAACTCTCCTCACTAAGCAGAGTGCACACAGCAACACTCCTCTTGACATTTTTAAAAGACCTCTGATGTTCTTTTCTTCTTTGAACAATAGGACCAATTTTCCTGTTCCTGGCTGTGAGCCTGACCTCTCTTTTTCCATCCCCACCTCTTGATTCTTTTCTATCCCCACCAGCATTCACTAGTAAGAATTCACTTCTCCAGGACACTGACTTGGGAAGGGGGTAGTGGGGGACTGATGTGAAGGGACTGATGTGAATAGACAACTGAAATATGAAATATTAATGTAACTGGGAGACTATCACCAGTGCTTGCAATTTACTTTAGCAAGGACCCAGTGAACTCCCTGGACTCATTAATACTGATCTGCCTTTATAGCCCTCTTCTGTGGCCTGCTGATTCCTGTGTCAGCCACAGAGTCATGCCAAGAACGCAGGACATTAGAGATGCCAGAAAAGCAGCAAAACTTTAAGACCTACTTGTTTGTTCCTGTCAACGGAGGACAGTTGTTCATATTTTTTTCCTGGACCCTGATATTCTACGTAAAGAATATTGGCAGCTACAATGCAGACAGAGTAAGTGTTTTCTAGTGAACTTTAAACACTGACTATAATAGTCTTTGGATAGAAAGCCAGTCATTATTTATTTGAGCACGCTATCTACCACAGAGCAAAGGTTACATGCTGCAGAGTGGTGGCTTCTGAAAGTGAATGCTCATTTAGACAGGGCACGAGCCAGAGCTTCCACGCCTCAGCCCCCTGAAATCACAAGAAATGGTGGGGAGCACGAAGGACCTTGGGCAACCTGTGGGCTATTGACCAGATTTTCTTCCTGGATCCTGATATTAGCCACTATCTCTTGTGATTCATGCCACATACTATCAAGTTTCTTGCCATTTGATACATGACAGGAAGGAAACAAAAGCTGACTGTCACCACCAGGCTGTCCATCAGGCTTAGTAAAGCAGTTGCACCTTAAGGCGAAAAGCCATCTCTGACTAGACCTGTGCGAGTCGGCAGCGATCTGATCTGGCTTTGGATCCAGCCACTTTGGATGGCTGTGATCTGATCTGGAGCTCCAGACTGGGTTTCTGCCTCGATCTGGCCAAAGCGGCTCTGAAGCAGCAAGTCCGGGTTGAAGCGCTGCCTCGTTCGGCTTCCCAAAGTGGTTCGGAGCCGCCTTGGAGATCCGGCCA
>NW_017728947.1:99512919-99514278 GCF_001723895.1 Crocodylus porosus
TTTATAGATGTTGGTTGGACTGCCTCTATGACACTAACTATGATATAAGCTAAGCATACAGGGATAGGATAGTTTCTTTTACACAATAGTTACTAGGTAGATTTTCTACATAAGTTTCGTTTCTGCAGGTGTGACACTTACAGATAAGAAAAGAAACTTATAAAATGCGCATGTGTAGTTTGGTACAAGCGTGGAAAACTACAAAGCTTTCATTCTGATTAACAGCCAAGGCTACAAAGTCACATAAATGTGAGAATGCCGCGTGGCAGTTATACAGAAATGAAATAAGATTTTTACAGATCTTTTCCATTTCAACCATTTAGAACCTTCAAAAATCCCAACTTTTTTTTTCTTTTGCTATTTCTTTTTTGATTTCTATAGGATCATTTAAGACAGAACAATCAAGTGCACACATCCAAAATGGGACTGGCAGCAGCAAAGGATCTGTAGGGTTACACTAAACTGTAAATTGAATGAGGAGTCAAAGGACCAGACCCCTCAGCGCTCAGGCAGGGGCTGCATGGGTGAGCAAGCTTTGGAATAAAAAAGGATTGGGCCCCTTGGAGCTCAGGCCTGATCCTTTTTTCTCTGGAGCACCCCCCCACACACACACACACCCCATGTTGCCCCTGTCTGGACTGTCAGCCAAATAGATGCTGCCTGAGCTCTGAGGGGCCCGATCCTTTTTTTCTCAGGAGCCCATCCACCCCCATGCTACCACCCATGGCAGCAGCATGTCAGTCGGGACAGCAGTGGGCGGCACCATCATGTCTAGAGCTGCAATGCTTGCTCTGCCTGACATCCTCAGAGGATGAGGCTCTGTGCCCAGTCCTGCTGCGCCCCAGCATCCCTGCTCACCCTGACTCAGGAGGAGCCATTCCAGGCCTGGAGGATGGTTTCCGGCTCCAGGTCCCCTGCGACACTCACCCAGGGTGCTGACATGCTTGTCGAGGCCCTCTGGAACCCCCAGCTGGGGGTGCCAACAGCAGAGGCACCCCAGTTGCAACAGAGGTTGATCCTGGCTGGTGTCACTCGTATCAGAGACCTCCTGGACTATGATAGGCAGGAGTGGGTGGATCCCGCTGTGCTGGCCTGGCACATGGGTCTATCCATGACACGTGTGATCTGCCATCTGGTCCGGGAGGTGAAATCTGACCTACCTCCTGATGCCCTTGCCTTTATTGATCAGGTCCTGCACAGCAGCAGTCCCCGCCCCCCTTGTCCTCCATCCCATTGGAGTTTGTCGTGGAGCCAGTGCCTCAACCAGCCTCGCACCACTCCCGACTCCACCACCTGAGCCGGATAGAGGACATCAAACCGGTCCACTTTTCCATCACCACTGCCACCTCTACATGCTCA
>NW_017728947.1:99514423-99516103 GCF_001723895.1 Crocodylus porosus
TCATCCCATGAGCCACTGGGGACCTCAGCTGGTGGCTCCTCCATGGAGCCATCACCATGGGCATGTATCTGGTGAGCTTCATGGACACCCCAGTCTCCTGCCCCTTTTGTGGCAGAGGGAGACCCTGGTGCACATGACCCTCGAGTGTGCCAGGCTGCAGCCCCTCCACCTCCACCTTCAGAACTTTCTCCTGAGGTTGAATTTCACCCCCCGCCTTTTGTTTTTGGTCACCCCATCTATGGCCCAACCAAGTCCCGGGACCTCCTGGTCAACCTCCTCCTGGCCCTGGCCAAATGGGCCCTGTACTTGACCAGGAAGGAAGCTCTGGCCAGGAAGATGCCCGTAGACAGCAGGGCTGCTTTCCTTTCACTTGTCTGAGCATGTTTCTGGGCAGAACACCAGTAGGTGGCATCCACTGACTTCTTGGATGCCTTTGAGGACCAATGGATGTGGCCCAGGGGAGCCATGCTCAGTGTCCCCCTCTGGAGAACTTCTTTTCACATTTTGAACCTTTGACCCCCATATCACTCCTACCCTTTTCTTCCTTAGTTGTCCCACCAAAAAATAAATAAAAAAATTAGTCGTATCTTTTAAACTTTGGTCCCACACAGTGGGGCCTATTAGTTAATGAGGTGGGCCTTAGGCCCATGATCTCTGGAAGATACAAATAGACAGGAGGAGCCATTGAAACCTGGGATGCTGGAGGATTTCAACTTTGGCAGAATAGCTGGAGGGAGTGGCCACACCTTAATGCAACAGGAACAAAATTAGGCGGATTAGAGATAATCTTGCCTTGGAGTGGCGTAACCTTAAAATGAACAACAACAGCTTTAAATCATTTAAAGGTGTTAACATGCAGCCAATCCAGGGGTTTAGAGCTCCAGAAGCTGCCTAAACTTGCTATGTAACCAGGACTGAACACTAGCTATGGACTCTTTTATTCCAGAATAAGTGACTCATTCCAATTTAGTTTCATCTGCTTTCAAAGGGCTCTTACCCACCTCTGCTTCACCTGCGGCAAGTTAAAGGGTTTTTTTTGATGTTTTGGATATTATGTCTGATAGTTGTACAGGAGGGTTGCTTCCTGAGTTTTTAAGAGCAGGTTACAAAAACATTTGTCTAGGATGGTTTAGTTAGGGAAGATCCTGCCTTGAGCGCGGGGCTGGTCTAGATGACCCACTGTGGTGCCTTCCAGCTCTACTTTCCTACATTGCACTGTTTATGAGGCTGCTTTCTTCAAAGAAACTTAAAATGAAGTTTGGAGCTTACAACAGATAGGCTCTCCCATTCTCCAGATGACAGTCAGAAACCTCCTACCACTGGACAATCTTCTTCAAACATCCTTTACAGTTAAGTAACCCACTGTGTTCTTTAAGGGACATTCACTAAAATTAAAAATAGAAGCACAAAACACTTTAAATCAATTTGCACATTCAGTTGTACAACACAGAAATAGTTCAACAGTTACAGTTATTTCAGGGGGCTCACATCCCCAAAGGGGGTATGATGCCTCTGACATAACAACAAGAGGTGGAACATACCCTCTGATTTCTTTTTCCTCTACTACAGGGGTTTTTCAACCATTTTTAACAAGTGTATCCCTTCTGCCTCAAAGTTTCAGCTCATGTATCCCTTTATATTTTTTTTCTTGTTTTTAAGGGATGGGGGCAGATCGAGGCC
>NW_017728947.1:99516222-99553900 GCF_001723895.1 Crocodylus porosus
ACGGCAGGGGTGGGGAGTGTATTTCTATGCCCACACCCAAGAGCAGGGCCAGGGGCCAAGGGCAGCGCACTCTCTGTGGGTGCCACACATGCCACCTGGCCAGCGGGCTGGACAGACTGTGGGGTTTTCACATGGTGGCGGCTGCTGCCAACACCACTGCCAATGCCCTATGCTGCCACTGCTGCCGTGCCCCGCGCCACTTTCCCATGGCCAGTCACACATGTGGCTCTGCAGGCTGCTGATGGGCCTTGCGCCTGGCCAATCACACTGTCTGTCAGCAGCCCACGGAGTCACATGTGCAACTGGCTGTGGGAAAGCAGGATGGGGTGGTGGGTGGCAGTGGCAGCCACCATCTGCAAGACCCTCCCACCCCATCTGGTCTGCTGGGTGGTGCATGTTCAGCCCCCTGGCCCCCTGGGCCTGCTCTTGGGAGTCGCTCCATCCTCACCTGCCTGCCTGCTTGTGCATACCTCCTACGACTTTTCTAAGTACCCCTAGGGGTATGCGTACCCTGGGTTGACAACCCTTGCTCTACTACACGGGCCATGGCTTATAGCCACCATATTACCCTTCCCTTCCACTGGGCTGCTTCCATCTTTTCTTATGTGTGACTACTGAGTCTCAGTAAAGAGGTGGAGGGGGAACACTGTTCTCTGTGCCACATATGTCCGCTCCCTCTGGTAAAAAGCAGAGTGCAGATCCTATTCCCCTCTCAGATACACCGGTATCAGTCAGGACTTTCATAGCTGGACTCAACTGAGTTATACTGATTTAAAAATGATGGGAGATCCAGAACAGCTCCTTTGACTGTATGGTGCCAAATGGCGTATATGTAAATCCTGTGACCTCTGTTTACTGTTGTTTCTATACTTCTGTAGCCTTACTCTCTCTCCGTCTCTTATCACACTATTCAGCAGATATTTGAAAAAATGGTATTATCTGTAAATACAAAGCAAGAATTTTTGCATATCTTTTTCAGTACAGCAATACATATAGTAGTTACAGTGAGTACCAGTACATACACATGGTTTCAGTGAACATAAGCTATATCAGATTAGATCCAGCCTATAGATGTAAACACATTTTAATCGTAGTTAAAACACAGCACTGTTTGGGTTGGAACAAGATTGCCTTTCTTAGACTAAATGTTGAGTTTAAACTAAAACTATTTCTCTAAAAGTCTCTTATCAGAGAGCATAACAAACCCAGATGAACTCCCACAGGATATTTACTGCCAACTTCCTGGCTACTGGCAGTGTGGTCTTAGCTAGATATGGCTCTGACCCCACGCTCTGAATCTAAACAGCCCTGATTTTCCTTTAGGAGCGTGGGCTGGAGGAAGAGACAAAGGAAGGGAAGATTCAGAATCCAAACTTACATACGATTTTCACAAGCTGGAAAAGTACTACTGATTATGGGCTTGGCTCCCACAATACACTTGCTGCTGTTGGAGGCCCAAAAGTACATGAAAGCCCAGCTCCAAGGAACTGACAGTCTAATGGATGCCTGGAAAACAGACCATCGAGAAGCAGAGGTGGGAGAAGGCATGTTGTAGGGAGGGTTATTTTGTAGCAACCCTGGAAGAGTGAGCAGTGGCAGGCAGGTTTGAGGGAGGAGACATGCGAGGCTGGCTGAGGCATTTCTCTGTCCAACAGACTGGCCCAACATGCTGATCTAAACAGGCTGGGGCCTGGGTTTCGGCTTGGCGGATGAATCAGGAAAAATAATTGGAACAAACTGATCTTTTTTTTTTTTTTAAGTTTGCATTTTCTTGCTGAAACAAAGCCTGCAACATATCATGTCAGACCGAACAAAATGGGTGGTCCGAGACACCATGCTCAGCATAGTTTTTGGGCATTGGTAGTAAAAGCTCAGGAAACAAGGAAGTCTAGTCACAAAGCTGGGGCTCGTGATCCTGCTTGTTACCTACAAGCCAAGGGGTTCGGGCATTTGCCCAGAATAGTGGAAACACAGGTTGCATTCCCTCCTCCCATTTCTCTGGAGAAAACACTAACCACCAGGCTACAGTGCAGGGCTATCCAAGGGCCACATGCAGCCTGCCAGCAATTAAAATGTGGCCCCCGGGCTCTAACCCATCCACCATGCTCTCCAAGTGCAACTGCATCTGAAATCTCTTGGCTGCCCTTCCCTCCTCTGGCTGCTGCTTCTTGCCTTTCCCCAGGGGATGGGCGATGGGGTGCAGCACTGGAAGCTAAGGGGGAGTCTTGGCTGCACACGGTCGGGGGAAGGGGACATCACACCCATACGGGGCAGCAATGGGGGGGGATCCCCACGCAGGGTTGGGGGGGGGTTGTGTAGGTGTGTGAAGCAGCTGGGGGAAATGTCCACCTGGTGTGTAGCCCAAGGCTTACTTAGTGCAGCCCCCACTGGTGTGGCCCCTGCGGGCTTACAAGTTGGACAGCCGTGCAACAGAGTATTTTCATGTGAGTCGCTCTCCTTTTTTTTTTCCTGATGCCATTCCAATTTGTACAAACTTCTTGTGCACTACAACTAGGAATCTTTGCCACAGACAGTAGACCCTGAGAAGATGAGGGTTTGTGTACTGGCTTGGTGTACAGAGCCATAGCAAACAGCTGCACAAGTCTACTGAGGTGCTTCAGCTAATTGCTGCGGCTTTTACTTCAAAGGGCACTGCTGACGAGCTCCAGCTGAGTGGAAAAGGGGCATCCTTTGAAGATAAAATGGCCACAAACAGATGAACAGCCCATCTTTAATTTGGTAACCTGATATGAATTAAGTGGGTGCAAATCACCCAGGCACAAACAATTTGGGTTCTATTGTATATTCACTGAGCAAGGACGGGAACCTTCCTTCCTGCATTAGTGTCCTAGCTACAATGTATAAGCATTTTATATCAAGTGCAACAGCTTCAGCCCAAGAGACTGAAAGAGCAACCTGAGTGGTTGGAAACATGCTGAGATGGGTTTCTGTGCTTGGTGAGTGCCCCATCCACTGGGTTACTGCAGAAACAGAGGGGGCATGGGCAATGCCACATTTATTCCAGCTGAAACTAGGGCCCCAGCCCACATTATACTTAGGAAGGATGTGATTAACCACTTAATTAACAGTTATGCCACTGCCTTGTGGAAACTCCTTGGTTGGAGAAAGGCTAGGGAACATCACCCTGACAGAAACACGCCCTTGCTGAGGTGTTAGGCACAGTCAGCAGCAGTTATCTGTTGCTCTTTGGCAGAAGCTACAACCGTCGAGGCACTGAACATCTGGACTCGGACTGGCCTGCGGATTCTGTCTCAGTGGTCTAAAGCGGGGGTTGGTAGGTCTCAGGCAGCCTCCACTCCTCCCTACTCTTGCCTATGCATATGATGGTCGTAGGACTCTGGACAGATTCATCAAGCACCTAACTAGACCTCTTACACCATGATCCAGAGTATTCAGTTGCCTGCTATGTCTTAGATTGTAATCCAGCCACACGTTAAAACAATTAATGGTGTCATAAAACAAGGAATAAGCCACAAAGTTATTCCACAAAAACGTGTAATAACTTTTTGGCTGGTTCCTATGATGGCATTACTTGAATATGTAACCAAGTGCTCACCTGTGGCTGGAAGCCCCTCCAGCTAATGGGGCTCCCAGATGCAGGGGTTCACCATGGGCTCCTGAGCCTGGGAACCTGCAGCCGACAGACTCCCAGGCTTCCAGCCATGCGGGTCCACCGTGCGTGCCGGAAGGTGAGAGCCCCATCTGCTGACAGGGCTCCCAGCCACAGGGGTGCACCTGGCCACGTAGGCTGCTTACAGAAGTTAAAAAAAAAACCCAAAATGTGCTTCATCAGAAGTGGCAGCATGTTAATTCAACCCAGTTCCATAGCATCTGTATAGATTAGGTGCCTTAGTGGGGCTTTTGCACACTTTTTTCTATTCAATAAGCTACTAGATAAAAGTGCCAAAAAAGCCCCCCTAAAGCCTCCGATATATACAAATGGTGGATGAGCTAGGTCCAACTAATGCAATGCCTCTTCCTGGCAGGAGCATGCCAAATTTAAAGTGCCATTTTTTAAAATGTCTATAAGCAGCCATATTTAATTAATGGCAGCATAGGAACCAGCCCCAAAGGTATTAGCTGAGTTCCCCCTGTGCCAGCAATGAGGCATGATGGGATCTGACGCTCAGTCCCACAATCACACTTCCTGCCATGCATGTGTGGCATGCCAGGATGTGTAGTTGCGAGGATTGCATATCAGATCCTATCACACTTTTACCTGCACATCTGGCAGGGGCTTAGTTTTGGCCAACTCAGCACAAATAATTCTGGCCTCACCAAAACTGCATTCTTCAGAGAGTAAAGCACAGGAAAAAGACACTGCCCAACTCTACTAGAAATGTGAGGAGTGGTGGCTTATATTCCTGTCACTGCTGTTAAATTAATGTAAACTTGGCTCAGTTACTAGGGCTTCAGTTTTTCAAAGCTATCACTAATTCTGGATAGCTCAGACTAGGTACCCCAGAAAAGAGAGAGCCTTAACTTCTCAGCTCCTGATACTGATCTGATTTATGCTGGCCTAAATCAGGAATACTTCTGTGAATTCAATGAATTACACTGGTATAAAACTGGAATCTGAATCGGATCACCTGCGTGTCAGTTCTTCATGCATGAAATGGGGAGAGTAAGTATTATGAGCTGTGTAGAAATGAAGTTCCTGATTTGCATGACTGAATTTCCAAATTTGCTTTCATTCTAAATCAAAATATCACGCTTGGAAATTTCATGTTGGGTCAGGTTTTTGTTTTGATGGGGGCATCTACTATGCTTTAGTACTTCCTTTTGGAAATACTAAAGCACAACACAGTATGTGATTACTGTGCCATATGTGCAGCGCATGGGTAGATTTTGCTGCTACGTCATCGTAAGCAGCATGCTACAGCCAGGGAGCGCACCACTATGGCGATGCAGCTGGTGATTGCATGTAGACACATGTGATCAAAATTTTAAAAATCAAAATATTTTATGCTTAGCAAACTTAAGACATATTTAAATACTTAGATGATTTTTCTAAACAAAATTCAGTCCAAATCGATGAATTCCTGTGTATCAATTCTATTTTAACAAGTAGCATTTTCTGATAGAAAAATGTTTTACTGGAAAATTTTCAACCACTTCTGGTGCTATATATTGTTTGTTGCTATATATGCTGAATGTACAGCATGATGGAAGCCCATGATAAATGTATGCATAAGAGATCATCAATAGGGAAAAATGTGCTATTAAAAAGATAAAAAGGTTGTGCAGGCAAAAAAATGTAGGTCTGTGTTTTATTTGTGTTATCAGTAGCTGTGATTATTTGTTACAGAGTTGGAGAAATGCTGACAACTTGAAATTTTTAAAACTGACTAATTAAAACAAAAATCCAGTTTTTTATATAGCCCCCTTTAATTAGTATGCCCTGAAATTTGTTCTAAACAATTCCTTTAAAATGTAATTGAGTTTTTGGCTTGCCTCTGGAGATCTAAATGTCTTTAGCAAGGCAGAATCTGAATAACAAGCTGATTATACCAGGGAAGCAGAGAAGCCAGCAACATGTAAAGTGCTGTCAGATATACAAAGTAAACAAACTGAAAAAATAGATTACCCCCCTCTCCCCGAAACACTTACTATTCATTTCTAGTACTGCTGAAGGTTATTTGTAACAACAGAAAGTATCACACGAGCTCTTTGAGATTTATGGAAGAAAAAAGGCTTTCCATCAACACTAGGCATTATTATTTTCTGACAAATGTGATTTTCAAGTTGTCAGTACCCCTTTTATGTCATCATGCAAATTTCAGCTCCATTTGAATTTTACAGCCACGTTGATGAAAAGATGAAAGGAGTCCCCCTCACTCCATCTCTTCTTTTCTCAAATCCTGAATGGTTATGTGAAACTGGGTGAACAAATGTCGTTTTCAGAACAAAAATATCGTTCTAGTTTGGTAGCCCAGGGTTATCACTGGCTTTCCATTCTGTTTGTCTATAGCAGGATTTACAGTTTGATCACATAAACATCCTTAGGGAGCTCTTCTCAGTTTGGCACCTTTTGCGACCTCCTTTTCCAGACATGCCTAGACACTCAAAGAGAGTTCCTTCTCCATGATCAATCATCCTGACACACATATATTAACACCTCCGTTCCACTCTGACAGTTTTAATTGTCCATGCATTTTCATCCGCAGAGTTTATTATGAACTCATTTTCATCAGAAGTCTGCCATATGCTGCAACAGTACAGCCTGAATTATGGATAAAGAATTTCAAATTAAAGAGGGAAGAAAAATATTTAGTAAACGTGTGTCACTGAAATACAAAAATAGACCATTGCCATCTGGCTGTGCTATTTTTAACATATATATAATATATCTATGTAGGGTTGCACTGTTTTGTTCCGGTGCTGTTTCAAGCGTTTTGACACTTGAAACTCTAAATCTGAAATGAAACAGGAGACATGTTGAAACAGTCAAAACAAAACAAAACAAGTCGAAATGTTTCGAAGATGTTTCGAAGCTGGGCTTGCAGGGAAGAGAAAGTAAGGAAAAGGAAGAGGGAGAGGGGGAAACAGACTGACATCTGTAGCTGGCCAGTGTCTGCCAACTGTCCCTGAGGTCCCTTCCAATCCCAGTGCTCTGGGGGAGGGATCTAAAAGTTTAAAAACAGCATATAAGCCTGTGAGTGCCTAAGCTGTCAGCCTTTGTCAGCCTGTCTCTCTCCAGAGAGCAGCATTTGGAAAACGCTGACTCCGACTGCTTGCTAGCTGCTACTGTCTAGCTAGGGAGCATGTCTTCTGCTTGCAAAGGCTTGGGTAGGATACAGTTTACACTGACAGGTTAGCTATACTAGCCTAACTTCAATGCTAGTATTGTTATCATTTCTTTTTTTCCTGTATCCATTCCTTTGAAATTATTCTTTCTTTTTACCTGAAGAAAAAGAAATCTGCATTTTGCCTGACAGTGTGATCACTGGGCACTGTTCAGTAAAGCAGAGCATAGATTAGATAGATTGCACACACAGACACCTAAATATACACACACTACACACAGTCAAACACCTTTTCCAGCACAGGAAAACATGAAGTGTGCTGGAAAGGCAGGTGCTGCCAAGTCTGGGAGGGGAGCAAGGGGAGGCAGAGGGAAAAGTGTCAGTTCCCCATTGCCCAAGCTGAGATGCTGTCTCTTTTCAACCAGCCATGAGGCTTCTTCTGGTACTGGGAGCAAGGAGGTCACAGCAGTGTCTGAAGCTGCATCCTGTCTGACACCAGCTGTGATAATAAAGGGCACCAGCACCAGCAGCATGACAACAAGCAGCACCAGCAGCACAGTCTCCTCCACCCTAGTTGCAGGTCCAGGCATGAGCCTCCCACTCCCACTCCCACTCCCAGTCTTAGAGGAGCTCAGTCTTGAAGTAGGGGTCCTCAGCTTGATAGTACAAGAAATTCTGGGGCAGGAGGGGGAAGCAGAGTTTGTGCTCCACCCCTCAAAGTTCCCCTAGAGCCAGGTCCCCTTCCCTGGAAGGGACTGTGGAGGAGGCTATGGGGGCAGCTGGCTCAGCTCCTCCTGTTGTTGTGGCTCTGCCTGCTGAGGAGGGGGATAAGGCAGGAGCCCCACCAGCACCCCAGAAGCGAGCGGGTAGTGTGGTCTGGGATCGTTTTGACGTGGCAAATGATCCTGCATATGCTACCTGCTTGCACTGTCAAGCCAAAACTGGCTGGGGGAAGGGAGCAAAACACATGAGCACCACAGGGAAGCTGATGCATCTCTGCAGGCACCACTCCCTTGCCCTTGCTCCTCCTCAGCCTGGCATCCATGGGAGCGTGCCCCAAGAGAAATCCCCCTCTCATTCAAAAGCCCCCTCCCCACCAAAGAAGAGGCAGGCCACCCTGGAACAGTGGGGAAAAGGCAGAGACAAAGGCAGGGGGGCGCGTTCACAAGGTGAGTGAGGTCACCCAGAGCATTGGGGAGAAGCTTGCTGTCAATGGCCAGCCCTTCTCCTTTGTTGAGTGGCCAGGGTTCAGGCAGCTCATGGCCTTATCATACAAAGTGCCCATATGCACTACCTTCAGCAGGACGGTGGTGCCCTCCCTGTATGAGGCATGCAGGGAGTACTTGAGGGAGGATCTGCACAAGGCAGGTCTGCAGGTGGCCTTACACTTCACCTTGGACATCTGAAGCAGCCTCGGTGGAGATCACACCTACCTCTCCCTCACAGGCCACTGGTGCAGGCCATCAGTGGACTCTCCTTCAAGCTGAGGTGATCAATGAGTCCCACACAGCAACTGAGATCATGGCGGCCATGAACTGCTTGATGCAGGGGTGGCTGATTGGGCAGGACGAGCTCACCTGCGGGTTCATGATCACTGACAATGGGGCCAATATGGTCAAGGCAGTCTGTGACGCCGACTTTATTGGCATCTGTTGTGTGGCACACAAGTTCCACCTCACTGTCACGTATGCCTTGGAAGGGGTGCTGGTGATGGCGCCAGCATCACCAGCAAGCTGATTTCAAAATGCAGGAAGGTGGCAGGCTACTTCCACAGGAGCATCAAGGAGGGCAAGATGCTGCTAGAGAAACAGGCAGAGCTGCACATCCCGCAGCACAAAATCATGCAAGATGTGCAGACTTGGTGGAACTCCAAGTACCTGATGCTCAAGAGGCTGGTGGAGCAACAGAAGGCCATCCCTGAGAAGATTGGAAGCAGTGCCCCCCTTAACAGAGCTGAGTGGCATACCATCTCCCAGATCTTGCTGGTCTTCAAGCCCTTCCTCGAGGCCACTGAGACCCTCAGAGCTCCTGATGCTCTCCTTATCCAGGTGATCCCTGTAGTGAGGGAACTTTAGAACCAAATGGAGAACTTCCATGGGATTGATGTTCCTGACTGCAGCAAACTGCTGTCATCAGATGTGGAGAAAGGCAGGTAGGAGGTGCCTTATAACCTCCAGCCACCATACACATGCACAGTCCTGGCTGGGGAAAGCCCAGACCCCTAAGTTCTTTGGAAGGCCTGAGGCTTGCTGGTTGCAGTGGAGTTGTGAGGCTCCAGGTGAACTCAGCTTAGTTGCCTGGGATGCCATCTGCAAGGCATGGGCTGCAGTGTAGGGAAGGTATGGAGCTACAGAATCACACAGCAGGCAGACAAGGTTCTTTGGGTCAACCCGATAACTTTTAGTAGACCAACTGAAAAGTTGTAGAAATGTATCTTAGCAAGCTTTTGGGTTGAACAACCCTTCATCAAACTGAGGAAGCATCTGCAGTTGGTGTGTGTACTCTTCCTGGATGGAAGGAATAGTCAAGAAGCCAGAGGCTGGCACGCAGTGCAGGCAAGAAAGATAGTCAGTGAAAATGGAAATGGAGGCATCAGGGGGTGAGGGACAGGCTGGGGTGGTGGGGAAGGGGGTTTCTGTTTATGCCTGCCATTATCTGTTACACATGAAGAGAGGCAACCGAGTCCAAAAACATCACAGCCCGGCCCCTTACCATGTTAGCTACTACCATGTTACTAGTAAGTAATAACATGCATAAAAAAACCAACATGCTGAAGTATCATTACTTCAAAATTGAAAAGTGAAGTTCTCTTTCAGTTCAATGGAAATAAATGGGATTCAGTTATGGTAGGTGAGTAAATACAGTGTTTTTTGCCTCTCCAGCAAGTGCTTGGACCCAAGGAACCCATCTGTCTGCTTTCTGCCAAGGCCACTGTCATGACTACATTTGTCCCATACAGACACATGTGACACATACAGAGCTGCAGTCAGTCAAACCTCTGCCTCTGCATTTGCTTTCCCCAGAACACCCCTTAGACCACACAGCTCAGCTCTGCCAAATCTTGCCAGGCAGCTGATTGCTTTGCATTAATTTAAATTGTTTCCAGCTATCTTGCATCATAAAGGAGTTCAATTTCTCCCAGCACTGAGCCTGAAGGATGGATTGTTAGCGCACCTATCAACTATAATGTATTGACCTCCCCACCACCACTCACTGCAATGCAGGCTCTTCCCTGCCAGCTGTACCTCCTCCTTCCCAGCCCCTCAAGCAGGTAAGCACTATAATTGAAAAGGGGTGGTGCTCAATTCAGAAATGTTATAGAGGAGTATCTCAACTCTAACAAGATTGAGAATGACCAATCTAAGGCTAGGGACAGACGTTACACATAAACTGGTTTAAGTGATCAGAAACTGGTTTAAACATGTAATAGAACAGAAGTTCAGTGTGCATAAACTGGTTGAATGTAGTATCAGACTTAATTGATCTGGATCAAGCCGGTTTACGTAGTGTCTGTCCCAAACCCATTCCTGGTTTAAGTTAAATCACAGTCCCTCAGCATCCCATATGCTTTGCAGCCCTGGTCTGAGCTGTCTGGTCCAGAGAGCACAGCTGGCCCACCCCTTTGCCCCCTAGCTAGAGCTCCCGTGAAGACTGCAGGCACAGCAGGGTTTGCCTGGCTTCCCCCTACCCCAACCCCACCTTACCACTTGCTGCTCAAGCAGGGATTCCCCCCCGCCCCTCCCTCCCATTTCCCACAGCACAGACCCCAGCCCCATGGATTCTAGGCATGTAGTATGTTAGTTAATGCCGAGAGGTGTCTCCAATTTCACTGGGACAGGACAAAGGCAGACAGGGCAATTTTAGGGCTTTTTGGAACTAATCAACAGGTCAGCTGGTAATGTCCCTCCATTCCTTCCTTGGAAATAACTGTTTAAGAAGAGCTTGAACTAATGAAAGAGGCTTTTGTTTTCTTGATGGGCTGCTAAACTCTGTGTTATTAGTTCCCTCCTGGTTCCCTCGCCTGTCAGGTTTGCAGACAGTATGAAGAAGCTGGGAGAAGGAGTTTGAAAAGCTCAGTATCATCAACAGATGCATGCACTGTACACCCCACCTTTGCCTCAGAGTGCTAGACTGGGGCTTAGGGCTAGCAACACTCCCACCCCTTGAGCAGTGAGCAGGGAAAAGCCTGGGACAGTACAGGCAGGGTTGGGGTTTAAATCCCTCCCTAATCAAAGCATCCTGCTGGGGCATGGCCACCCTCCCCACCAGCTAAGCACTGTGGAAGGGAAGTGGGGGCTGCTCTAGTGCCCTCCTGGCTTCTAGCCTGAGCCATGCAGGCGTATGACTGCATTTCCTCAGTCCAGAAGAAATGTCTGTGCACTTGCAAATTGGTTTAACCAAGGCAGGTTAGACTAACCTGCAAAGATTGAATCCATTCAGGATCAGGCTTTCTGAATGTCTGTCCCTAGGTTAAATGATCTACTACAACACACAAAGGAGTTAGATCATTAGCTGAAAGAAACAGAGACAAGCACTAGAACATAAGAATATAAGTTCTGACATTTACTGGGTCAGACTGTAGATCCATCTCACCTAGCATCATGTGTCATACACTGGCAGAGAATGGATGCCAAAAGGGAGAGTGAACTGGGTATGACCAAGGTTTTTTCCATTGATCCTCTTTCACTTGCAGCCTCCATCATTTAAGGCAGGGGTGGGCAAAGTCCAGGCTGCCAAGTAATTTCATCCAGCTTGCAGGATTAAACCTTAAATCAGGAGTGGGCAATTATCAAGCAAAATATGGCCCACCAATTAAGTGTATACAACCCAGTCCATGGCTGCCCCTGCTGCATTCTGCATGGGGCCAAGCCCTGCCCATTCCCACCAGGGCAGTGCACTGTGCACCCAACCTTGTCCATGGTAGGACCCTGGCCCCAACCTTGGCCAGCATCCGTGGCTTCTGGGCAGGGCTGCTGCTGCTGCCACTGTTGCAGTCACCCAGGGAACTGCTCAGTTTCTTTGTCCTCCAGCAGTTCCTCCTCCTGTCCCTACTGTAGCATTTGAGGTAGCAGGTAGGAAGCAGCAGGTTGTGGGGAGGCTGCAGGTGGGCAGGAGCCCAAAGTGTGGGGACAGAGCCAATGGGACCAGTGGGCCAGCAGGACTGGAGTGGGTCAGCAGCATGTGAGCCATGGGGAGTTGCATGTGAGCCATGGGGAGCCCTATGTGATGCAGCCAGCTGGCCTGGCTTCACTCTCTGCCACCACATGCAGATCCCAGGACTCAGCTGGAGCTGTGTGCCACATGCTGCTGGAAGACTGCCTACTGTGGGCCATAAACACCCTGAGGGTCTGCTGCTGCTGCCACTGCCAGCAGTGGGGGCTATGTCCCATAGGGGAAAGGTGTGTGTGTGGGAGGCCCGCAAACACACCCCACCATAGCCACTCATACGGCCACACCCACTACACAATGAAAACACATCCACCCACAACCTCCCCATCAAATCCCAAACCCACGCACCCCCCACACCTCCCCCATATCCCCAAACACCTCCACACTTTCCACCCCTCCACGTTCCCCCACAAACCCCAAACACAAATCCATACCCCGTATACACACCCCACACCCTCATAACCCCATACTCCACCACACATGCACACCCACCCCCCCACCACTTCCTCCCACACACACAGGGTACAAAAGTAAGACTTATTTTGAGCTACTATGCAATCATATCTATATAAATTATGCAAACACACATAAATCAGGACAAAATGTTTTTAAAATAAAATTAAAATATGTTATAGTACATGCTTTATTTTTAGTATATGATTTAGTTTTTTTCTGGTTCCAAGATGGCAACCCCCCTCCCAAAAGGAGTACTTCCAGGGGCAAGGGGAGAAACTTTTGATGGCAAAGGCCAGGGGTTGGGTGTGGGGGGGACCAAGACGGTGACCGGGGGCAGGGCACCTGTCAAGAGGCAGGGATACCTTTGCAGCCCTTGACAATTCACCTGAACTCATTAAGTGGCCTTCCGGCCAAAATAATTACCCACCCCTAATTTAAGGTTAAGGCAGTTCTAATTCAGAGGCTGGATCTTTAACTTCCATACTCAATAGCTACTGATGCCCTTTTGCTCCAATAATTTATCCAATCCCTTTTTTGGATCTGTCTAAATTATCAGCTTCCACAACATCTGGTGGCAATAAGTTCTGCATTTTTATTACACACTGTATGAAAAAGAACTTCCTTTTGTTAGTTTTAAACTTACTACCTACTAGTTTCATTCTGTGACCCCTAGTTCTTGTACAGTTAGGGACAGGAAATACTAAATCCCTATTTACTTCTCCTCACTACTTAGTATTTTGCAATCTCTTATGTCCCCCTTCAAGCACCTCTTTTGTAAACTGAATAGGCCTAGCTTCTTTAGTCTCTCCTTCTATAGAAGCCCCTCCATACCACTAATCATCCTTGTTGCCCTTCTCTGTACCTTCTCTAGTTATTCAATATCCTTTTTGAGATGTGTGGACCTGAGCTGAAAATGATGCATTCACTTCAGCAGCAACACTAGAATTTAAGAATAAATCAATGGAAGTTTCTTTCATTAAGAGCCCCTGGGAAAACAACTCTTAGCTGAAGCACTAGAAAGTCTGAGTGTAGATACATGCTCTGTGAGAGTGGTGTGGTAGCATCAGAATGCGGCAAGAATAATCCTGACTTACAGTGACCAAATCTTTTAACTGTTGCCTGCTACATCTGAGGGGAGCAATGGTGTTGCCTTGGCTGTCTTCAAGGCTGTAATTTGCGCTACTGGCTCTGCACGGTGTTTTCTCTATGACTGATAGCAGCTATTTTGAGTGTGATGGTAGGCGGCGTGGCAGTTATTAGTACATATTCTCCTCCTGAAGCCAGGCCTGGTGTTTAAAAAAGAAGCTTTCTATGCCATCACAGATGACATTGATATATCCAGGACATCAACCTGATGGCATGAAGTCATCTAAGGAAGAGATGGTTAATTAGGTCACAAGCCCCAAAATGTGTACTGTACATTGGAAATGTTTTTGGTGATAGAGAAAGCTGGACTCTCCCTGAGTGACTCACCAGGGTTAGGGACTAGGGCTGTGCAAAGCTTCAGTAGCTGATTCGCATTGGAGGAGATTTGGCCCAATTTGGGGACCAAATCTCCAAATCTAAATCAAATAGGGAGACCAATTAAAAGCTTCAAATCAATTCAAAGCATCTGAATCAATTCAGAAAAAGATTCAGAAAAGATTCAGCGATTCAGCCATAGACTAAACAGGAAGCTGACACTACTGCCTCCACCTGGTAAGTCTGTTGGGGTTGGGGAAGGAGGGAGAGGGGAGGGAAGGGGCATGAGAGAGGGAGGGATTGGGGCTGGGGCTGGTACAAGCTGCCCAGCCAGACTTGGGGAGGTGAGGGGGGAGGGCTCGGGATGTGGGCATGGGAGTGCTCAGAGCAGGGGCTATGTCTGCTGCCGCTTACCCAGCTGGGGCTGGGGGGCAGGGGGAGAAACAGGATGTGGGTGTGGCTCACTTCAGACAGAAAAAAGCTAATGGCAGTAAGGCATAGCCCCTGCTCCCAGCATTGCCACGCCTGCATCCCATGCCCCCCATGCTGGCTGGCAAGCAGCAGCAGTGGCTGCCCCTGCCATGTCCCTCCACCGCGGCTGGCATGCAGAGGCAGCACAGAGTTCCCGCTCCCACTGCTGATGCAGGTGTGGCAGTGCTGGGAATGGAGACTCTGCCCTGCTGGCTGCTTGCCCAGTAATTCCCCTCAGCTCCCCCAGGCCATGAGGGAGGGAGAAGAGGCTGGTGAGCCAGGGCTGGAGGGACTGGTTCCCTGTCACCCGTGAGCAGAGGACCAAGCCCAGATTGAGAGGTAGGAGGTGTTAGCAAAGACGTGGCACATTTATCACATGTATGTGCTAGAGACTGAGCTCAGAGAACAGGAGACGGTAAAAGACAGCTTGGGCAGGTGTGGCCAGAGAAAACAGAGAATTACATTTACATTATAAAGCAGAACCTCTAAAAGGTGGGAGACTGAAATACCTGAGCAGAGACAGAAGACACTGAATGCATGAGAGTCCTGCCAGAGGTGCTGTAGGTGACAAGCATACTAATGCCAAGGCACCCAAGAGGGAGAAGGGGTGCAAGTGCACCTGTAAAAACACAAGTAGAGGTAAGTCCCATGGGATCTCCACTCTAACACCTAAGACCACCTGTTGATTCCCCCAGAAGAACTTTCTGAATACTCGGCTGTAGGGAGGTACTTTGTCCTCAGAATAATGTAAGACTTATGCAAGGATTTCTCTTGTCTTTTTGGTTTATTACATTCCATTTTAAGTTAGACTAAGCTGTGTGTGCTCTCACTGTGTTTTACTGGGCTGTATCTTAGCTTAGGCGAAGCTTCTTGGTTGTTCTTTGTTGTGTGCTTTAGGTTGCAAATTGCTGTGTTCAATACATGATCATTTCAGAGAAAGAACTATTCTTGTTCAAGCTTTTATGAATTCATTGCCACTACCTTTTTCCTCACTACCTCCTTCCTCACCCTGGCAGGGGCTGCCCTCACCCACCCTGTTGAGCAGAGAGTGGGGGGAGGGGGGAACACAAGCCTGGTAGGCACTGTCCCCCTGCCCAGGCAGGCCTGGGCTGGGGTCCTGTGTGGGCCAAGGAGAGGATTTAACCCTCCAGCATGCACCTCCGCCATCCAGTGTGCTAGCCAGCCTAGCTATGCTGCCTCCGCTTGAGCAGGGAGGGGGGAAAAGCCTTGGAGCTTACGTCTCTTCCCTCTGGCGGTGGCTGGCGGTCTGGGAAATATGCTGTAGCCCCCCCACCTTCCTCCCCCAGGCTTCTGGCCTGAACCACTGCAGGTGTGTGGCTGCATTTTCTGAATCAAAAGTAAATGTCTGTTTACTTGCTTCTCAGTTTAATCTCTGCAGCTTAGACTAACCTGCAAAGACTGAACTGATTCAGCCTCAGGCTTTTTGACTGTCTCTACTTAGCCCAGATGATTTATTTCCATGTTCTAAAAGTTTGGAAGTGTGATAGGGTAGGCAAACCATACACCAACCATGAAGGTTGAAGAGCAGACTGAATTTCTACTTTAGGGCCTGCAGTGAGGTCTAGGAGGTAGGTTCAGAGGGAGGAAGCCCAGCATTTGAGATATGAAAAGCAGACTACTTGATCCAGTTCTGGGTAAGAAGCTTGGCTAGAACCAGGAGTTAGCTGAGGGCTGCCCAAACTCTGGCAGAAAGTGGGACTAATTTGTACTGGTGGCTTGATGGAAGCCCAGACATCTGTGGCTGACTTTTGAGATAGTCCATTGCAGATGGCAGGTTGCCAAAGACCATTTGGGCAAACTAAAGCAAAGTAGCTACACCCAGATGGGCAAAAAGGGGCCCCGCGGGCCAGATGTGACCTGCCAGGCCATTCTATCCAGCCTGCGGGATCCCTAAAAATTTAGAAAATTAATATTTATCTGCCCCTGGCTGCCTGCCATGTGGCCCTCGATGGCTTGTCAAAACTCAGTAAGCGGCCCTCCACATGAAATAACTGCCCGCCCCTGGGCTACACTGATAAGCACCCCATGATGGCATGTGCTGGGATGACACAGCTGCTGATGTTGGGAATTTCAGCATTTCTATCCAGAAGATGGTCTTGTTGAGAGATCTGGGACCTGAAATGGTCTGCCTGCCATTATGTATTCTAGTATAATAAATAAAGAATAGGCCATTTCTAAAATATGTCTCTTTGTAGAACTATTGTTTCAGTGTGCAGGAGATGGAATCTTCACTGTCTGGTGCTACAAATGGGGAATGAATAAACTACTTGGAACAACGTGTGAATTCTACAGGATATCCTTCCATTTGTTTTGCAGCATCCATTTTATGATGTGTCCCTAGTCTCTTGCAGGGATAGGAAGGAATCTGCCAAGACCTAGAAAAGCACAAAAGCAAGAGAAGATTTTTGGAGGTTGGATGAATCTCCAAAGAGTTCTAGACTTGGTCTTCCACTCTTAAGAAGGCAGTAATGGACTCCTAATGTGCAATCTGAAAACTAGAATTTGTAAGGACAGCAACTTCAAAGAATGTACCTATGGACAAGGCAACTTCAAAGGATGTACCTATGGACAAGGAAAAGGCAGAGTTGTATTTTCCTACCAAATCTTCAGGGACTCCTTTATCTCTCCATTTCATAAAGAGCTTGCTTATGAAATATTTATAGAACGTTGGCATCTAGACCATAATTCCTGTTTCTTCCAGGGGAGCCTTAGATGATTCTCAACATGTCTTTGAAAGTGTGGGAACTACAACAAATAAATGAGATCAAGCATAAGCCATGAAAAATGTGCTGGGGAAAAGTAATTTAAAGTCAATTTTATATGAGAGAACTTCTTTTTGTGGGGAGAGCAGGAAGAGACATTGTGAGTAAGAGGGAGAGAGCAGCATTTAGTTTTCTAAACATGCAAGCATGGATAAAGTTAAGGACTACTTGTGTTCAGTTTGGGCAAGTTCAGCTGAGAGTGTGATGTACTTTGCTAGAACCTCAGCTTTACAGATGTGTCCTCTTGAGCATGGGCAACTGGTGCCTCTTGAGTCAGAGGGGGCATGTGCCCCCCCGACACCAGTTAGTGATGGGGAAAGGGGTCTCCTGTCGGCCAATCATGCTCACAGGGGAGGGTCCCCCTGTGGCCTATCTCACTGACCAGAGAGAGGGGGTCCCGCGGCCGATCTCACTGACTTGGGGGGGTGGTTCCCCATGGCCAATCTCACTCACCAAAAAGCGGTTGTGCCACTTCCAGAAATCCCACAGCCACTTCTGGAAGCTGATACCATCCATGGTGGTTAGTAGGGTATTGCTGGGAAATTGGTCCATGCTTTTATTTTGTCATAGAACGTCTGTTTTGTCATGGATAAAACTTGGTCTTTGGGTGACAAGAGGTTTTAGGATGGATTCAATGAAACCTGATATTTCCTCAGTTACGGTTCCATGGTTAAACATTATAGGTCTCCCTGGGCTTCCTTGTTTGTAAATTTTAGGGAGCATGTTAAAAGTCCCTGGATTGGGAGGGGGGAATCAAGTTTTGTAGTTTTTCTTGTAGTTTTGGTGGAAATGATGCAACGGTGGTTTTGAATTTTAAGGTGAAAAGGGGAGTTGGATCTTCGTCTAGTTTTTCATAGTAGGTGGTGTCAGAGAGTTGTCTGTTGGCTTCTTTTCTGTAGTCTTCACAGTTAAGGATGGCTATGGCTCCTCCTTGATCTGCTGGTTTTATTACTATTTGGTGGTTGGATCTTAGAGATTCTTCAGCCCTTCTCTCTGAGAGGGAGAGGTTGTTATGGTGGCATTTGTTGTTGATTATTTCATTGTTCATTCTGTCCCTGAAGCAGTCAATATAACTTTGAGGTTTGAATTTTTTCCACTGAATCTAAATTTTTTTTTTTTTATTTCTTGGTGTTAATCCTTTCCTCGATGTTGTCACAGGATAAAGTATTGTTGTAAGTGGATTCATTTGCGTTGTGGAAATATTCCTTGAGATGGAGGCATTGGAAAAATTTCTTCTACTTTTCTACATTGTAGTAATTTATTAAGGTTTTTTTCTGGACAGAAATAAAGGCCTTTACAGGTGACAGATTTTTCAGCCCTCAATATTTGAGGGTTGACTGGTTCCTTCAGTTTCATCAGATATGAGGCTGCAATGTTGTATGGTATTGGTTGTTTCTCTGGTGATTGTGTAGTGGCTGGGGAAGTTGTTTCTGCAGTAATTGGTTCCATTGCTTCTTTTTATGTTGCCTGGATGTTGTAAAAAATCTTTGGTAGTCTTTTTGTATAAGTTGGATAATGTTTGGGAAGCTATGTGGATTTATCTCTTTTAAGTTGTTGTAGCATGCATTGATTTCCTTCTTGAGTTGATCTCTTTTAGAGTAGGTTAGGTGAAGGAGGTATTTTATAAGTTTTTATTAAGTTCTGCTGCATAGTTGTGAAGCATATTTAGTGTTGTGTGTAGTAGTCAGAGAACTGTAGATGTTCAGTCCTCTGGGAATGATGTTGTGTTTCTTGCATAGGCTTAGAAAATATACGTTGCTGTTGAGTTTGTCTTCTTTCTTCTTCGTGTCGTGAAGTTTCCGTTTCAAATGGCAAAATAACCCTAATAGGCTGAATAGATTTTGGCCTTTTGCTGTAGTCCATTGGGAGCAAGAACTTCTTCCTTCTGTTTGCTGTGGCGAGGGGATCGTGGCTTCTCCCGAGATTCTGGAACTCCAGTGAACCTTCCCTGCTTGATCTACAAGCCATGGGGGGAAAAAGAGTGCTCACATGTAGAAATATAGCAAAATATAGTGGGTTCTGAAAAAAAAATATTGTTTCAGGTCTCAGATTCCAGTCTGAACGATGGGAGTTTCCACCTAGCTTGCACAGCTCTTCCTGGCTGACAGCTGGATTCACTGCAGTTTACTTAATTGCCTTCGTGTGGCCCTCACTCACATGCCTACTGAGAACTAGTTTCCCTGCGGCCCGTTCAGTTGTCTCTGTGTCAGCTTTGCCCACATGGTGGTTGGGGGTCTGTCCGCTGCTCTCTGTTCATTGTCTGTCTGTGGCTCTTACCCACACACTGACTAGGAGTCTTTAGTTTTTCAGGCCTGCTCAGCTATTCCAGCATAGACCTCGCAGTGAGAGCTGAGGTCTGGTAGTACACACAACTGCCTTGATGTTGTCCTGGGAACCGAGTCTCCGTGAGCTGCTGCCCAATCCACCATTTCTGGGCCACTGTCCTTTAAAACCTCTTCACAGAGCCAAAGGGTGTGTGTGGGGGGGTTAGTTCTGCACACACAAACCTCAGAGTCTACAGGTAAAAATGTATAGGCATTTAGTTATAAATATTTATGAATCCTATGAAATCTTGGCTAGAAAGGGAACCTTCAATATGCTACTGGCTGAAAAGTTCCTGAAGCCTCCTAAAACCAGTTTCAAAACAAAGATCTGGCATGACTTCAGGTGCCATGGGGCCTGGGAAAACTGGGAAGGCTGATACAAAGCAGACTGACAACTCAGACCTGAATTAATGAGAACACTGCTAAACACAGCCTCACATTTGCTCCTGCTATTAGGCAAGAGTGGAGGAATTTATAGCTATGTGCCTCACCTGAAGAAGATTATGCCTCAAGGCCATGTACAACATAAAAAAAACACTTGTTCCTGTTTTGAGTCACTATCGCTTGTAACAAAAGCTGAAAATGCTTTCTTTTCTGCTTTTTTTCAAATTTTAAAAGTATCTAACAGAAGTCTTGTTTTGCCTTCAAAAGTCTCCTCTGAAGACCAAGAAAAGTGGAGTGGAAGGTTTCTCAGCATTTGCTGAAAGAGAGATTGAGTTGAACTGCAAAGATTTCTGTCTTCCAACTGTTGGTTACGAATCGGAGTTGGATCGCTATTAACTGAAAACAGACTGCTGTAAACATTCTGTATTAAAAAGCATTCCTCTTGAAATTCATCAGTTTTTACTTGCACTGTCATAATACTATTAGTTTGCTGGTGAAGAAAACACAAACAAGGGAGATGAGACTGGAATTTCTAATGCGCAGTGAGGATGCAGCAGCCAACTGATTTCGGGGCTTTCTTTGTGCAGTGAAGAAGAACATATGAAATGCACATTATCCTTCTGCAGCTCACCCTTAACTCCCCCTTCTCCTCCCCCCCGACTTCCCCATGTTTTGCCACTTCTTATCTTGCACCAAGGAGAGAAAGGGGAATGAACATGTATAGGGCTCTGGGCTTATCTTTCCTGTGTCCACACACAACCTCCACTGACCCTCATGTTAGACTACAACGGCCTTGTCCTTCCTGCTGCGCATTACACAAGGGTCTTGAAGACAAGGCTTAAAATAAAGTCATCAGTCCCTGACAGGGAACAAGAGCAACTGGGTGAGACTGCAGTTGCTCATCACAAACCCAACCCCTTAAAACCAGATGAACGGAACAGGTCTCCTCTGTGGATGCAACCTTTCTAACCATCTTAGTAGGTAGTGGTTTGAACCACTCAGGAGCCTGATGAACTGGAGGCTGAACTTTGTGACTAAATCCTAGCTGTATAAGCTAGATATGTAGATACTGGCTGGCCTTGCAGGTTCCACAGAACATTCATTTAAAAATGTTTAGACTCAGTCGTGCCCCAAACCTGAGAAGGTCCATTTTGACAATGCTCACCATTAATGACAGTGTATTAAAAGGTCTTTGCAATTCATGAAGCCATTTAACCTACTTAGTTAAAAAGCCCCATTTTGTACCAAAATACATTAAATGTGATCTTTTCTTCTTCAGGTCGCTGAACTGATGTTGTTTTGATTTGTATCAAGCATCACTGTATTAGCCTCTGGGAATCAAAGAGAGACTATTCTTTTTATTGAGTTCAAAGAACCTTCTCTATACAAGAAATATGTGCTAGAAAGGTAATGCTGCTCAATGAATTTAGACACCCAAGTACAATGCAGTATTACAGGTTCATAGACATGTAAGCTTTTCAGCAAAACTAACAGTAAATCCAAAATATGGTCTAATTACCTCCTTGGACATCTGTGGAGCTTTGCCAGTTTATGGCAGCCAAGAATGTGCCACTCATCTCTTTCACAAAATAATGTAAAATTTGTTAGTAAAAAATTGGTTTAAGCAAAAGAAAAAGAAGTTTCTCAGAATGACACACACTTTAAAACAGTGGCTCCCAACCTCGGGTTGTGACCCAAATCAGGGTCACGGGGGGTCCACCCTTCGCTCTGCCCCTCCTGCCTGCAGGGCTCTCCTGGGACACAGTCTGTGCAGCTCTTGCCACCGCTGCCCCCTGCAATCCTGGCCCGGCCTGGGCTCTGCTGGCGTCACCGGGCACAAGTGAGTTGGCAGCAGGGGTCACAACCCAGCTTTATGGTTGCAGCAAAGAAAAGTTGGGAGCCACTGCTTTAAAAGAAAATATAAAGTCTGCAAAATTCCACTGACATTTGATTTCCACAGGGATGTGCCAGCCACCAGGGTGGCCACCATCTAGAATCAGTCAAACCTGATGATGCCCCCCAGTGAAAAAAATGCCTAAATCCTCTGCCATGAAAAACCAGGATTTGCAACTTCTCTCCCACTCTTCCTCATACCTCCTTCAGATGTCTCCTGAAGTGGCTCCTGGTGCTTTTGTAGGAAAAAAACTTTTCTTGAATCCAAATGGTTCTGGCACACCACAACTAGGATGTGAGCCTGTTTGTCTGGAATTAGTCCCAACACAAAGGTCTTTCTCTTATCAAGGATAGGTATAGATGCATGCAGTGGTCACATTTATTAGCCGGCAATTATTTGTGCTGTATGTAGGGCTCCTATTAGTACAGAAGACTTTGCACTATGTCTACCCTTTATGTGGTCACTTACAGACCTGAAGAGCGGGTATAAATTGCTACTACTCTGATTTGGGTACAGATTTTCACATTGATTTTACACAGGTGCAAATAATCACAGGACTTCAGCTCAGGGTCTGCTTCAGACATTAAAGAGACAGCCCAACACAAACAATGTAGTCCCTCCAGACTTCGTTGCACAATATCAGATGAAGGAAGCAAGAAGATTAAATGCTGCTCTTCACTTGCAAAGCTAATAAGAGCTATTGTCTGCTTCACAGATAAGCAAACCACAGCTCAGTGGGGGCAGTTAAGACCCAACCAAGCCTCAAATATTTCTGAGCAAAGTAAAAAAATTCCAGCACTGCTACTACTGAAGGGTTTGAAATTCATGAACCAAAAGTCTCAAACACTCATGAGATAAGAACAATAATTGCAGGCTTTTCGGACCTGCTGTTTGATTTTTGGATGCTCCCTTTCTACCGCCTGCCTGCAGCTAGCAGTTGCAGCATCACCACACTCCTGAGTTTATAGAGAAGGGGATTTTGGATCCCAGCCCACAAGAGTCTTGGAAGACCCAACTAGGATCAAATGACAAAAGGCTGTAGAAGATGCTGCTAGGGTGCAAGGCTCCCTAAGCCCAAATATTTTAATGAATCCCTGGCATGAGACATCACAAGTAGGTATGCAGCCCTATACCCTCCATATTAACTGTGTTCCCCTTTCCTTCAGTTTTGTCTCATTCTGCAGCTCCGGGAGTACTTTGCTCTACTTCCCCCAAGTACAGGGTGTTGTTTGTTTTACAAGGGCCTCACCCTGCCCCGAACAGGGCTTTTCACAGCAGCCCCAGGGTTGAAGAGAGATAGAAGGGAGGAAGGAGGAGCATGAAGGAAGAGAGAAGGGAGTACAGACTCCTGGAATCTGTCGTCTCCTTTTGCTCCCTCCTCTTTTGTGAAAATAAAAATGCTTTTGAGGTGCTTCCTTATTTCCCCACTAGCTGAAAAAACTTCTTCTTTGTTCCTAAGGGAAGGAGAGAGAAATGATTAATGCCCATCTCCAGGAGCTGGGCAAGAGAGAAAGGCATCCAATCAGAGAGTTTCTTCAGAGCAGGGCTGAAAATCCCATAAGGACTCTATCTTTTTTCACTAAGGAGACTATGGCTCGAGCAGAGACTCAAATGGTGCCATACTTTATTTAGCGGAGACAGCTAACTCATGTGGGTCTGTCTCCAAAGCTTTCTTGATCTGTTCACAAGGAAGCTGTATGTATAGAACTACTTGGTTTACCCTAATCCCAAAATCCTAAATGGGCCATTGCAATCACTAATCTCGTAAAAGTTATACAGAATTAGGAAGAAGATGCCCCTGCCTTCTCACGGATACCCCCTCCCCCTGCTGGGATTATAGCTACCTGTATAACAAGCAAGGGGCTATCCACCAAACCACCCAGCTTTCTCAAGTACTCTTGCTAACTCAGACAAAGCAGCACTGAGAAAGTGTTAACTTTGGAAGATGAATTATAAATTATTGAGGACAAGGAGGGATAGGTGGGTCATGGAGGAGTTGTCATGTAGTCTGAATCCAAGTCAAGACTTTGGTGGAATAGGGGAGATGTCTTTCACATGTGGTTGTTTTTGCTATGCAGCACAGGTGCTGGGAAAATAGTGGTCTCTGGGTTGACCACAATTAACTAGCTCCCTTTACACTACATATTTCTGCTAGAAAGCATATGCCGCAGGGCAACATTTATTCAATATTCACATCAATTAAAAATCACCCTATGGAGATATTAGTCATGAGTACTTTTTCGTGTGGAGGTTCAAGCTGCTTGTGTTACATCTTCCCATCCAGAAGCTCTGTGCATGAGTGTGTGTGTGTGTGTGCACATGTGCGCGTGCGAGTGTGTGGGGGTAATTAGCTGTGTCTGCTTAGCAGAACCAGTCATGCCCTCCTTTACCTGCAACCACTTTACATACAAGTGTTTTAAAGATTGCTCCTCTTATTTCTTTTCCCCTTGAATGAGCGTAATGCTTTCTTGACAGGCAAACTTGGTTATGAAGTCCCCAGCCGTGCTGCTCCATTGCCACACTGTGAAATACCTTGTCAGCTAATCAAATCCCTCCATTCATGGCACCTAGTTCACATCTCAGGGGCCTGAAATATCACTACTCTCACTTGAAGGCAGTGGGGCTGTGAACACATCTGTGTTACACACACAGTCTACTCCCTGGGCTGTGAAATGGAATAATCACTAAACTGAGAAAGTCAAGCTCGCTTTTGTTTGCCACCCACATTATCACTTTGAATCACCATCTGGGTGGCGCATCATGCTTTTCAGTGTTCTCATGACAAACGGACCCCAGGAACTTACACAACACTAAATACGGAGGACTCAGAGAGGCAGGAGGAGGAGCCATTACTCATCTGAACCATATTGTGAATTTTCTTTTTGCATTACTCTGGGGCTCTCACAAAAGAAGCCAGGTACTCTCCTTTTTATAAACCCACAGTTTCTCCCCAAGGAGACTAAACCCACACAATCTGCGAGTTGTTAGGCATGCCACCACTCCCACATGCAAGGGCTGGAGATATGGGGCAATATCCCCCGGTTCTGTCCGCCTGTTTACTAACGATGCAGCAGGATCGAATGCTTTTTTGATCTGCAAGCGTTCCAATTTTGTGCAATTATTTACCACTGTTCCCGTGCTATGTGGTGAGTAAACGCAGTGCCTTGAAACACATCCGCCTCGCTAGACAGTGGCATCTTGCTGACGTGCCTCTGGTACAGAGCTAGAGTGCTCCAGGATTTGAAACAGGCAGGCTGCAAATGGAGCCTGACAGGCTCACATTTACACATCTCATTTGGAAACCCTTGAGCAACTCTCACAAAACGGCTGTTGCCTCAGTCTTTCTTTGGGACACAGATAAAGAAACAGGGAAGAGCGCGAGTTCATGCAGTCAGTGCTTTTGCCTTTTGATAGCCAGTTTCTCCGGCACACACAGGAAAGATAAAGCGAGCTATATGGGGGAGAGTTATGCGCTGAAGAATATTTCTGAGTCACTGATCAGTGAAGGAAATAGAGGGCCAAAGAGCTCTTTATTCTCTTTAAAGACAAAACTGGATCAATGAATTTAGTGAGGCTCCCTTGGGCAAAGCAGTTACCTGAAGCACAATACAGTTTTTATCATGCTCCTGGGGATTGGCTATTGACATTTATAAATCCTGCTTTTGAAGAAGTTATTGCTCAGCCATTTTAAATGGCTTGGTTTGCTATGGAAGTCTCTGCACCCTGATGTTCCTCATATTTTAAAATAATTAATGAAGAAAGACAAGAGCCTGCACTTGGGAACGGAGCTGCCTGGGCCTGTGAATGAGAGCTGCAGAGTCTCCTCTCCTCCTGGTCTCCTTCAGCAGATCTCCCATCCCTGGCTCAGTCCCATTCCACCCTTGTCCCAGGGTCTCTGTTCTTCCCATCCCCTCGCAGCCTGGGGGATTACCTCTGCCGCAAGGCGGGAAGCAAAGGGTGGCTGACAGAGTTAGACTGCATAGGCTTTTGCTAGAACAGATATGTCCTGCCGCTCCCTCATGCTGGTATAGAAGGTTGCCTACCCACATCACTGCCACCAGAAACCACAGGAAACAGATCTGGGTGTGTGGATCACACTGCGCCTTAACTCACTGGTGAAGACAAGAGCTTAGAAAGTGTCATAGAAGTGACTGCAGTGAAGCACACTGATACTAGTTATCTTTAAACTAGCCTTGGCATCCTGTGAGAGCTGTGTACTTAGATAACTCTAAGTTGGGTATCAGTAGCAATCTTGAGTATCTCTGTATTATATTACAGTCACTTCTCTGACTGTCGTATAGACATACCTACATTTAGACTGCAAATTTATTGCATCTTCCAACACACAGTACTGCTCAATGCATGAGCTCCCTGTCTCTTCCGTAACCAGAAGCAACATAGCCACACGCATATGGGTATTCAGCAGTGTCGATTAACTCAGACTACGTGCTGCGGAGAAACAACCCCACTGCTTCCAATTGGAAAGCAGGTACAAAAAGTCGCTAATATGGACCAGCAGGGTATCATAGATTTCATAGATTTCATGGACATTAGGGCTGGAAGGGACCTCGGAAGATCATCAAATCCACCTCCCTACCCCAGAGCCAGGAAGTCAGCTGGGGTCAAAGGATCCCAGCAAGATAAATATCCAAATGTTTCTTAAAGGAGTCCAGAGTAGGTGCTTGCACCACCTCTGCAGGCAGTCTATTCCAGGCATTGGGAGCTTGGACAGTAAAGAAATTTTTCCTTATGTCCAGCCTGAAAAGGTCTTGCAGGAATTTGTGACAATTTGAGCTTGTCATGCCTTGGGACACTCTGGTGAGCAAGTGTTCCCCAAGATCCTGATGCACACCTTTTATATACTTGTAGGCAGCCACCAAGTCCCCACTAAGCCTGCGCTTTTCCAGGCTGAAGAGTCTCTTGGCTCTCAGCCTCTCATCATAGGGCCTGTTCTCCTGCCCTCTGATCATACACGTGGCTCTCCTCTGGACTCTCTCAAGCTTTCCCACATCCTTTTTAAATTGTGGAGCCCAGAATTGGCTGCAGTACTCCAGCTGCGGCCTCACCAAGGCTGAGTACAGCAGGAGGATGACATCCTGGGATTTATGTGAGAAGCATCTATGGATGCATGCCAGAATTTTGCTCACTTTACCAGCTGTGACATCACACTGGTGGCTCATGTTCATCTTATGGTCAGTCATGACCCCCAAGTCCCTTTCAGCCATGGTGCTAGCAAGCATAGCACTGCCGAGCCTATAAGCGTGCTCTGGGTTTTTTTCCCCAGGGTGGAGTACTTTGCATTTTTCAGTGTTGAACGCCACCAGGTTTTTGTCCGCCCTTTTTCTGAGCCTGTCTAGGTTGGCCTGGATCACCTGCCTATCCTCAGGTTTGGACACTTACTCCAAAGTTTGGTGTTATCGGCAAACTTGGCCAGTCCGCTTCTGACACTAATGTCTACATCATTAATAAAGATGTTAAAGAGTATAGGTCCAAGCACAGAGCCTTGGGGGACCCCACTGGTCATGGTGCACCACGATGATTTACTTCCATTTATTACCACTCTCTGGGTCCAACCTTGGAGCCAATTCACCAGCCAGTGGACTGTGATGTAGCTGAGGCGCCAGTTGGCCAATTGTTCCATGAGGAGATCATGGGATACCAGTTTGAAAGCTTTTTTAATGTCAAGATATATGACATCAATCTCCTCTCCCTTGTCCAGGTGATATGTCACCTAGTCATAGAAGGAAATGAGGTTGGTCAGGAAAGACCTACCTGCAACAAATGTGTGCTGGCTGTCCCTCAGGATGTTGCCTTCAGCCAGTTTGTCAGGAATAGTCTCTTTGATCATTTTTTCCAAGATTTTCCCTGGGATAGAGGTCAGGCTGATGGGCGTGTAGTTCCCCAGATCTACTTTCCTCCCTTTTTTGAAGATAGGTACCATAGGCCTTCTTTCAGTCTTTGGGCACGTTGCCTGAGCTCCACAAGTTCTCAAAGATCCATGCCAGTGGCTGATCTATGATGCTTGCCAGCTCCTTAAGTACCCTGGGGTGTAAACTGTCCAGGCCAGCTAACTTGAAGGTGTCCAGCCTCTCAAGGTGTTCCTTCACATGGTCCACGTTGATGTAGGGTAGTGATTCTCCCTCCCCCTAGCCATCCAGTGCCATACTGAGCAGGGCTGTCCCTTGGAGCTGGTGAAAAACCAACACAAAATACCCATTAAGCTAGTTAAAAGGTTGGCTTTCTCCTGGGCATTGGTTGTCAATTGTCCCATTTGGTTTAGCAGGGGTCCAATGTTACCCTTGCTTCTCTTCCAGCTCCCCACATATCTAAAAAAGGACTTTTAATTGTTATTGATATGTGTAGCCAGTTGGAGTTCAGTCGCAGCCTTGGCTTTCCTGGTTCACTCCCTACAGGTCTGGACCAGTGTAGAATACTCCTCCTTTGAGGTGGATCCAGTCTGCCATCCTTTGTAGGCCTTTCTTTTTAGTTGCAGGAGGTTCACTAGTTCCCTGCAGAGCCAAGGGGGCTGCTGTGCCTGTTTGCTACCTTTCTTCCAAGATGGGATAGACATTGCTTGAGCTTTCAGGATCACTCCCTTGAGTAGCAGACACTCATCCTGAACTCCCCTCCCCTTTGGGTTGTGGTCCCTTAGGGCCTCACCAACAAGCCTCCTGAGCTTGTCAAAGTCATCTTTCCTGAAGTCGAGGACTTCAGCATTGCTGACTGACTTGCCAGCTTTATGGCGGATGGCGAAGGTGATCAGCTCATGGTCACTGTCACCCAGCTTCCCTTTGATCATTAGGTTGCTGACTAGATTATCGCCCTTTGCCAGTACCAGGTCGAGCAGTGCTTTGCCTATTGTCGGACCATAGACTTCTTGAGTCAGGTAGAGCTCGTTCACGCATGTGAGGAAGCTTTGTGACCGTTTGGGTTTGGCTGAGTGCTCTTCCCATGAGATGTCCAGGTAGTTGAAGTCTCCCATAACAACCATGCACCAGGAGTGTGCAGCTTCAGCCAGTTCCTTGTCAAATTCCTGGTTGAGCTCTTGATCCTGGGCAGGAGGTCTGTAGTAGACTCCTACCATGTGTCTCCTGTGCCATTTTTACTTTGGATTTTAACCCAGAGGGTCTCCAGTCATCCACCCTGGATGCCAATGTCAGCTTGTAGGGACGTGTAGCTTTCCTTGACATAAAGAGCTACACCCCTACCTATGTTTTGTCTACATGATCTCTCCTGTACAAGGTATAGCTGTCTATACCTGTGGCTCAGTTATAGATGGAGTCCCACCAGGTCTACATTATCCCTATGAGATCGTAGTCATTCATGTTTAGCAGGAGGACCAGTTCCTCCTGTTTATTTCCCAAGCTCCTAGCATTGGTGTACAGGTAGGTAAGTGTCCCATTGGAGGCCGTGGTCTTCCCTACACATCATTCTGGGGATGATGTAGGAGTGGGTTCCCTTGAGTGCTTTAGCCTACTGAATTTGCAAAAGTTGCCCAGTGGGCTTGCTGTGGAGGTAGTCCCCCCATCCCCCATTGGGCTAGGTTTAAAGCCCGGTTGAGCGGGTCAGCCAGTCTGGCTGAGAAGAGCTTCCTCTCCAGTGCAGTGAGGTGGAGGCCATCTCTTCCCAGCAGACCACTGCCTCTCTCCCCAAAGAGCGGACTGTGATCATGGAAGCCGATCAGTCTGGCTTCTAGTGGTATACTCTGTTTCTGAAATTTGGGGGAACAAGATGCATTGATATAAATCACATATATACTTGCATAGTACCTTCTACCCTAAGGTTTGTATTGGCTCAATTATACTGGTAAACATAGGTGAATCTAGGATTTTGAAAAGGTGTGCATATGGTGTGGCACATCACCTATAACACAACACACCTTTTTCTTCATTTAAGGGGAAATGAGAAGGTTTACTGAAACACTGCGGAGTAGTACTGTATTATTCAGTTTATGATCAAAGCAAAAACAAATATATGTGCACTAAGTTAGTGTAATATATTAAGTTTTAAAAAAATATAATAAACCAGGTAAAAAAAAGTAAAAAAGAGTCAAAACATACTATCATTAGTGCTATATTCATTATAGGTAAATGTATGTCACTTATTCAGATTCATAAAACAAAATCTAGCCTTCTTGAATGTCTTGACAGTGCCTCCAATACTGCACTGTCAGTTGTTTCTGAGTAAATATTACCAGACCTGAGTTAAAGTTTTTAGCTAGAGCTAAAAACAGTCTGCAGGGCTGTGAAATAGGAGAAAGACTTAACCAGGAATGGCCAACATGCAGCAAAACTGCAGAAGAAAGAATAGATTGAATAGTGGAACATCAAAACCATTGAAGCAGATAGGGGATCATTAACACCCGTGAAGTGGAGAGAGATTAGGAGAAATCAGGGAGATGATAATGAGCCGTGAAGTCACTTGATTCTCTCAGTAACGCCTGAATAGAAATGCCACTGCATTTAGTTTGAAAGTTTGCATAGGGCAGGAATCAAAGGTTGGTGCAACTGTATCACAGCACCCCTGCTGCACCTGTCTTTGTTGGTAAGATATCGCTGCCCTAAACCACAGGATTACAGTGGGTCCAACCAGTGTGTAGACTAGGCCAAAAGCAAGAGACAGTAACAAGAAAAGAGAAGGAAAGGATCCCTCCGTGCAGCCAGCACCTCTGCAGCACTCTGAAAAGCAGAATTTTCTCTGGGAATTGGACAGTGTCCTTCCACTTGCCTTCCCAAGCTGTGCTGCCATGGGCTGTGAGGATGGGACACTCACTACCTGCTCTCCTTACCTTGGACCAACCTTATCAATCCTCAAACACTACACGTCACTGGGGCCATCAGAAAAATGGAAGGAGAAGAAAAAGTCTCTTTTGGGTTAAAAGCCCAGACACTTGAGTTTCTAACTGCCCCCTCCCCCTCACACACCTGCTCACTCATTTAGCTGATTAGTGTTTGCTGTCCTGCTGAAGGAATCAAGAGGTAGCAATACACGAGATACAACTGTGTGGGTAATCCTTCACCCCAGACAACTTCAAAATAAAGCAGCAGGTTGAGATTTTTGCTTATCTTGAAAATGGCAAACAGTTGTTTATAGGGCAGTCACTTCCAATTCGGGTTTTATTTAATAAACAGAAGGAAGTCAGCACTGCTATCACATGCAGGTGAATGCCCTCATGACCATTCAGGCAGCACCGGGGGGTCTGTCCACCCCAGCCCTGGCACTTCCACACTAGGAGCAGAGCCAGCCTCCCCAACTCCTATGCCCCATGAGCATGCCTGGGACAGGGAGTAGCTGAGGCACTTCATTCTATACGATACGAGTGCCGAGGGTCTGCAACAGACTCCCCCCAGAGGTAGTACAGTCACCTACCCTGGAAATCTTTAAAAAATGTCTTGATGTGCATCTTGCTGGGGCCATCTGACCCCAGGAGTCTTTCCTGTCCAAGTGCAGGGGGGCCGGACCTGATCAGCTTGTGAGGTCCCTTCCAGCCCCTACCATCTACAAAACTATGAATCTATGTTCTCCTCATCTCTGGCTGCTGCATAGTCTCTGGGGAACCACTGCCTGCTGGTACAGACTGCTCTTGTCTAGGCTGGGGCAAAGAACTGGAGCTCTACCACGTTGTAGCTTGTCACATTCCCCTCTCCTGAGTTGCCCTCTGTGGCTGCTTAGAGCACATGGCCTTTTTTTGCTCACGCTCCCAGAGGTGGAGGTGAAGTCAGCTGAACTCGTACTTTGCTTTCCACACAGCGCAGGAGCACAGAAGCCAACAGAGCAAAGCTTTTCCAATAATGGATCAGGCAGCCAGCGGAGCTCCTGAGCCACTGGCCCAAGGAAAGCGCCAGGGTTGCTCAAAACAGTCTTGCTGCACATCACAGCCACTGCTGAGACTCCAGTGTAGGAAAAACAGTGGGAGGCAGCGGGAGAGGGGAAACCTCCTTCCTCTTTCCTGTAGCAATTTGAAGGTGACATGGAAGTGAGGCGCACGGGAGGGAGGAAGGCACAGTAGACATATCCAGTCTGTGGATGGTTTCTTATTCCACAATTTTGTGTTCACGTTGTTTTTTTAACTGTTGTTGTTTAAGAGCAGCTACTCTGAGGGCAGCGGTGGAGTGTCCATGGAGGTTAAAGTGTTCTGCTATTGGCTTGTATGCCTTTCTGGAACTGACGTCAGGTTGGCGTCCATTCATTTTTTTAACATAAGGATTGCCCTGTCCATCCAATGTATACAGCAGAGGGGCCAGTGATGATGTGGTCTGTTGATAAGGAGGCAGAGCTGGCATCTGGCTCTGTTGCAAGGCCTGGTGGCTGGGGGAGAAGAGGTGTTAGGCAGTCAGTTGCTGGAGAGATGTTGTTTGAGGTTGGGGGGTTGCCTGTAAGCTGAGACAGGCTTGTGCCCCAGGGCTGCCTTCAGTTGATTATTTTTCAGGACGGTGGGGTTGCAGGTCATTTATGAAGTGGCCAAGGTGTTTCAATTGGGGGCTGTAGATGACATCCAGAGACATCCTGTTGTTCTTGTCAGGGGCTGGCACTGTAGCAGGTGAGAACGGGCTCTGAGGGCACTGACAGACTCATGCAGGACCCTGCTGTAACTCATGGTGCTTTGTAGCTGGGTAAGTCAGAGTAGTCCCTGTTCAAGTGCTATTTAAAAAAAGAGTGGTGGCCCCAGAATCAGCATCTAACTCGGACAAATCAGTCTTATCCAGGAATCCACTGGCTGAGGCCATCCTCATCAAGAAATATCGAAATGCATGGTTTGGCAGGAGCTGGCTGATGTACTCTCTAGTGGTCAAGTTGCTCAGAAGAATTCCTGAGCCATGTCAGGCCCCCACAGACATTATTACACTTCCTCGGGGAGGTGTAGGCACTCAGCACATCTTGGGATCCAGCTTGTATATTTAAGGAGCTGAGAAACACTAACAGAGAAACAAACGGCCACAAGAAAGCATCTTCCTAGGGGCTGTTGACAATATTACTCTAGATCAGGAACCAAATTCTGTGTGTTAGTTACTTAGCAGATGAAGTTGCCATGCCAACTCATATGCTACCTTTCATATTATTATTATTATTACAAGAGTAGGCAGCATTCCCTTGAGATTGTACAAAAGGGGAGGGAAAATGTCAAAGTGCCAATAACACAATGACATTTCTAGGCAGAGACCCCCCATAGATTTGGTTTTCAATGTTGCTCCTCTCCCCACCCCCTCACTTACATTCCAGTGGTTCTCACTCACTAACAGGGGCAAATCAAATTACTTTTTAGTAATAATTTAGTGGACAAGGAATACTGCCATGCCTCCCTCACATTTAAATATCGGTAACCCTTGTTTTTCTGCCTCAGTTTCCCACAATTCTCCAAGAAATAATGCACGATACCTAGGCCACAGTATGTAGTCTCTCCTCCCAACCACCTCTATCTGTTCTCTCAGCCCTCTCTTTTCTTCACCCTCAGTTGTTTCTGCCCTAGCTTTCCTTCCATCTTTCTGTGGCCTCTTTTCTTCTACTGTTTTCTTTCCTCCCAAACATTTCCTTTCTTTTCTCTCTAAACAGTTCTGCCATTACTGTTCTCCTTCACCTCTGACCTCCCCTCCTCGGCTTCAGGAAGTCCAAAGCAGAGAGGAACGCGTTGGCTGCAGAGCAACATTGGTAAGTAGCTAGTTTTCCATGCCAATAATTATTTCAGATAGAAAGAGCTGCAGCGTATACGCGAGAGATCCTTTGTCTGCCAGAGCAGAAGCACGGCTGTACCTAACCTTGCTGGCTTCTGTGGGCAGGACTGAGCATCAGCCTAAATTTAGAACATGTTGCTTTTCCTTCAGGACTGAAAAATACCGATCAAGGAAGGTTGAGTGTTGTGCTAGAACCAGCCATCATGCTGCATCGTGGGGGGGGACGGGATGGGTGAGGACGATGAATCCTTTTCTCACTTACCGTGGGATAAATCTGGAGCAGCTGCATTGATGTGAATGGAACTGCTCTGGATTCACACCAGCATGAGACTGGAACCTGGCCCACATTCCTGAAAGAAGATGTACTCTTGATGCTTATTTCTAAATTAGCAGATCACCCATGAGAGCTATTGCCAATTTCTTGACAGCATTTTGGGTCCTGACCAACCCTAAACACAGTGCTCACTTATTCATGTACCAAGATGTGAATGGAAGGGGGAAGATTACAAAGAGTCACGCAGAACAGCCAGACGGCGGACAGACACAAGCTGGTCCTTCCTGAGGTATGGGTCGCTCTGGCTTCATCAGTGTATGATTCATCAATCATACTAGTCAAGCTCTCAAGTTCTCCCCACCTTTGCTCACAATACATATTCAAAACCCTTTAGATTTTTTAATATTTATTTAGGATCAAATTCTCATACCATTGCTGGCTCCTGGGCTGGCCCAGGGGAACCCATGGTGACAGAGCGAGAGAAAGGAGTCCTGGTTACCCAACCCACAGCACAGTAGATGGGCAGCTGTGCAGCCCCCATTGCAGCCAGTGCTTCTGCTACATTTACTCTCCTGCCTGAGACATCCAAAGAGCCTGCTGGCTCCCAGCCCTGTTCCTCCCTGCCCCACGCTCAAGCCCTGCTTTGCTAGGAAATGGAGGCAGCATGCAAAGAGTTGGGCTCCATGGTATGGGGTACTGCATGGCCCCAGTCACCACAATGTCCTAAAACCTTGCCTATGGAGGCAAGCTTTGTGCCCTCTGGGAACAAGGTAAATACTCCTCACCTCATGGGAGTAAGCTTTTTGTTGAGGCTTCTGGTTTCACGTGGCTAAGGAGAATGTGGAAAAAGAGGTGATTTCAGTGAAATGCAGTCACTCCTGGCAACACCTCCTGGCATCACTCCCTGAGTCCTTGGCACAGCTCTCAGCTGGAAAACTGCAGAAGTGCCTTGTGCCCATACATTCAACTGCTAATTGTGACAATATTGCTGTTTATTTGGAAGGTGTATGGCAGCCACTAACTAAAAGAAACCTGGCACAGCTTGTTCACTGAAGCATAGGTAAAGAAGAAGGGGGAGTGGGCTTGTGGTTTGGCTATGTAAATACCCTGTTTGCTATGGTGTGGGGGACAGGAGGTCCAGGCATTTGCTATTCTGTTAGTAGAGATGGACTCAAGCCACAAAGTTCAGTTCTTGATCCAGTTTTCACCCACTCAAGAGGGAGGACATTTGCATCCAAGATTCTGGTACAGGTCAATCCCTGCTCCTTAGTAAATAAAATGAACAGATGCATATCCTGTTTCCCCCCTGTCCCAAACTATCCTTGACACCCTATCAGCTCTATTAGCCTCTGGACACACGAAAATCAATCCTGGATAATTAAGCACAACATAACGGCTCTTTAAGAACTTGCCCCTATTACAGCATTTTTATCAGGTTTGTTCATCGTCCTGTTCAATTGAATGAGGTAATATGATGCTGAGGATTTATATAGCAGAAGAGAGGGAAGTGTGGCACCTTAATGACCAATTTGTTTACAGAGGCATGAGCGTATATACTTTATCAGATGATATGAATGAACTTTCAGAGAGCAAGAGTACTAAACAGAAAGGCAGAAGGCATGATAGAGAAAAGGATAAAGTCATTTAAATACAATGCTTTTCAGGTAATGGGATAAGAATCCAGAGTCTCCACTGAGACCATACATAATACAAGACAATCCGCCCCTGTTGACCTGCACACCTTAAGGATCTGGAGTAGGGGATTCCTATACTTACAATACAGTCCCCAAGGTATAGCCACTCAGATCAACAGAGTCAGTCTCAGGGCACAGACAGAAGTTATGTTTTTCATGTGATGGGCCCCCTGAAAACACTCTACAGCTGTGCCATGACACACGTGCATGACTGCAGAGTACTTTTAAAGTGACAAATTGTGCGCAAAATTAAATCTTCTCAAGTGAAATAGCATATGAAGGCACTCCAGAGTGCCTTAGGGAATTTGTGTTCCCAAGGGTTAATTTGTCATGCAATCAGGGCTAGGCTGATGCTGGGGCTATCAGCAGGAAGGGAGAGGGGAGAAGGAAGGAGGAAGCCAGCAGGAGTGAGCTGCCAGCTGGGGTTTCAGCTGGAGGATGGGCAGGTGGCTTGGAGCCCCCATGCCTCCCTTCCAGCTTGCTGCTGCTGGCTTCCCACTCTCCCCTCCTCCCTCCCTTCCTGCTGACAGCCCTGGAGCTGGGAGTGAGGGTGAAGCCAGGGTGAGAAGCAGCTCTACAGCTGGGAAGAGGGGCCACTCCTTAGCTGGCTGCTCACCTGCAGGCAGGCTCAGTCCCACTCAGACCCAACAGGCAAACATCTGTGGGTCAGGGGGCATTCTAACTCATGGCACTTCATGTAAAGCACCTTGAGTTAGAGCAGAGTACTGCACAAGTCTGGCAGTGCCCTCAGAGCCCATTCCCTTGGAAGTTGCTTCCAGCTCCTAGCCACCCTGACTGTGAAGTAGCGCCTCCTGATGTCTAGCCTGAATCTACTCTCAGTCAACTTATGGCTGTTGTTCCTTGTTACTCCCGGTAGTGCCTGGGGGACCAGGGACTCTCCCAATGCCTGCTGGTCCTCTTGGCAAGTTTATAGATGGTCACCAGACCCCTTCTCAGCCTTCTCTTGTGGAGGCTAAACAGATTCAGGTCTCGTAGCCTCTCCTCGTAGGGCCTGCCCTGCTGCCCCCTGATCATGCCAGTGGCCCTCCTCTGGACTCTCTCCATGCTGTCCACATCCCTCCTGAAGTGTGGCGCCCAGAACTGGACATAGTACTCCAATTGCGGCCTGACCAGTGTCACACAGAGGTGGAGGATCACCTTCTTGGACCTGCTCATGATGCATCTGTGGATGCATGCCAGGGTGCGGTTAGCCTTCCTGACCGGGTCCCCACATCAGCAGCCCATGTTCATCTTGGAATCAATAGTGACGCCAAGATCCTTCTAGTGACTGCCTAACTCCTCTTCTCCCCAAGCCACCAGGCCCTGCAACAGAGCCAGATGCCAGCTCTGCCTCCTTATCAGCAGACCACATCATCACTGGAAAAGTATCTTGGGTGATAACATCTGAGGTTCGGTCACTTCTGCCAACCTCAGGTCCTGCTTACAGGACCCCTCTGCTGTATACATTGGATGGACAGGGCAATCCTTATGTTAAAAAATGAATGGACACCAATCTGACATCAGTTCCAGAAAGGCATACAAGCCAGTAGCAAAACAATTTAACCTCCATGGACACTCCATCACTGCCCTCAGAGTAACTGTACTTAAACAACAACAGTTAAAAAAACAACTTGAACACAAAATTGTGGAATAAGAAACCATCCACAGACTGGATTGTGTTAACCACAGTCTCAACAAAGATTCTGGATAGTTATCCAATTACTTGGGTTAACACCTATGTCCCTCAGTGGTTTAACTGTTTCAGCTCTGTCAACATTGGCTCCTCTTCTCCTGTTCTTTGTATTTAAATGACTTTATTCCTGTCTATTTGGTACCCCCTGCTCTCTGCAAATCCATTCATAGCACTGGATGAAACAGGCCATAGTCTACAAAGCTCCTGCCTCTCTAAACAAGTTGGTCCATGAGATGCCACCCTGTCCTGCCTTCTGCCTCACCTCAGATTAACTCAGCAAACTACTTCTCTCTAATAGTGGTTAGCTGGTACCTGCTCAAATCATGAGACGAGGATTTGACTATGACTGGCCAATATAAATTGTCATGATTTACACCGACTGTCAAGCCATGGTCATCAGTGCAGCACAACTGCATCCAAACATGACTCAGTATTATGAAGCTGGGCCCCATTACGTGCTGTATGAAAGGATAAGTACAAACAGTTAAACGTGCCTTATACAAATACCCTATGCAAATTGATTGATTTTTTCTCCCTGTTTTTCCCTCCAGATCTATTGACTGCATACAGGCATACCTCGTTTTATTGCGCTTCGCAGATATTGCGTTTTTTACAAATTGAAGGTTTGTGGCAACCCTG
>NW_017728947.1:99554070-99558949 GCF_001723895.1 Crocodylus porosus
TGCTACAGAGAAATCTTTCGTGAAAGGAAGAGTCAATTGATGTGGCAAACTTCATTGTTGTCTTATTTTAAGAAATTGCCACAGCCACCCCAACCTTCAGCAACCACCACCCTGATCAGTCAGCAGCCACCAACATCGAGGCAAGACCCTCCACCAGCAAAAAGATTACAACTTGCTGAAGGCTCAGATGATGGTTAGCATTTTTAGCAATAAAGTATTTTTTAATTAAGTTATGTACATTGTTTTTTTAGACATAATGTTATTGCACACTTAATAGACTAAAGTATAGTGTAAACAGAACTTTTATATGCACTGGGAAACCAAAAAATTTGTGTGGCTTGCTTTATTGCAATATTCACTTTATTGCGGTGGTCTGGAACCAAACCCGCAATATCTCTGAGGTATGCCTATAGTTGCAAATGTACTGGAGCTGGACCCTACAGTTCAGACTGGTTTAAAATCTGACTGAAACTCTGGTGGCTTAACCCTGCTAAATCTAAGGTCCCTGAGATTCAATTATGTCAGCACGAAGTGTTTTGAGAATCTCACCCCTAATTTCATAGATTTGTTAGAAATAGCAAGATGAAAACTAAGTAATCTTTAGATTTTCAGAAGATGTACTTACAAGAGTAAGGCCTACTTGTGTGAGTCAGTGCTGCAGTGTAGCACTTCCGGTTCTCAAAACTGTACAGGTATAATTACTGATTTGCACATAATGCTCTGAATCACCATTTGTGGGGGATTTGTTTTTATCCTTGCAAGGTTCTGTAGTGTGGTGGGCTGTACAGCGTGATACAGTGTGTAGTAAATCTGAAATTGAACTGCATTTGTACTGAATAACTGAGAACTAGTAATCATACCTTTAGAATAAGGCAAATTGCTTTTAAGAACATAATATATTTTTTAAAAGCAGAGTTTTCTGGGGTAGCATGAAATAGCTTGATGGTTGTAGTCAAACTACATGTGTAGTTCAGCACTAGATAAAGATTCAGATCAAATCAATAATTTATTAAACAGAAGTGTTTACTGGCTCAAATAAGAGGAAACGACTGACAATTCTCTGTGATATGACACAAAGGTAATCACAGTTTTAAATACTTTTCAGCATCACTTTGGAAGGAAAAACAGAGATAACATTAAAATGCAGAAATGTTAGCAGTATGGTGACGAAATTTAGTCAGATGTTAAATGATATTTATCATCCAATTACTCCTCTTCCAAAATGTTTTTAGTTTAGATTTGTGGATTTAATAAACATTTCTCCCCAGTTCTGTACCAAAAAAAAATCCAACAGATAACATCCTAAATGCTTGGTTGAAAACAAATCAGTACTACACAATAAGAGAGTAGCCTTTGAGCCTGGGCAATTTTAGCACACCTGCAGTTGTCTGCTGCAGCTCTGATCTGGAAAAGCGTTTTTACCAGAAATGAGATAAATTTCACTTCAGCTTCAGTGAGCTGGGAACCTGGATTCAGAGCTTGATTTTACTCCTTGAATCCCTTTTTATTCCTCCTTGTCACAGGGTACCCCCAAAAAATTTAAAATGACCCTGCCCTAAGGGCAGTCTGCCAAGTCTTGATGTTAATAGATATATATATATTGCAGGAGGATGCCCTGATCCTATTATAATGACTGCCCAACTTGAGGTTGTGGCCTTATGGGCCAATCACATGGCTCTGTACCTCCCCTATACCATGTCCCATGCCTCACAGATGACATCCTCACTGATGTTCAGCCAGTTGCTGAAGCAGCCCTTCACTGGGCCTTCAGACCCCTTGGCCTCTCTCAGCCCCACTCAGGTTGCCAGGCCTCTCAGTCTCATGCAACCACTCCCTGGGCTACCAGGCCCCTTGGTCTCTCTCTTGGCCCCTCTCCGGGCTGTTGCCCCTTCTGGTCCCTTGTCCTGGACCCATCTTGTTCTCCCCTTTTCCAAATGCTCTCCAGGCCCTCAGGCCCCTCTCACTGGGCCTCACTATGTAGCTCAGGCCCCACTTGCTGGGCCTCTCCCCACGCCTCTGGACCCATATGGTCCTGGTCTTCTCCGGCCCACTACTGGGCCTCTGGCCCCACCATGGTCCACCTGGTCTTCCTTGCCAAGTGCTTTTTTGTTGGGGTGTGCTGCCCTAGCCCTTCCTCTCCGTGGGGTAACCCAAAAGGCAGTGGGAGCTGAGGCTTTCCAGTGCCCCATGCTTGCCTTTCCCTGGAGTGGTCCATGCATGGCATTGCATGGAGGCTGCCCCACCACAGGCAACCCTACCATGCTAAACAGCTCCAGTAAGGTGCAGTTTCAGATCATACCCAGGACTGGTCTTCAGGCCTACCTGATTTTACACGTTCCTCTCTGGGCTCCCCCTAGATGTCCTATATCCCTCCTAGGCTGCTAATGACCAGGCCCCTCGGCCCCAGCTCCATCTTCACTCTGAGTCCTCCATCTCTGGCCTTCAGCTCACTCCCGGACCCCTATCCTTGCTCGCTCCTCCTCCGACAACGTAGCACCAGCCATCGTCATCATGGGCTGCCCGCTGCTTAACCCCTCCCTATTGGCTGTGCCTCCCCCTCACAGGGACCTATGGCATCTCCTAGGCCATGGCCCCACCTCCAGGCCAATCGAGACTCCAGGCTTCTGGTTCTGGCAGTCTCTCACGGTGTCTAAGCTCAGCCCTCCTCCAAGCAGGGGTCTCCCTTGCAATTGGTGACTCCCTGGATTGGGCCTAGCTTCACCTGCCAACCCCTGGCTCCACTGACTCTCCAGTTAGCCCTGACCCCCACCTGCCGGTGGCTCAGCAGGCTGCCTGACCTCTTGAAGTGGCAGATGCACCAAGTGCCCTGCCACACTCCTGCTTTCTGTAAAAAAAACTTTTAAACATTTGAAGCGAGAACAATCCAATGCACAAAAAGCAGGTGTACACACACAATAGAGCTGGCTGACATTTTTAAGATTAAAGATAGAATATGCTGGAAAATGCCATTAGGTCAGCCCTGAGCTATTCAGAAACTTGAGTTAAACATGCTGATTGACTGGCAAAAATATGGGAGGGAGAGGGGAATAGGTGGCTAGTCACAAAATTGCTGACAAAAGAGGTAGCCATAGCTAAGGTTTAGCTCACACACCTGGGATGCGAGAAACCTGGAATCCCTTCCTCCCTCTTCATCTCCATGCCTACTTCCCCAAAACAAGAACCCTAACTATTAGGTTGCAAAGTATTCTCAGGGGCCACATGAGCCCTTCCACTTTGTAGGGCTAATCAAATATTCACTAGAGCAAGAATCCACCCAAAGATGAGTGTCCTAACCTCCCAGGCTTGTTAACTATTGCATGCAAAATGGCACAGCTTTAACTTAAGAAGTATATACAGATATTCTCACTCCCCTTTCAGAATCCCCGAGAGTGGTGGCTGGGACACTGACCTGAGAAGGCGAAGACCAAGTGCAACTCCCTCCCCTGAATCTACAAAAGGATTCATACCAAGATGTCCCACCTCTTGGGTATTCTAACCACTGGGCTAAAGTGCATTTTGAAATGCTACCTGTAACGGGGAGACGGGGGTCCCTGTAACTTTAAGGCAGAAGCTGCAGCAGCCATGTCCCCAGGTTGGGGAAGGCTTTGTAGTATGGGCTAGCTGCAGGGGAGTAGGTGGCCAGGGACCCATAGGCGGCAAGTGCCTATTGTGGAGCTAGCTGCCTAGCAGTAGGACTGTAGCACAGAGCCCTGGTTAGGCAGCAAGAGCACTGGCCATAAGCTGCTCTGGAGCTTGTGGGGTCACACCTGTGGCCAGTCAGGAGAGGAGCCAGGTGATAGAAACCTGGGCCCCTAAGACAGTATAACCCTGAATTTGGCAGGGAGAGGAGCTCCTGCCAGCTCAGGCTGGTGAGGGGTGGGATCTGCAGGCATGCCAGGCACTCCCAGGACAGAAAGCGCCAGAGAATGGGGAGATGGCTTGGTAGCAGCATAATAACCCAGAGGGAGAGATTTTGAGTTTAGAGAGAAGCTGCCTGTGGTTTTTTGTTCTAGTTCAATACCAGAGGCTTTAGGGGTAGAAAGGAGGCCACAGAGGGCTGCATGAGGGGCAGACCAGGTTTTGAGCCCTGCCAGGACAGGGGTGCAAGACTGAAGCAGGCTGAGGCCAAGCGGGCCAGAACCTGAGCCCAGAGGGGATGGCTGGGGTGGCCTGAGGCTGAGAGGGCTAAAACCTAAGACCAGAGGGAGTGATAAAGATGGCCTGAGGCTGAGGGTGCCAGAGCCCTGAGCCTGAGCCCAGAGGGGATGACAGAGGCAGCCTGGGGCCTGTGAGGGGCTAAGAGGGAAAGGCAAGGCCAGGGTACCTGTAAACTCAGCTGAAGCCTACAAGGAAGTAACTGGCAACAAAGTGACATCTATGAGGCATGGACATGACTGTAGTGTGGAAAGAGGCCATGGATAGCCCTTAATCATCCCAGAGGCACAGATGGGACTTGAAGAACAGGACTGGGGTCAGCTAGGTATGGCAGTGGGGGGTGGGCAGTGGCGGGGGGATGGGATGGGATGGGACAATGACCCCCTGGCCAAAGCAGGCTCACTCAGGGACCCCGGGGCAGTCTCCCTTCTTCGACAGGAAATAATGTTATCAAGGTGTAGCAGGTGAGAGAAAAAGGGAGGGTGTCCAGAGGAGGCAGAGGGTGGCAGGAACCACATGGTCACTGGGGGCATCACGGCTACCTGGGGCCTGATTCAGTCACAATCCCCTTCCCCAGGCACTAGTATTGGTATTGTGCCACTTAGCACGTAATATTTACAGAGCTGTTTGAAGGAAGAAAAATGAATGTGCAGACACACATAGAATCACAGAAGTTGGGTCGGAAGGGACCTTGTAGATCTTCAAGTCCGACCCCCTGCCTGGG
>NW_017728947.1:99560439-99571924 GCF_001723895.1 Crocodylus porosus
TGAACACGTCCAGCCCCTCCAGAAGCTCTCTAACTCGGTCCTCCCCAACCTGAGGTCCGGAGGCGTTCCCCTCGAGTCCATCTGGCATCCCAGTGGGGAAGTCCCGGTCCCTGCACAAGAAAACGGACATGAAGAATTGGTTAAAGAGGTCCGCTTTCTCCTCTGGTGCAACCACCAGATTGCCCAGCGTACCTTGCAGGGGCTCCACGTTACCCGGTGCCTTCTTCATCCTCCCTATGTATTTGAAAAAGGACTTTTTATTATCCTTGATCTTGGACGCTAGTCCTAGCTCTATGTCTGCCTTAGCTTTCCTGATAGCCCCCCTACAGGCCCTAGCAGAGGAGGTATACTCCTCTTTGGAGATAGCACCCCCCTTCCACTGGGTGTATGCTGCCTTTTTGGCAAGCAGGCATTCCCGGATGCCCTTCGTGAGCCAGGGGGGCTTCCGGGTACTCTTGCCTCCCTTGCTTCTTGTTGAGATGGACTCCCCCTGGGCCATAACTGAACCATTCCCAAATGTCAGTGTTTGAGGGCTGGTTCTCAACTGTGTGAAGAGCTGTGGGATGGGAGTAAGCATCCAGTCCAGTTGCTTCGCAGTGGGGTGAGTGCTTGTACCCATGCTTCCGGGGGGTGACCTGTGACTGGGGCTGTTGTCACCTTCCTGCTGTCCCTTGTTTTCTAAACATGAGTTCAGGAACTTTGGTAGCCTGCAGTTGACTGAAGTCTGCAGTGTGCTTGCCTGACATGGGGCTAGAGGGGCATGATGAGGAGCTGCAGCTACTTAAGGAGTGAGAAGTAAGGAGTGCGGTTGTTAGAAAGATAGATTTATTGACCAAGCAGTTCGAGGTTACTCAGTGATAGAAACTGCCAACAAAAAGGGGGAGAAAGCAGGTAGTAGAGTTCTGGCTGCGTACCAGAGTGGACAGTTGCAGCACTGTGAGCAGCAGGGGTGAGAAGCAATGCAGCATGGGATGCCTGGAGAACTGACCAGACCCACGTCACAGAACACTTGGTGTCCGCACATAACACTGAATCAGTTCAACACAGTATTGGACTTTCCAAATGCACTTCTGAACTGTTTCAGAAAGATTTGAATTGATTTAACAGGTGTGCTTGACTGTCTGCCTCAGGTTTAAACCATGTTTAAACCATTCTAGGTGGTGTGTGTCCATACCCTGAGTCTCTAGCCTGCTGGTTAGGACCTCTTCAGGTAGGACACGCTGGTTTCAACCTCTGCTCTCGTGAATGTTTGTTATTGCTGAGTTGAACAACGGCAACCTCCTCCCCACCCCACCAACAGCCTGGTGGTTAAGATGTTCTCATGGGAAATGTGGGTTTAAATCCCATCAGGCAAAAGAGGGACTCAGACTTGGAGTCACCACATCTTGGGTAAGGTCTCAACCTGGAGCAACTTGAGGAAAAGGAAACTTGTTCTTACAAGTATCTGAAGAGGAAATGTTTTGGGTTAAATGGAGCAGTTCAATGACTGTGACATTGCTGATTTTTTGTTCTGGGGGGGCTAAAATATTAAACACTTGATGTCTGTTTCAGTTAGAACCATTTCTTCTTTCTTTACTTTTTTTTTAAATGCTGCCAAATCATAGCATCAATTATTTGCACAGCTCTAACACATGGGATCCAGCCTAGTTTCTATGTTAATTATATATCCCTCTAAAATTTTAATCTGGGCATTAAGTCATTTCTGAGTTTGTAACCATCTGCATAGTGTTGCAAGTTATCTTTCAGGGGTAGGACAGGCTATTTGCATTGCCACTGTAGAGGTTTGGACTGTTATTTTGGAAAGTAAGACGAAGTGTTTAAATGGGCAGAAAGGAAGGAGTGTTTAGACTATCAGCTCCCTGAGACAACTGAAGAGAACAGGACATCACAGAGTTAACATTAATCTCAGAAGACCTTGAGTTATTGTATTTTCTTGTGTGGCGGGCTTACCGATATCTGCCCGGCACGTCCGGGTTCGGAGAATCTTCACTGTGACTGGTGGAGCCCTTCCACCAATTGGGCAAATGCTGGGGAGGAGCTTGCCCCACCCCTACCCCGGGGAGACAGAGAACCTGGACCTGGTTGAAGCCTGCACCTTGCTTCAACCTGATTGGTCCATTTGCAATCTGGGGGCAGAGTCCTTGAAGGGTACAAAAAGAGCAGTGTGGTTGGCACAGAGGGCTGCACTGAGGGACAGAGAAGAGGATGGGCAAAAAGAAGAGCTGGCAAGAGCTGGCCAACAGGGCGAGGCTCTAACCTGGAAGACCTCTTCGCTGGGTGGGAGAAGCAAGCGGCCACATCGCTGGCCTGCCACTGAGGAATGTGATATCAGTGCAGGCAGCACGGCATGCAGGGTCTGGGAGGGACCAGGACCCTGGGAGCCACTCAAGGCAGCCCAGGTCTGCAGCCCCTGGTGTGCGGCCTGGAACACAGTGCACAGGCCGATGCACGGAGCAGGACCCTGGGAGCCGCTTGAGACAGCTCAGGTCTGCAACCCCTGGCCCAGGACCAGGCAGTCAGTGCCAACAGCATGGTACAGAATGGTCCGAGCAGGATCAGGACCTTGGGAGCCACTCACAGAAGCTCAGGTCTGGCACAGAGACAGCAGCCTGGTGCAAACAATGCTGCACGGAGGGTTCAGGAGCAGGCCAAGCCCCGGTGTTGCATGAGGTGGCCTGGGCCTCCAACCCTTAGCAGAAGGCAAAGCCTGGGAGCACGTGATGGTGCTCAGGGCTCCAAGCAGCCAGCAGCCCAGAAGGAGTCAAAGGCCCAGGAGGCTCCTGCAGATGAGGAGCAACATGCCTGAGGGGCCAAGGACCATTCACTCTGGACCCTGGAGTTGCGAGCTGCTGGGGAAAGGGGCTCCCACCGGGGAGAAGAAATACCTTCTGGTTATTAAGGGGCTCCTGGAGGGGAGGTCCCAGGGGGAGAGGGCCCTTCTGAGTTTATAGGCTTCATTGGGGTTTGTGGAAAGCCCAAGAGGCATTAGGGTTTTCCCCTCGCACTAGTCACTGGAGTGCAGCCCATGCCTTAGGAACAGCCTTGGCTTCAGGGACTTTTGAAGAGTCAAGTTTATTTTTGATGTTTATGTGCCTTATATTTTGTGAGAGAGCCTCATATTTTGTAACACTGAATCCTATATTTTGTGTATTTTTATAATTGTATATTGGTAGTTTAATAGTGTAGAGTATGCTTAGCCGGGGTTCTGCTGGGACCCCCTTCTTGATACCAGTGCTTACCTGTACTTACCTGTTGCTTACCTGTTTCAGATCAACTGCTTACCCATGCATTGTTCGATGCTTGTTGAGGTGGCATACTCTTTCAGCCTTCATTTGCAGGATATAATGTTATATGACAATTGTCTATCTGTGTATATGTGTTTCTCAATATCAATTTCTTTAGATTTTGTATATATTAATAAAGCTGTACATAGTTAAGCATTTCTTGTCCTGGCCTGACTCTATAAGGAATAGAGGGAACTGGTTTGCATTTGCAGGTCCCTCTCCCAGTACTCATGCCAAGCCACCCACCCCTTCTATTTGGAGAGGGGATCACACATGTGGGTGCAGCCAGGTTACTCTTGATTCCAAGGCAAGGTTTTTTCCCCCCATTTAACATATGGGGGGAGCCCTTTGTCTTGTAATTGAGTACAGGGCAATGGGGGGAGAGGAGGAGCTCCATCCCTGACACTTCATGGGGCTCCCATCTACAATAACTCAGTTGGGTCAAACCCTCAATGTAGGTATGCTTTGCTCAACTTCAGTTGAGTTACTTCACACTGAAACCAGCAGAAGGGTAGAATTTGATCATATCTTTCATTATTCTGAACCATCTTCAAAGCAGATTTATAGACACTTTCTGGTGTTTGCTACACACCACCTTTGGTGCCTAAGCTGCAGAAAATGAGTCTGCTACTCTTACCCCGAAGACCTCTTCGCTGGGTGGGAGAAGCAAGCGTAAGAAATAAGGACCCTTCAATTCAAGTTGTAGAGGCTTGTGCTGGAGATGAGGGCTTTGTGAGGCTTTGGACAGAGCTTCGGATCTGGAGAAGCTTTGGATGCTTCAGGGCCCGAAGCAGCGCATCCAGGTCGAACTGCTGCCTCATTCGGCTTCCCGAAGCGCTTCGGAGCTGCCTGGGAGATCTGGCCATAGGGTATAATGGGGAAACAATAAAATATCTATACCTTTGTTGGTTTTTGTCCAATTTGGATGAATTTTTCAAGGGTGGTAGACTCTGCAGAGAGGATGAACTACCAAGATTCAAGAAGATAGGTGCAGGGGTTTGAGAGGAACAACATCCCAAATTCATGAAAGCCAAACTCATGTCACGGCTGTGTGTTACAACACAGGGGGGTCAAAACTGCAGGGATGGTAGCTCTTACTGAGGCCACAAAGCCCGCCAAGTTTCAAGAAGATTGGTGCAGGAGTTTGGGGGGAACTGCACCTCAAGCTGCGGACAAGCAAAACTTGTGCCATGGGTGACACTGCGTGTGTTAAGGCGCAGCGTGGTGACAGCTGCAGGGATGGTGGCCCCTGCTGAGGCCACGACGCCTGCCAGCTGTGGAGGAGATCAGTGCAGGGGGGCTCTGGGGCCCTGCACCCCTAGCTGCTGACAGACAAAACTCATGCCAAGATTGTGTCTGTCTTGGGGCAGTTGATTGTCTGTATTGATTCTTTCCTCTCCTTAGCCTGGGTTTGTAGGTGCTACTTGATGCTTGTTAAGTCGTTATATAGCAGCTAGGTCCTGAGTATTGAGCTGGTCCCCGAGTCCCTGGTCCCTGAGTGAATCATGATTGATTGATTGGTAACTGGGAGCACAGCAGCTCAGCAGCCGGGCCTGCAGCCTGTCTCCCCTCCCGCCCCAGGACAGACACAGTCAGTCCCACAGCACCCACGACACCAGGTTTGCTTGTCCGCAGCTTGAGGGGCAGTTCCCCCCAAGCCGCTGCACTGATCTCCTTGAAACTTGGCAGGCTTTGTGGCCTCAGTAAGAGCTACCACCCCTCCAGTTTTGACCCCCACCATGTTGTAACACACAGCTGCGACATGAGTTTGCCTTTCATGAATATGGGGTACAGTTCCCCCCAAATCCCTTCACTGATCTTTTTGAAACTTGGCAGGTTTCATGCTCTCAGAAGAGGCTACCATTCCTGCAAGTTTTATCTAAATTGGACAAAAACCAACAAAGGCATAGATATTTTATTGATTCCCCATTATACCCCATGGCCGGATCTCCGAGGTGGCTCTGAAGCTTTGGAGCCGCTTCAGCCGGATCCAGGCAGAAACCTGGTCCAAGCTCCGGATTGGACTGGATCGTGGCCATCTGAAGCAGCTGGATCCAAAGCTGGATCAGATCGCTGCCAACTCGCACAGGCCTAGTGGAGATGGCATCTCAGTTGTGCTGCTCCAGCTATAGTCTGTCACACAAGGATGGAAAATGGATCTAAAACGCTATCAAGTTAGAACAATGCCCTTTTATGCCCACTTGGCAGTGGTGGAAGTGACCACAAATATATGCTGAGTAACAATGAACTGGGACCATGAAAGGTGGGATGCAATGAGAAGCCAGAGGCGAGGTTGATTTTGTGAGGTTTCCAGGCTGTGATCCATCCTCCTGTGTGGGGGCAGAAATCCCTCCGCTTCAAGCAGTTCCCATGGACAAAACCTGTGAGTTGAACGTGGGGGCATTATTGTTCCCCTCCTGTGAGATTTTACCCGCAGAGGGCAAGCTCTCCTGCAGAGGGGAGCTGGTTTTCAGGCTAAAATGCCATTCTTACTCACAAGGTGAAACCAACAGGGCTTTCTGCTCCAATCCTTCCAATGCAGTCGGAGTAGTAGCATAACAGAAATGGACTGGGCAAAGCGTAGCATAAAGGAAGACTTAACACAGCTTGTGAACCTTTTTTACCTCCTATTCGTGCACACACACATAAATATGCACATGTATACGCATATAAATTAGTAAATCCTAAACTAACAGGACAAAGATCCTTTTGACAGTTGTGTTGGCTTCAGATCCCATCATGCTGAAAGCCACTATCAATGTCCTCTCTGTAATACCAAAGAGTCCCACAGTTTAGAGGCTGCTGAATAGAGCTACTGCCCGTCATCCGCTATTCGGAGGATCCAGAGATGAGACGATGACAAAAGGTAAAAATCGGAATCCTTTTGAATTTCAAAAGGCAGAAAGGGGAAGGTCCAGCCTCTGTTTTAGATCCCTGCGTCTACACCTGTCCTGGGTTACTTTTTTAACTTTGGGTCATAAAGAAAGAACAAGACAAATACAGAAAATTAACAGAGATAGCTTATTTCCCAGTTTGGACACAGACGCAGCCAAATTTTTAAAAGAAGAGCCTGAGAGATTTTGGCACCAAAATCAGGTGCTCAGATTAGCCTTGAAGCAGAAATCCCAAGGCTGGAGCTAATGCAAAGCCAAACATCATCTCCTAGGCTCATCCCTAGTGAAAACCAATTCCCACTAACACACGTAAAAATTCAATTAAAGTCCTGCCTAGTTATATTTGCTACACCAGCCTTCTTTCCCTTGTTCTCCTGGGAAAATATGATGTTTAGTCCTCCCTCAAAGGCCCTGTTGTGAATACAAATACTTTCTGCCCCTGTATGCCCCTTAGCCTGTTTCTGGGCTGCATACTCAACACGCCTGCATTATGTACTGACAGGGGAAATCATTGTTGCATGTTATGCTTAAATATCAATTATAGTAAAGAAACCATGACAAGCCCTTGTGTCTGCATCGGCTTTTACCTTGCTTTCTTAAGGCAGACTGTGTATAAATGCTAAAGCTGGGCATTAAGCAGGGGACTGCTTTGGTGTTGGCTGAATTCTTTGTAACTGGATAAAGTGGTTGAAAGCACCAGTGGGCTGCCACCTGGTGGAAGAAAAACCAATGAATGTTGGAAAAAGCCATTTAAAAGGCTTGAAAGAAGTTATTACTTGCAAATTCAAATGTTACCACTCTAAGCAGGGGATACTTTGCCCTGGTTAAATAAGGTCATTTATGTAGGTGGTTGAATATAGATTAAGCATGAAGGGACAAGTACAAGGCCACAAAGAGCTGAAGGGAAACTCAAGAGCCTGCAGCCACTATACCTCTGCTTAGAATATACCGATGTCCTTTTGCTAACGCTGTTAGAAAGGGCTTCCTGGAAATTTTAACTAGTACATTTATTAGATACTAATGGATGTGGCTGGATGGGAGTGAAAATACAATCACTGTCTACAGCCTACAATATATATATTTGATTAAGCTTTTACAAGTATTTTTCTTCAAGAGTCTGGGGGGAGGGACAAAATCCACCCATGTGTGAGTGATTCATTGTGTCCCTGTCACCATGTTAAATCAAATTAAACTCTGTGAAAAAGAAAATTGCATTTTTACAGCAGTGCCTGTTAATGCTACTGTAATTAGGGCTCCATTATAGACCTACACATAAGAGGTTTCAAAACACAACTGCGTAAATTCTCTCTGAATAAAAATTTGGCAGACAGTTTGTCCATTTTGAAAAGGCTGAGAACAAACACAAATGTCAGATGCCTCATGTTAGAAGAGCTTTGGGCATGAAAATTATATACCTGAGCCATTTAAATGGAAAGGTCAAATTTAGCCTTGGTGTAAGCTGCAGTTCCCTCTGACTTCCTTGTGAGCTGTACACACTCAGTTATTTTACAGATGGATTCTGGCATCATTTAATGCTAGTTTTCAGTATGCTGGAGGGAGTATATGGTGCATTTAAAAGAAATAAAGTGCACACTCCCAGGAGTGGTCTACAATAGAGAAATTAAACTGTCTAAACCCCCTAGAACATTTGTGGAACAATTTATGTCCACACACACACAAGTGCCCCATTTAGTTTACAAATGGTCTAATGACTACTTAGAACAGACTGTGCAGACTGTGTTTCAGCAGGTTTAATGGCTGGTAAAAGCTGACCTAGTCCAATCTGAAAAACTTCAGTGCCATTATGGATCCAGATAAATTGAAAAGGTTCAGCTGGACCTTCAGTCCTCTCCACAGGCAGAAGGAGGGCAAGGTGGTGCTTTAGAGAGGTTCAGAGAGGCTCATGCCTCTCTGAACCTACTTAGGTTGTGGCACATATGTTGCAGAAGATTGCTGCCTACCAAAGCTCATGCCTCTCTAAATCTCTCTAAGTTTCATTCACATGACAGGCAGATTGTTTCTTCAGGGCTGTGACAGATGATCAGTTGAATAATCCCTGTACTGACAATCCTTACAAATGTTCATTGACACAATAGACTATAACAGTTTCAAAAGATTTACAGATATATGGTTTACCGAGTCACTGATACGTGAATTAAGCACTGACTGACTGAAACTAACTCTTCAAAAGGAGTCATTATGATCTCTATAGAAATATAGCAATTTCAATGACAACATCTTCAATGAAACTTCAGAAACACTTATTAAAAGTGCAGAAATGTATATTTAAATAATGCCAGTGATCGGCCTTTGAACCATGAGACAGGAATTCTCCATTCATGGATTCTTAGCTTTGTGTGGGACTTAGCAACAGGAACGGACACTTTGGCTGCATCTGGACACACCTTTGGTAAGTGGTACCGCCGTGCTGAGCATGGTGCAGCTCCACTGGTGACGCCTAAGTGATGAACAGGTAAGGATGCAGGTAGCTGGTAACACTGGAGCTCTCACCCCGGTGTGCATGACACAAGGTTAAAGGACAGACAGAGCCTTCATCGTATTCCTTTTGTTGCTAAAAGTTCAACAAAGAGGATTTCCACAAAAGGCCTGTACAGAGTAGGCTTCTACTCTAACATCCTCGTTGTCCTCCTCTGGATCAACCTTTCTAAATCCTTCCTGCCTTCACTTCATAGTCTCCCTTATCTGTACTGTTCTCGTGACATTCTGCATTCTGCAAGCACTTCTACACACAAGTACCTTTACTCACAAAAGTAGCTCCATTGAAATTAATGGGTCGATATTACTTGGATGAGTACAGGGACTTACAGCTCTAAGTGTCTGCAGGGTTCAGCCCACCCACTGTGAAAGGATGTGGGGAAGGTAAGAGTAGTCTCACCTGATTCTGAAAAGTGCCCTGAAGTCTTGCAATGCAGGATCACAGGATGAATCACTAATGTAACAATGTTGCCCATCCCCAAAACAGGCCTTGTATAAAGTTGGAAAAACTGAATCAGGGCAAAGATGGTAACTGGGAAGTTCTCAACAAAGTAATTTTCAAAGCCCTGCTGATTTCTCTGAAAACCACTGGACACTGAAGAGCAGCTTGAAGCAATGCTGGCTAGTCTAAGACAGGGATACTAGCAACCAGGAGATCATGAATCTAGTCCTGTTTCTACTACCCATACAATGTGGGCATATCTATGCCAGCTTAAATTTACTGTGCACAGTAAGCAGGTATAGGCTGGTGTCTACATGCTCAGGCATTAAAGTGCATTAACACTGTGTGTAAACTGACTTGGGACTAAAGTTAGTCCCAAGTCAGTCCACACACCCAGTGTTACTAAGCAGTAAGGTGTCTACACGTCTGTTACTATGCAGTAACTAATCAGGCATAAATTTGATGCCTGCATGATACAGGTATCAAATTTACACTGAAGTCAGTGTAAGACGCCATATTTACTGTGCAGCACAGGCGTGCACATGTAGATGCACCTGGTATGATCACTTAAGCTCTCCCAGCCTCAGTATCCCCCTCCATAAAAATAGGGTAATGATCCTCACTTCTTACAAGCATATCGAGATCAACAGCTGAAAAAAAATGAGATATATACAACTAATGGCAGAGTCTGATTGCTTTAAATACCAACATGGTAGGTCTAAACAACAAGGAGACACTTAGGTTTTAGCTAATCAGTTGTTTTACTTAGATACAAAAACCCTCATAAAATTAAAAATATAGATCCAATCTAAAAGTCTCATAATATAAGAACAAAGTAGTGATAAGGAACCAAGGTGCCAGTGGCATGTTTTCAAAACATCAGAGAGCTGGAACATTTGGTATATATTAAGGTATCAGAAGATCCTGCAGACAACTCTATTTTACCTCTGGAACGTTCCCATAATGTTGCACTTACAGCTCTTAATTTTCAGACTCTGAGTGACACATCTGCAACAGCAGACATTTAACTGCAGTGACACGCACAGCAGGCAGGTTGCCTTGGCTGCACGAGTTGTGGCTTTTAGCAGCTTAATTTAAATAACAGAATAGAATAGGTTTGCCTACATTACTGCACTCACGCTCTGTACCCTCCCGGCTTTGCAGGCCGCTGGCTGTGGCAAAGTAATCATCAGATTGTGGTTGCCTCTACAAAATAGCTCCTTAGTGCTAAGGGAAGTGTACAGAGTCCAGACAATTGGCCTGATTATCCTTCCACAGATACGGATGTAAATCAGGAGTAACCCACTGAAGTCAGAGGAGTCATGCAAGGGAAAGCAAGGTCAGAATCATGGCCACTCCTTCTACCAGGTCAAGGGCAGATCCCTGAGGGAAAGGCCATAATTTTAAAAAGTGGCAGTCTCCTTAATGCACAGCATGTGTGTGCTTTTAGATCTGTTTCAGCAATTATTCAGATGGATGTAATGAACGGCACTTTACACAGTAGGATACCAGCTCCCTTCGAAAATGTGCAAACAGTGATATTTAAATCTCTAGGATGGTAGATGAGGAAGGGTCATGGACCACAACACAGGACTTGCTGACATTATCAACCAATTAATGGTCTATCATCAGCAAAACTTGAACAGCTAATTTTTTGCTAGCACATGAAGAGCAATTATAGTCCATTTAATCATCAGCGAGATACTAGCTAAAAACAAACATAGAAAATGGCTCTGCACAGCGCATGAGAAACACAGAATCACAGAAAATTAGGGTTGGTAGGGACCTCAGGAAGTCAGCAATCCACCCCTGTGCTCAAAGCAGGACCAACCCCAACTAGATCATCCCAGCCAAAGCTTTGTCCAGCTGGGTCTTAAAACCTCCGAGGATGGAGATTCCACCACCTCCATGGGTAACCTGTTCCAGTGTTTTACTACTCTTCTAGTGAGACTTTTTTCCCCCTAATAGCTAACCTAAACTTCCCTTGCTGCAACTTGAAATGATTGTCCCTTGTTCTATCATCTGCCACCACTGAGAACTGTTTAGCTCCATCCTCTTTCCAACACTGCCTCAGGTAGTTGAAAGTTGGGGGCCCAAAACTGAACACAGTACTCCAGATGTGGCCTTGCCAGTGCTGAATAAAGGTGAATCATTACTTCCCTTGACCTGCTGGCAACACTCCTACCAATGCAGCCCAGTATGCCATTAGCCTTCTTGGCAACAAGGGCACACTTGGTTCATATTCAGCTTCTTGTCCACTGTAACCCCCCAGGTCCTTTTCTGCAGAGCTGCTGCCCAGGCAGTCAGCCCCCAGCCTGTACCAGTGCATGGGATTGTTCCAGAGGTAGGCTCTGGAGCAGTGAGAGACG
>NW_017728947.1:99572014-99606444 GCF_001723895.1 Crocodylus porosus
CTCCAGCATATCTACTACTCCCCCCAGCTTTGTGTCTTCTGCAAACTTGCTGATGGTGTGCTCTATGCCATCTTCCAGGTTGTTGAAGAAGGCATTGAATAAAACTGGCCCCAGGACCGACCCGTGGGGCACTTTACTTGATACAGGCTGCCACCTAGACATCGAGCCATTGATTACTTCTCACTGAGCCCAACACTTCAGCCAGTTTTCTGTCTACCCCACAGTCCACTCATCCAGGCCAGACTTTCTTAGCTTGCCTGTGAGAATGTTGTAGGAGACCATATCAAAAGCCTTGCTAAAGTTAAGGTATATCACATCCACTGGTCTCCTCACATCCACAGAGACAGTTACCTTGTCATAGAAGGCAATCAAGTTGGTCAGGCATGACTTGCCTCTGGTGAATCATAGATTTCATAGATTTTTAGGGTTGGAAGGGACCTCAGTAGATCATACTGAGGTCACTTCTGATCCTAAATATCTATGAAATCTATGATTTACCAGAGGTAAGTCATGCCTGACCAACCTAATCCATGCTGTGAATCCATGCTGACTGTTCCTAATCACCTTTTTCTCCTCCAAACATTTAGAAATGGATTTCTTGGGGATCTGCTCCATGATTTTTCCAGGGACTGAGGGAGGCTGACTGGTTGTAGTTCCCCGAATCCTCCTTTTTCCCTTAAATATGGACACTACGTTTGCCCTTTCCTAACCAATTGAGATCTCTCCTGATTACCATGAGTTTTCAAAGATGATGGTCAGTGGCTCTGCAATCTCATCAGCCAACTCCCTCAGCACTGTCGGGTGCTGCCCATCTGGCCCCATGGACCTGTACACATCTAGCTTTTCGAAGTAGTCCCTAACTTGTTCTTTTACCACTGTTGGCTGCTCACCTCCTCCCCAAACTGTGCTGCCCGGTGCAGTAGTCTGGGAGCTGACCTTGCCTGTGAAGACTGAGGTGAAAAAGGCATTGAGCATGGCAGCCTTTTCTGTATCCTCTGTCACAAGGTTGCTTCCCCCATTCAGTAAGGGATCCACACTTTCCCTGATTTTTCTTTTGCTATGGAAATACTTGTAGAAACCCTTCTTGTTAACTTTCACAACACTTGTTAGCTGCAACTCCATTGTACTTTGGCCCTCCTGCCTTCCTGTAAATAAGGAGCTAGATCAGTGCTGCCAGCAGGGAAGGTGACTCATACCCGGCAGATTGAGGGTGCCTATGTGTCCACATCTTATGCAAGATTTTGTCACATGTTCACACTGTCACAGCAAGGGGGTGTTCCTATTTATTCAGTTATTTCAAAGGATTTGGCAACAAAGAACAGTGATCAGACAATTTTTGTTGTATCATTAGAATTTTCAGGCTTCTTTTTCCAAGAAAAATAGGTTTGAAAAACTAAGTAACCCATGTGGCTAGTACAGGACATGCTTCTAAACCCAAAAGCTTTAAGTTAACAGGCCTCTAGCTAAAGGCTGCAATGGAACATCTTCTGAGACCATATGTCACTGCTTTGGAAGTGTTTAGGAAGAGCCTACCTGAGCACCTGTCTGGGATGGTTTACATGTGACCTCCTGTATCTGTGCAGGAGGTTGCACTGGATAAGCCTTGAAGTCTCTTCAAAACCAATTATTCTAGGATTCAGCCATGCTCCCACTCCCCATTTCCATTAAAATCACCCAGGTTTTGTGTTGGGGAGGTGGGAACTGATCATTTCTTTACCTGTCTGGAAACTGAAAACATTCTCTTTGTCCGGGTTCCTATTGACTGGGGGACTCGGATAGAAAGGAGCACTTTAAGTGTGAGGTTTTTCATATAGATAATCAATCCTAACATACACATGCAAATCAAACCAGGCCACCCACAAACCCCAAGCTTAAGCATGCTCCCAGGCAACCTGGCTCCTGCTGGCCAGGAGCACAGAAGTACTGAAATGCAAGAACCTCTCACTTCTATGCTAGACTCATTAAGCCAGGTTGTCTCCTTCTACTAAGGGACTTCAGCACTGGAGTCCACCGGCCATGCTGGCCACCCAGCTAAGAACCAGAGAGAGTGCAGACAGCTAGCTGGAAGCCCAGATGACAGTTAGATTAAGTTTTTCACTACCCATAGCTATACACTAATTCAAACTTCCACAGTGCTTTAAGGGGAATCGTGACCACAAGCTTCAAAGGCCACAAAGAGCAGAGTGGAGCCCAGAACTCCTGTGAGTTTCAGGGAAATGCCGACAGTGGCTGACTTCCCATTCCAGGAAGCAGGGTTGAATGGGTTTATATTTCAAGGCTTGTCCCACAACAGAAATGATTAGAGACTTGCTTTTAGGCAGTGGAAAACAGAGATGGGTTGATCTGTAGCCACCAGTTCTCTGAACCCCTGAGGCTGGCTCTGTGAGAAAGACTGAAGTGCAATGCTGACTCAGTCCAGAGTGAATTGCACTGTTGCACAGTCTTGAAACTCTTCCCTGCCTTCCAGTTATAGCAGTCACTATGCTTAGGCTAATAGGATCAAGGGGTCCTTGAGTGCCAGGATCTAAGACAGGTCAGCCATCAGGATGGCCCTGTTCCCAGGCACATGGGTAACCCAGGCTTTTATAGAGCAATAGGGGAGTGCACAAGGATGGTGCTCCCAGACCTTCTCATTTTACTGGAAGTATTAAACATTTTTAATATGTCAAAAAAAAAAGAAAATACCTTTGAAAGTGGGAAGCTATTTCAAGATGTATTTCAGCCCTTGGCTCATAGAACCTACCATGGAGCATCTCTGCGAGAACAGAGGGAAAGCTTTGAAGCTGGCCAACAAAAGACATTTAAGGAAGTCATCTTCAGCAATAAGACTGCTTCTGTGTGCTTCAAAATAATAACCTGCCTGTGCAGTGGATTGGTCTCTGGGAAATAAAGATATTTATATCCACATTTGTTGTTGTTGTTGTTGCTGCTGCCGCTGTTCCAAAGCAATGCAGCTTCTGATACTCATTTACTACAACTCCCCTCTCCCCTTGCCCAATCATGGAACAACTCTGTCACACCCAGCCTGGTACAGACCATCTGAGCTGCTTTACTTTTTCAGCACCTCCTCCTCACCACGGCATTTCCTTGTCACACAATGTCCTCACACTCTGCTGGGATACAACTTCCAAATGTCACCACTGGATCTTCAAGTCAGATCCTTCTGGGAAAAGGAACTCGTCAAACACAGGCTCCCTCTTTGCCTTTGCCACTCTGCCAATAATGGCATTTGGGGTTCACTAGGCAAAGTGAAGAACCAGGAAGAAAAATGTCATTTTAAATGCACCCAAACATTTTGTTCAACCTAAAACAAAAGACTAGGTTGGGGGGGGAGAGGGGGAGAGTCCTATTTTACCCCTTGAAACCTTTCATCCCCTCCTCTTCTTAATATTTATTTTACTGTTTTTAAAGTGTCAGTTAATTTCCAAGCAAAAATGTTGCTTTGAAATGTTTCAAAAGTCCTAAATAAACCCTTTTTGACTCAGCTCAGTGCTTAGCACTGCCCTGGACTTTGCCCAGTCTTATTCATGTAGTAGCAGAACACCTCAGACCATCACTCATACCACAGACACCAGCTTCTCTTGCAAGAAGTTAATGTGACACTGAACACCTGGGTCTACCGGGCCTCCCCTTTCATGGGTTTGATGAGAGCCAAAGAGAGTCACTTGTGACCCTCATCCCAGTCTGAAAGGAGGGTGGGGAGATAGTAAGTGCTCGGGGCAATTACCCCTGTTGCCATCCCCTAGTTATGCCCTGGAATGCCACCATCCCTGCCTTCCTGAAAGGAAAAAGATGGAGGACTCCCACCCCTCCCCCTTTTTTGGGAAGTCAGGAGATGTGTCAGTCAATGAACTATTTGTGATATACAATCACATGTCACAGGCGGCTGGGCACTGTGAGTGTATCAATTTAGTTGCAGGCTGACTGGGTGCTGCAACTGTATCAGCCGCTGGGCTGTTTGGTTCGGGAATGAGGAGGCAGAGGTGGGAGTGAAGCAGGGGCAAATTTATTATAGCTTACACACACAACAGTTAACAGAAAGATAAATGCAATAAGCAGATAATGCAATATTAAAGAGCTAATAGTAAATAATAACCACAGATAATGATAACAGACAACAGACAAATGGATTAATCTGTCGCAGGCCAACTGGGCACTGTGAGGGTATCAGCCACTGGGCTGTTTAAAACAACAGATAGACAGGCATGGGTTGGCAACTTATCGATAGTCCCTCGATGCCAGGTGCAGGCCAAGTGATTCCAGCAGTCAGGCGTCCCTGATTGACGCTGTCAGAGGGATTACCAGGAAAGGTCCCTTGATCAGGATCCAATCCTCACTCACACCAGGAGTTCAGAGTCCGGGCTTGGAATAGTAATGACCATTCTGTTCCCTCCTTCCTGTTGGTCACCTGATGCACACACGTTTTAGACCTAGTCTTATGCTAATCTGTAGGCTTTAGAGCCACTCACATGAACTGTTACCCTATGGGATTGAAAGGTGTTAAAAATTATCATAAAAGGTTGCTACCCAGACTCAGTATCCAATAAGCAAATTACAACGCAGCATTTTTAGATTTGAAATTAACATTACTCAACCCTTTTAGATTTTCCTGAATATGCTTTTTTGAGATGTGCTTTCCTGGAATGTGTTGGGTGTGACAGGCGGTTGGATCCAGTTTTTATCATCAAAGCTGAACCATGAGCAAAACCATTAGGTCAGCTAATTTTGCAGCTTCAGCTTCACCTTTTGGGCCCAGTCAGTTCCACAAATAGTTAGCTTTATCATTTTGGTTAAACTTATGATGGGCAAGTTACGTTTGCGGGTTACAAACTTACAAGCTTTATATTAGGCAAAAATTCCAAATGCCTCCAAGAAGCACATATTTATTGCTTATTAATTTCTTTGGTTCTGGCCGTCACAATCCACCCCTTGCTTCTTTGGAGCATTTGGTAAGGCCTACAAATATGATTTCTGCCAGGTGGTGTATACATGGTTGGCAGAAGCAACAACATTTACTTTGGCAGGGGTATTAGACTTAATTTTATAACAACAACTTATAAAGATTATATTGAATAATATTAATCCTATGATTAAACTTATTACTACTACAGATCAAGGAAAAGGAGCACCTTTCGTAAAGGTATACATTTGCACAGTACAGGCTACTCCATACCACTTACATAGTGGGGGAACCACTTACATAGTGGGGGAATATTAGTAGCGCATTTAATAATTCGCCCTCCCTCTTGAGCTATGAGGGCAAGTTGTTTTCCTTTTCGGGCATCTTTGAACAAACCTTTAATGTGGGCCACCACTTCACCCCATTCTTTTAGCTGGGGCGTGTCTACATCCTTAACCCAGGATGTTAAGGGTGATGAATTCTAATTGGGTTTTCGGCCACATTAAGGTGGCTTCCTGGTCTTGGACATATGGGGTAGCTGATGCCCTTTGGAAATCTTAAGCTTCTGCATAACAGCTGGTGCAGGAGGTTCAAAATGTGCTGTTAGGATGATATAAGCAGCCAGGACCTTCCCAGAAAACTCACTGGGCTAGGGTAACATAGGGAGTTGCTGGTAAGGATGTTACAGAAACCATGTTGGGGGAACTATTAGGCTACCCTTTCCATAAAGTTCCCAAGCCTATTAGAATGCCATTTACAGGGTACACTGGGGATTGGGCCAAATAGTTGGGACCTTCAGGGTTACAATTTCCCAAATGGGATGAGGTAAGTCCCAGTCTCACATGCACCCACCCACTAGTCCTGTTGTCAAGAGATAAGTGGTGGACCATGTGCCATTTGCTACTCTGTGTAAGACAAAAAATCATTTTGTCTTGCTACACCCCTCCCAGCATGTGCTCCATGTGTCTTGGTAAATTAACCATTGGGCTAAAGCTGGGTGTAGTCCATGGTGCTCTAAACCAGCAGGCCATTCTTTGTGTCTGAGCTCACTTATCACCTGGAGGACCGGTATATTTGGTGAGCGGTAAACTATTGTGCCAAAGTGTCATCAGGAAGGGGAACCGCTGGAGCTATTGTCTCTTGTGGAGGTGGGGTTGGAGGGTTTGGTCACCTTCTTGGGCTCCGGGTGATTGTAGAATTTTGAGCTACAGATGGGGCAACGGCAGTGGTCACATCAGGACCCGGGGTGGGCAGGGTACCTTCAGGCAGAATGTAACAGCACAAGGGCCATTGGAAGTAACCACAACAATCCCCTCTTGTTCCACACTCATTTTCCCAGCCCTGGCATACGGGAGAAAACCAAATAACAACCCTGTCCCACAGTAACATTGACAGATTCCCCCTTGCCAGTCCACAATCCACCACTGGCGACTGAAAGGCCAGTTTCACACTTTTTCAATTGTGGCTGGGCATTCCCAGTATCCCAGCATGTCTGAGGCTTTGGCAGTGGGTGCAATTCCTGGGCGCAGGAGCATGTGAATGCCCCGCATTACTCAAATAATAGCAAATGACTAACAGTCCTGTCATGATGGTGTTTCACCCCTATATTGCTGGATGAGAGTGGTAACTTTGCTCTGGAGCAGGATGATGACTCCAGAGCACACCAAGGCTGCTACGGTTGTGCCTGTGGATGGACCCAATCTGCAGGAACAAGAAAAAATGGAGTCTGGCTCCCGTTAGATGGATCTAACCTTGACACCCACCATGAGTTATGTATGTCTCCTGCCATTAGCACCCCTTCCCATTTGTCCCCCTGCTGATGCTTAACTACTACCTGGTCTCCCGCCTGGAGTTTCTCCCAGCCACCCCTTGGCCATTCCACTGCCGGCTCACGGGGCCCACTTTGACCAAAGGCTTGCTGCCTGAGGCTTCCTCTAGCGCGGGGCTGATTGCTGGCCCAGTTGACTGAGCAATCCAGGTGCAGGTCCCAGTCTTTGAGGGCCGAACCAGCGGCCATTTGCAGGTTGCCCTTTAAGATACTGTTGGCTCGTTCTACCAGTCCATTAGATTGCAGGTGTTAGGGAATGTGATATGTCCGCAGTACTTGATGTTTTGCGGCCCACTCATAGGCAAGATGGTTGCAAAACTGTGAACCATTGTCACTTCGCAGTTCTACAGGAGGTGGGTAGATAGCTAACAGGTTTCCCAGTGCAGCACAGGTGTCATCATTCCAGTGACTGCTTCCACTGCTACAAACACATACTGTCGCTTTCTGGGGTGCGGGGAAGTGGGCCTACAAAGTTTCATTGGCAAACTTGCCATATTACCTTTCCATCGTGTAATGACAAAGGGGTAGTTGATATGGAGGTTAGTCGGGCCTTGACTTCCTGGCAGATGATGTAGGAGTTGACTAATTCCTGTGCTTCCCTTTTGGTTAGGTGAATGCCCCAGGTGGCTGCTAGACGAGCAGTGCCATCGTGGCCAGGGTGCCCATGCGGCTAGAACTCCAGGGGTCTGCTGGAGGGAGGGGCCGGGCACCTTCTCTGGGGGTGGCTGAGCCTCTGCTTCAGCAACAAGGGCTTTTGTGCTGTCTTTGGCTAGCTAACCTACTTGCCTGTTCCACTTTGCTTCAGCCCCTCCAGCTTTTTTACTCCCATGTGCTGCATTAACATGTCATATATGTAGGGGAAGGCCTCCCTGTGCCATTTCCCACAAAGCCTCCCACTCATCACAGCTCCAACTGTCTCTGCCTCGCCTTTTGAAGTTTTCTTTTTTCCACAGGGGTAGCCACTTGGTACAACCCTCTACTACCATCCACGAATCACAGTAGATATAAATGGGTTTTGTATAGCCTGACCCTAATAACAGTTCATACTTGGCTACAGCGGCCAGTTTGGCATACTGCGCACTTTGGCTGTTTCCCCTCATCGTAAGCTACTTACCATCTCGAACCCGTATGGCAGCACTCCTCCAGGTGCGACCTTTGGCTGAGCCATCCAGACCTCTATGTCTTCTGATGTTTCCATGTCGGGTGAGAAGGGAGGTGCTTCCTTAATGGGAGTTGGTTCGTCAGAGCTGGATGCATCTGGGAGCATATGTTAACTGTGCTCTCTGTGACCTTTTCTATTAATGCTGGTGTCCCTTTGGGGTTACCCGCTGAGCTTGACTTAAGATATAATAGACCCATTTTTACACTGCGGTTACACTGGTGGGAAGTGTCTGTCGGACAATGCCATTCCTAGGATGGGCACCAGAGTGGTTATGACAGTGGGTAACTCCTCTCTCACGGCTTCTGTGGCTTCTAAAGCTGCAGCTGCCACACACAGCATTTGTTCTAGTAAGGTGTATCAAGCTTCAGCCTCCTTCCAGCCTCAGCTCCAGTTTTTACCATCAAGGCTGAACCCTGAGCAAAATCGTTAGGTCAGCTAATCTTGCAGCTACAGCTTTGCCTTTGGGGTCCAGTCAGTTCCACAAATAGTTAGTTTTATCATTTTGGTTAAACTGATGACAGACAAGTTACATTTGCAGTTTACAAACTTACAAGCTTTATATTAGGCAAAAATTCCAAATGCCTCCAAGAAGCACATATTTATATTTATTGCTTATTAATCTCTTTGGTTCTGGCCATCACAATCACAATGGCATCTGATCCTCTGAATGATGGTCACAGATTTATAGGATAAGTTGGAACCTACATCAGCTGGACATGGGACCTAGAGAGTGTGTGGAAGAAGTCCTGAGTTCTGTGCCAATTAAATCACTGACATGATGTATGGATTTGGCCAAGTCCCTTTGGGTATTCTGCTTCATTTCCCCCATTTATACAAGGAATACTATAGGGATATTGTGGTCATTAAAATCTACCCTGATGGCAGAGTGCCCTCTGCCAAAGTACACTTTCTCAATATGTGGGGAGTCATTAAGAGAACTCCAATACAAGACTCCATCGGATGGAAGAGGTGGATTTGAACAAAGCTACCCTGTCTCCATGGGAACTGCACAATGCAGCTTTGGAGTGATTTTCTTTCCTTTTTCTGTGTTGGGAACCTGGAGGTTCTGCTTGCTGGGTGGCTTCAGACAGAACCTCTGCATTTCGACAGCCACACAGCAAGCAAACCCAGAGGTGCAGCAAAGAGGCAGTGCTTGTGTGGCACATGCTGCCACTGAAGCCAATGCAAACAGTGATCCCATTTTTCTGTCCCCTGTAAGATGCCATGATGCCACTGGGCCAGACTCCCTGCAAGTGTAAAATCAGCAAACTGGGGGAATCCAATTCATGCCAGCTCACACCAACTGAGGAGCTGGTCCAGAAACTTCAATTTGAATCAGATTACACTGCTCTGCAGATGGCAAGCATGGAATCGCCAGATCTGCAGCCTGCCATGGTGGATACAGGTTGCTGGCAATCCTGGGACCTGGCACAATGAGGCTGCAAGGAAAGGTGATGCTGACAGGCATGTTCTGTACTGGTAGCAGCCCACACACTCAGATTTATTGCACTCCCATGGTCGCAAAGTCCAACCTGCTATCTGAGGCATGGGAAGAGGAAGTGTACAGAAGCAGAGATAATAGGATGATAATAGACTGTGTAGTGGTTGTATAGCAGCCATAAGAAAGCACCAAACTCTTGCAGTACCCTGAGAACAAACCCAACAGTATTTCTGACCAAACTGGCCTCAGTCCCGCTGGCTAGTAGTAGGAGATGTAGCACTGAGTAACAGTAGGATTTGACTTAGGGGCTTCAAGAAGATCCTTGCCTTAATCAGCAGTTACAGGATCTGGATTGGCTTGATCATTTGCAGGTGCCACAAGTGGGAATAGCAGAGCAGAAGCTGGTTCTCCATAGGCAGGGGAATTTCTCTGACAGCTGCCAAGACCTTTTTAACTGATGCTTAGAACCAATGAAAAACAGAACGTGGAACTGTATTGCTCCATTTCATCCATGTGTTGCATACTGTGCCCAAGCATGAGGGTAATCCCTCTGTGTGTGCCCACATAGCACAATGCAATGCCCAGCGAAGATACCTGAGTTAGCTCAGGTATGAGAAGTCATGTAGCTGTGTTAGCACAGGGCACTTCCCAGGCTACTTTGTTTTTCAGGAGCTGAACGGCTTCTAGTATCTGAGGATGAAATTACATGTTACACTTAGACCATACTAAGGGCATATAAAAGGCAAACATCCAGACATTATAACTCTTTAATGTCATGCTAAATGCCCTCTGAGCCTCTCAAAGTTGTACCACTTCAGGCAAGAGTTAACTCTGAGCCATGCCACCTAGCTTATGTTCGGTCTGCTCCACAGAGATAAAATTTGCAGTCCTCCAGCATTCCAAGATGCACTGCTCCCAGCATCCTCCCCCACGACAGCAGGGATAGAGCCCAAGATGTCCTGGGCCCTAGCCATGCCCCTGCTCAACAGCCCTCCAGTGGCAAGAGAACTGTGCAGGCAAGAGATGATATTAACCTTTAACATGTCACTGCTGGCAGCGTGCTCTAACATGGCTTAGCACTCCACAATTTCAGTATGATCTAAATGTAATGTGTAACTTCCCTCTATTAGCTAGCTAATGTAATGCTAATACAGGTACCTGGCATTGCATTGGGCCATCCAAAAGTACCCTGAGTTATGCTCTCACTACTCTTTCACTCTAAGCTAAGTAAAATCATGCTTTACACTTCCCAATCCAGTCCTCCAAAGACTACAGAGGCAATAAGTACAGAGGGAAATCTTTCCAAACACCGATATTCAGTAAAAATGTTAGAAGACCTATGAATAATAAAAGACAAAAAAACACAAATGTCAGCCAGACAGGTCAGCTAACAAAGTCCATATGATTTTTAGCTGCACATGCTGATCAGGTCATTGATATGAGAGTGAGCCATCTCTCTGAAATGTTCTCTTATGTCCACCTCTTAATACTATACAGCACTTTTCAGTCATATGACTCAAACTGGTTTAAAGAGCTTTGCAGGCATTACCAACCCCATTTTAAACAGGGGAAAATTAAAGTTCAAACCTCAGTGTGTTGGTGGGCACAAAGAATATGCTTTTACAGGGACATTTGCTAGCTGGGTGGACATGCGTGACCCAGAGGGCAGAGGGGGAGTCATTAGGCAGACGTGATCCAATCAGAGGATATAGCCTGGAGAAGGGAAGAATTGGGAGCATGAATCCTCTGAATGCCAGTTCGCCCAAGCTGCTACCACAGCACTGTTGCAGCTGAAATATCTTGGTCTCTGATTCTGGTAGAAGATACGGAGAACTTTCTGGAGGAACAAAAACCATTCCCACATTCACCACAGTTACGCTCTTTATGGACTCATGTATTTTCACAAAGTTCTTTGCAAAAGACATGTTTGGGAGCAATGTTTCCTGAACTTATAAAAGGATTAATCTGGTGTCAAATGAAAAAAACCCGTCATGAGTGAAAGCCATTACTCTTTTATCCAGCTGGCATGGGGTGTTCAGAAACACAAACAAATCCCAGAAAGCAACACCTTCAATCAGCCCTTCCTCTTGGCTGGGTAGGTCTCTTGGACATGTCAACACATTGTCACCTAATGCAACTTACGTTGTAGACTTGGATGGATCCAAGTGCTTATCTCCTGTCAACAACTATGGGCAAAAGAAGACGAGACCATAATGAAACAAGTAAAGAGGTGTTATATGCTGATCTCACACAATAGCCCTGTAAGGTCTGTGTGACAGGGGAACCTGCTGCAAGTGATAATTAGAGTTAAGCAGCCATTGTTTGCTACTTGACCAGTTTCCTTGTGGGGCCTGGATCATTTTCTTCTGACAAATCCTAACTTGAAAACTTTGTTCAGCTGGGAAGGAAAGTCGCCAACATCCTGCTACTTCACTGCTGGCTACAAACACACATCAGAGTCCTGGCCCAGAGGGCCAGAGGGCCCTTGCACTTGCCACGAAGCCCGACCACACTAACCTGCTCCTGTTCCAGATGCTCCAATCCAGGACGGGGGCACTGAAACCACCACACACAGGGCACCCCCTGCCACTCTCAAGCATGGTGGAGACAGAGCCCCTGAGAGCCCCAGCAAGGCAGGCTCCCAGCACAGCTTCACTGCCTCACATTTGGATTAGTTTGACTGATCACATCCACGCCCTGCGTGCAAGCCACAGTAGCCACATGGGAGACACGGCTGCTGTGAGAGGAGGGGGGAAGTGTCAGTGCCATCAACAGCCAGGCAGTTAACACTCCCTACAGCCGCTGCTGTTGCCTGTCACCACCAGGATGGGGCAACACTGAATTCAGTGGTCCTTACACTTGACCTGACACTGACTCTCACTCCTTCCCCCTCCTCAAGTGTCACCCTGGCTGCAACATGCTGCTCCAAACCACCGTCCCCTTCCCAAGTGCTGCTCTGACTCTCAACACTGGTGCCACCTTTAACTAGATGCCCGAAGCTCATGTCCTGGTCACCCACCACTAGTTACACTGGTGAGGCTTAGCATACACAGAGTGGGTGGTTAGGGACCCCCTTCCCAGCAGCGTATTCAAGGGCTCCACAGAAATTGAAAGTCTACATCCATTCGGCATCTTCCCATTGATGTCAACGGGCTTCGAAGCAGGCGGATGTAAGGAGGAGCCATAGTTATGTAGTGGTAGTTCTGGGGTATCTTGTAGCTGTGATTGTCCAGGAAAAATGTGGGAAACAAGGATTTTTGTGGATGATATCTTTTATGGGACCCACCTTATAGTTGGGAGGGCAGGGATACAGACAAGCTTTTGGATACCAAGTACCTTTCCTCAGGCCTGCCAGGACCACCTTTACAGTTGGTCCAATAAAAGATATGACCCACAAAAATCTCTGCCTCTCCCACTGGTACATAGACATTTTAATGACAAAAAGAGGTCAGTGCTTCTGGCTCCGGCATGCCCTGCAGACCCAAGAGAGCAGGCTCAGGAGCTATCCTTTCCTCTGAGTCATCTAAATCTCAGTTACAAGGTCTGTAAGTGATACCCTCACCAACCCCACTGGAGATGTGGGTGTAAGTGAAGACTTGATGTGAAGGCCAGGCATAAGTCAGAACAGCCCATGGCTGGCCAAGCCTTGCATGCTAGCGATGATGTGTGAGTTGGGACAGATGGCCCCTGAGCTGCAGTTCCAAGGGTGAACGTGCTTTTAGAGGAAAAAAAATCGATCTATTTGTAAATTGAACATCTCTGATCTGGAGTCAGACACCATCACCATGGAAACCCACAAGGCCATCTCTATAGTCACTTTCCACGGCAGAGTTGTGCTTCTTAGGGAAAACCTTTCAGAAAATCACAACTGTTTAAAAGGCTGGAAACCGGGAGTTGGGGTTACACTCTGAAAATGCAGCTCTGGTATGAGAAGGCACGCACAGAGCCTACGCTCTGCTTTTGGTTGCTGCAGAACCTCAATGCTATCAAGTTTCCTGGGTGCTTTGGGGCTTGAGGTTCGGTGTCATTAATTGTTTGGAAGGACATGGTGCCTCTATCTGCCCTTTTGTTTCTTACAACATTAATCCACCAATTGCCGTGGCATCTGTACATGGACAATACATGCAAAGAGACTCCTCTACCCCTGCATGAGGCCACTTGATAATACCTTTGACCGAGAAGCTCAAACATCACATATAAGACAAGGCAGAAATATTGATCAAAATTCTCCTGTTCTGTTTGTAACTGCACCCAAAGGTCAGAAAGAAAATTGCTGCTGCTTCTATTGTACAGCAGGTAATTTAGCAGCGCTTCTTCCAGAACAAGCACTTTTCAGGAACGTGTGTTTTTAACATACAAGGTTTCAGGGCAGAATGACAATTGTTGAGCAGGTTGTTGGTACGTGCTTAACAGAGCATGAAAAAGCCACTGAAGCCTTGATTATAGCTGGGGTTTCCATTGATGCCACTTGACTGGCTGGTGTACACCAGTGGCTTGATCTGGGATAATCCCAGTTGTATAGTCACAGTACACGTATACCTTTCCCTGCAGGCTTCCTTCTCTCATAGCTCTGGTTTACCAGAAGTGCTTTCAGTGGGAGTGTCAGCCTCAAAGGCAACCACAGCCCCAGGCATTGCAAACCTGCTGATCCAGTTTTATCCAAATGGACTGAAGCCAGATGGGCAGGTTTTGCTTCTTCCTGCTGGAAAAGCCACACAAAGGTCTCAGAGCCAAGCGGTGGCGCATGGTGACACAAATACTTATAAGAAATGTTGGGGGAGGAATATGCACATGTTCCCCGGCTGGGAAGTTATGATCATCTCAAAACAAGACACCTGAGGTGTAAATGCAAGTGTAGTTTGTTGCCTGCTTGTGTGTTCACAGTTACAGTTACATGCACCTTAGGTACTACAAATGCCTATAAAGATGCTTGCCTTCCCATTAGCACATGCTGGACAAGCCATCCTTCCCCTCACACTAAATGGCTTTCTTTTATTTAAATCTGGCTTCAACAAGAGTAAAAGCAACTAAAACAGACTGAGCTGGCCATCTAGTCTGGCCTCCTCCGGTATAGAAGCATTCCTTAATGATTTGCCTAGTTTAGCTTTCAGTGCCTCAAGCAATGAAGCTCCATTACTTACTTATTGACAGAGTTCCAGTTGTTCAGCTTTTTAGTTTTTCCCTTGCCAAATTTTATCACAGCAGTTCTAATTTTACACTCTACACCCCATACCCACCATCCCAAGGAACTCTCCTTTCCCAGATATGAAGACCCTTGCTACATTTTTAGAGCAAGTCCCATACATTTTAAACATACCTTGTATACTTAGTTGAACTGTCCTGTTCATCCCTTTTCCAACATGCTGTATCTGGCTCATCAGCTCCCTCCCCAAAGCCCCTGTGGAAAAATGAAGGGGTAAATGAATGCCTGCTGACACAGGCCCAGGGGGAGTTTTCTGCAGAGCTGTGGGACCTTGCCAGAGCATGTAACACCAGCCAACACTCTTGCTTTACCTTAGGGGTTCCTAAGGCCCTGTCTTAACCTTTGGGGGCCAAGCTTTTTGATAGGGGTGCCACAAATTAGTCCCAAACCCTCCCTAAGGGCCCCTCAAATCCCCTTTCCTTGCCTGGTCTGCTGGTCTGCTTTCTGCTCCTTGCCCTATCTGCCACTGTGCTGTCTGTCCCCTCCCTGATCTGCCGCATGTCACACATAGGGGCTGCACATGCCACTGGTTGGCCACGCCATATTTAAATCATGGTAATAGAAGCTGTGGACAGATATACATTTTAAACTGTTTTAAAAGAGGAATGTGGACTGGAGCATGTATCAGTGTAACTATTTTGCCTGTCCTCTCCCAGACTAGTCTACATCCCCTGGCAGACATTACACTTATGCTGAGATTGACCAGTTAATCACATCATAAGTTGTTACCTGCCACACATGAAATCAATTAATAGTTTGATAAAACAAGAAATAAACAACAAAGTTATTACACCAAAAATATTCAAAAACTTTGTGGCAGGTTCCTATCATGCCATTAACTAGTAGCCAGGCTAGGTCTCCTAGCTGCAAGGTATGTCTCCCAGCTGATTTGGAGCTCCCAGCCATGGGGGTGCACCCTGAGCCCCTGTGGCTGACAGCCCCATCAGCTTATCCAGGTTCATAGTGGTGGGAGTACACGGGCAAGCAGCAAGCTCTCCCCAGATCAGCTGGGGGATCCCAGCCACAGGAACGCATGGTGCACCCATGCCACTGGGAGCCTGGATCAGCAGATACGACTCCCAGCTGCAGGAGCTTACTACTTGCCAGTGCAGAGGGAACCTGGGATCACACAGGCAATAAGGTGTGATGGGATCTGATGTGGGATTCCCACAACCCCCACATGTGCATGGCTGGAGGCGTGATGGGGGGGATCCTGCATCAGATCCCATCTTGCCTTTACCTGCATATGCCAAGGGCCTAAGTGAGTTACACTTCTGCAATGTTAAATCTGAACAAAAATAGGCTTAATATAACAGTTTGGCTCCATTGGTATTAGTAGAGGAGTGGGTAGATGGAACAGTTACATTGGAATAGCTTACACCAGTCTAATTTTAATACTGGTACAGCTGTTGTGTCTGTCCATAGGCAGAAAAGTGTCATGGAGTCTGCACCTGAGCATGCCCTGCCTACTTGAGTCCCACTGGAGGTTCATCAGTGTTGCTCCTCCAGGCTAATCGTCAACGTCTCTCCATGAGCCCTCAGTCTCTGGCAAGGATGGGAGGGAGCAATAGGAGTTGCCCATGACAAACCTGGGTGGGTGGAGGCACATTTAGTCCTGTCCTACCCAGGACTTGCCACTGACATAGCACAGAGAAGTCCTAACTTAGGCATCTCTGCTGACTGCAGCCACAGCCACACAACCTTCCTGCTGGGAAACGAGCAGCTCTCAGCTCTTACAATTGAGGGCTTTAAAAGGTTTAAGCATTTAGCAATGACTAACTTACTAGCCAAGTACTTGCATTAATATTTAGCTCTTCCAAATGTCCCCCTAAACCAGCTCTTCAAGAACTCTATCTATTTGGGCTCTGATTTCCTCCATTTTGGCCATATAGCTCTGAGACCAAGCCACCCCTAATTAAGCCCATTTTTGTAGACATCTTTGCACCCTATCACCATGCATAGAGAAAAGGTGAGCAAAGCATTAACACCAAAATGCAGTCCATGCTCTCCTGGTTTCTCTAACCTTTGTGTAGAACAAATCTGTACATTATTAAAAGGTATTTGGAGCCATTTAAGACACTGGGTTGCAGTTGTGCAAACAAAATAATAATAACAACAGTGGAGGTTTCAAACAAGATTTGCTTTGAGATGCATTTGAACTGCCAGCCAACCCTAAACCTGGCAGGTGAAGGCACACTTAAGCCAAAGCTACAGGAAAATGGGCTAACATCTTTTTGATCACTTCACTTGGACTGTCTATCCATGAGGGAAACAGAGCAGTGTCTTTTGCCCTGTGTTGGCATAAAGCAGTGACAATGCTACATAATGACATTGGGACATAGCTCTGAAAGAGGCCTCCTGACCTATGGGGCCCGGTCTCCTGCACTCCCAGGCAGCCCCTTACCCAAAGACTCCAAAAATGTCCATTCTAAGCCCACAACACAGCTACAGGGCACCACACCAGGGAGCGCCAAGAACTACATTACGACTTGCCTACTGATAAACACAGTCAGTGCCCTGCCCCTGCCCTGGAAGGGGGCTTCGTGCCTGGCTGCAATATGCTCAGAAGATCTTAGGGAACACCCTACTAAAGAAGGCAACTCCCTACCCCCTCCAAGGCCATGCCAGTCGATTATGGGGAACAATTCCTACATCATCTAGGGGCAGGGGGAAGTTTTGCTATGTTCCCGCCGAACCCAGGCATCAACCAAAAGGCAAGGCAGCAGCCTGGAGAGCTGAGCACTGGAAGGCTCAAGGGGCTTTGTGTCCTTCCCCCTTTCCCCATTCACTGAAAATGATTAACTTGAATCCCGGAATTCCCCCAGGCCATCCTCACTCCCCTTCCCCGAAGCACGCTGAATTGTCAGGGCAGGAGTGAAAGTGAAAACCAGCAGTCCACACCCACAAGGTGAACAGACTGTTCAGCACTTGCAGGAGACCTTTGCCTGGGACTCGGTGTCTTACTTCCCCTTCCAAGCTGCTTCATTAAAACCCCCTGGAAAACAGAAAAATTAAACAAGAAGCAAGAAATAAAACAAGATGCCAAGGAGCTTGCAGTCTGGAGAAGAATCAGCAGCCAGTGTCTGAGGACAGCAAGACGATCCTGCTGCCAGCTCACTCAGGTGAGTGTCTCTGTGCCCGGCAGGAGGATCCTGCCATGTTCTCCAGCTAGTGCCAGAGCCCAGACGCCATAACATGGCAGAGGTGCCTGGTTATAGCGCTCTGAGATGCTGCTCCCACATTATGCCACGCGGGACCATTGTGGCAATGTGGCCAGTAAGTCCTGCCCTTTGTCTTTCCTGCACCGGGCAGATTTCTACAGCTCTGCATCACCATACCTGCTGTGCCAGGACTGTCACTGTTGTCCCACAATCAGACCCGGCTTGATTGGAGGCTGGATCTGCAGCACCCCCAGCAGAGAGATCCCTTGAAAGGATGGTGTCTTGGCCTCTATCCCTCCTTCTCCCCCCACCCAAAGCTTTTTAATTTCCCTTCTCCTGGAATTTCCCCTCTCAATCCCTGCTTCCTTCCCCAGCTACTACGTGCAGGTAGTGACATACGCCACAACACGCTGCGGGGCTAGCCCTGAAGTCACCCCTCTACACATATCATTGTAGAAAACAGGGACCCCATCAGCATGCCGTTCATAGCTTATATACAGGAGGCCTTTGATAAAGCGTGAGAAGAAAAACAGGAACAGTCCTGAATAAAAATTGCCATTGCTTTATGCCTCAGGGAGGAACTGATTGTGCTAGAGATTTTAGAAACAGCCCCTGCCCCAAAGAGCTTGTCGGCCAGGAAGCAATCGCCCATGGAAAGGTAAAAGAGATAGAGAAGCCTGACTGCAGTCAGGTCTCAGCATACAAAAGTAAAGTCTGAGGAGACAGGGCTGCAATTTGGAAGTGAATTGAAGTCACGGCAGTAAAATTATAACAAAATAGGAGAGGGGGTGGTGTTAAAGGGAGGTTAAAATAGTAAAATCTCTGAGGTGATTTGGGGCTGGAGCTGAGCTGTGCATGCTCTATATTTCTACTGTGGTCAGCCTGGACAACCTGGTGTGAGGCACTGGGAGGTACAGAATGAAAAGACAGCCCATGCTCCAAACAGCTCTCCAGTCTGAGACAAGAGATGACAGATGGATCCAGACAGACTGATGGAGAAGCGGGTACAGAAGGAAATCAAGTGACTGGCACCCTAGATCTCTCTCCCATCTTCCTGCCCATTGGGCTAGACTGAGTCCTTCCTCAGTGATCAAGACAAGGACTGGTTAAACAGTATTTTCATTCTTCCCTGGCTCCAGAGAAGCTGCCTGTGACACCCTGTTAGGAGGCACCAGTTACTCATCCCAGCCCCTCGCATTGGCTTAGCTCTGCTGGCTGGGCCCTTTTGAAATGTGCATCATGGCTCCGTTTGCTTGTAGTGCGGAGCAGTGGCTAGGCTGAGTCTCCTGGCCTGTCTGGAGGATCATGCAGCAGGCTCTCACGCTGTTAGATGCCAGGCAAGGTTACCCACTGTTATGCACACAGCTCAAATCGGCAGGCAAAAAATAAAGTGACGACGCTCTCCCAAGCTCCACACACAGAGTCCAACGCAGGAGGGAAGCCAGCTGGCCCTGCCGCTCACCGACTGTACAGGTGTTCGAAGTGTGAACACCTGCTGCATGCGTGGGCATGGATGGTCTTAGCTCCTCCTCAGGGGCAGAGCCAGAGCCAGAGCCAGGCAGGCAGTGGCATGAGCCTTAGAGCCCTGCTCACACCAAGTCATCCAGAAATGCCCCTTCCTAGCCCTCAACGCTGCGCAGGAGCTTGCACGTGTAATCTTCATGTCCTGCAGTGTATCTGCGAGCAGCTTCCTCCACAGAGAGGAGCAGCAATGACTAGAATAAGGTCACAAATTGCTTGGTCCCATAGACACCCGCACTCTCAGGAGCCCAGCTTGGTTGATGCAAAGGTTTGGGTACTTCGGTGGGATTATTTCCTCTATAACAGGGCTGAGGTGTGTTCTTTAGGCTTTATTTCTTCTCTCTGTGCTTAGGAATACATGGGCCACAATGAAGTAGTGGTCCTTGCCTCAAAGTGATCTGCAGCACCCATGTGGAACGTCACTGCACAGTGTGCTGATCTCTGTAAAATGCTTGTTCCTCCTTTTCTCATAAGCTTTGGTCAGTTATGAACTAGTTAATCACTTCAATTATCATCACTGAGCATCTGAGTTAACAGCCCCATTGAGATGACTCAGGTAGTTTCCCTTTCTCAGAACAAGTGCTTCAGGCTCTTTACAAACTCAGGCAAACTTCTTCACAGTGGTCACAGTCAGGTCATGTGTGAAGCTCTCTTTGTAATCAGAAAGGTTGGAGAACTTTCCACTGGCTGGTGGCTTTGTTATGGTCCATGTCTCCCTAGGGTCTGCTATTTTGGTCTTTGGAGCATAGGCCACACTCTGTCCCCTTGTCTCAGAGGAAGTCCTGGAAGTGTATCGCAGGCTTTCCCTGCTTGTGAGCTCTTTTTCTGTACGGAACTGATGGAGCCAAAGGTATGGGGCAGAAAAGCCTGAAACACCCTCTTAATGGATAGCCCAACCAGGCAAGAAAGGAGCAGTGTGGTAAATTGCTTCCAGTACAGAAGCTAGCATAGGGCAAGGGAGACACCTCAGCCTCCTGCTTTGTAAGTAGCAGCTCCACCATCCATGGGAAGGAGAGACTCTCACTATAGATCCTTTTTACCCAGCTAGCCAAGAAGAGACTTGTGGCCACAGGGAGTCATCTAAACAGTACAAATTTGGTTTGTTTGCCAGGGGCAACTGGCAATGCCACCTGCAGGCAGGAAAATACACAATCAGACCTCCTAAGCGAAAGGCAGGTGGAAGGAAGTTGATCTCCAGGTGGTGCCTGTGGTACAGGGCCTGTTCTAGGACAGCACAGTTTATATCCCTATCCCATGAGCAGAGCAGAGTCTAAGGTTACAATTCAGCCCTTTACCAGGAAGAGAAATTGCTGGGTGACAGAGCACAGAAAACAGTGGCAACTGCTGCCTGCCCCAGAACTCCTCATATTTTAGCAATTGTGGAAAACTGTTTCTGGATGTCCCTAGTATAGACAAGGCTCACAAGAGGCTCTGGGATAAAGATCCAACTATGAGATGTCTCCAGGCTGACACTGGTCTATGTCTGGCTTCAAAGTGCTTTGAGACAGAGTGTGCAAAGCAAACTTCCACTGCATTGTGTAACCTCTGCAGAACTGTAACCATGACAATTCGGAGCACAGAGCACACGGCACTTTGATTTCTGATGTCAGGAGCCAGAGGAGAAGTCTGAAGCTTTTCAAACTTGCTGCAGTCAGTGCTGTGTGATGTCTGGAACTGACTGTCCACATTGTGAGCCAGGGCCCAGGGCTGAATGCGTTCAGGTCTCACTGCCTAAGTAGAGCAGCTGCTGCCAAACCCAAAGTTGCGAGGTAGATAACCCAAAGTGTGACAGCCCACATCTGCCTTTTTGACCTGAACTCATTTAGAATCATCTAAGAAAGAAAGATATCTATGTAATACAGATATAGACAGCAGAGGTTTGGGGGGGTCAGGGCACATACCCTCCTGAACACAGCTGTGCTTTGGGGTTTATGAGATGGCTACTAATTTAGTCAACACCAGGATCTGAAGCGGAGATATACAGCCCTGAGAGCAGGAGCCTATACAGTCAGTGCAGAAGAGCCAGTCTCTAGCAGGGGACAGCAGTGCACCACACACAAGCTGTAGCTTGGGGGGAGAGAGATGATTACCAAAATGTGTGGCCAAAGATTGACTCACAAGGGAGCAATATCCCAGCACAAGCCAGTCCTACCGTGTGATTCTGTTGTTTTGCTTCAGTACTTCCCTTGTCCTTCTGAAAACTGATTATTGCCAAGATGGACGAAGATAAAAAAGAGACACCTGTGGCCAATGAAAAAAGGAAGTCTGTTTCAAAGCCAGTGTCTCCACCAAAAAGCCCGGTGGATGAAAAAGCTGATTCCAGTTCTACAGTAAATGACTTGAACAGTCAGGGGGAGAAGAATGTAACAAGCCCTATAAAGGATTTAAAAAATGTGCTCACCTTGACGAGAGACACTTTTGGCAGCTTGAGAAGGAGCAAACGCTTTTCACTGAAACGAAAGAGCTTCAAAAGAAATGAAGAGGACTGCCACCTGGAAGCCCCCTGCATGGAAGAGTGTGTGGAAGAGACTGAAGCTGAGCTTGTTAAACAAGAACCTCTCTCAGGTAAGCGGTGAAAATAAAAATCAGTGTAAAAGCATTGTTGGAGTTGTAATAACAGTCAAGCAAAGCAGAACCCAAGTGCAATAGAGACTGTCCTGAGTACAGAAAGGTCTCATTTAAATGCCCAAGCGCAGGGTAAAACTCACCCGGACACCAAAGGAGAGCCCAGAACTGGCTTTCCAGTGGCCATCTAAAGGCCCATCTCTGCCCAGTGGTGGTGGCCTGGTCTGGCCAGACACCTCATCCACACACCACTCACCCACAGCCACACTCCAAAGCCAAAAATATACCAGCCAGGCTTTTTCAGGCCTCTTCACACCAGTGAGATCTGTATCAATGAAGGTACATGCTTATAGTGATGCAGTCCAAAGTTTGTCAACTGGCTGTGCTCAAATCTTGTCAATTGTGTCCATCTCCTTACCTAGATACATCAGTCATGACCAAAACGACTATGATGATAATGTAGCCTGACCTCCTACAAATATGTGCTATTGTATCTGACTGAGCCCCAAGAACTTGTGGTTGAATTAGAGCATCTATTTTAAGTCATATCTAAACTGATAGCAGGGGTTGACCTGATAGCTGCTCTAAAGCCCATATCTGCTGACTATTAACTCTTTAACTCAGTTTCTGGGGGCAGGCCAGTCCCACCCTGAGAGCTTTGCTGAGCATCATGAGGTCAAGCCTGCTGCCACTTGCCTCCTGCCCTGCCCTTTTCTGCAGCTGGTTGAACTTGGCCAGATGTGCAGGCTTCAAGGACTGACAGCAATCCCACAATTCCCTGATCCTGACTTCTGACCCTTTTGTATCACATTTCCTCTCTGTACTGCTATTAAATGGAGACAAGCCTGGGGAGAGAAATAAGTAATTCATAAAAGGGTTCTATCTTACTGATAATATATTGGCAGTGGCTTTGGTGAGGGCTATTGGGAAAGGGAGTATGTGGCTGAAGGTTCAACCCTAACTATCAGAGTAGACATACCTTATGAAGGCATTCAATCTGGATTTAAAGATTGCAAATGATGGAGACTACACCATGCACACTGGCAAGCTGTTCAAAAGGTTAATTGCCCTTCAGTTGTCTGCCCTAAATACCCAGTTAGCAATTAGCCTTTGGCTGCTATATTAAAGAGTCATTTATTATCAGATATCTCTTTCCTGAATAGTACTTCTAAAGTGCAGTCAAGTTGCTTCTTAACTTTCACCCTGATAAATGGACTACATTGAACTCATTTAGGTCTCTCATTGTAAGAACTTGTGTATGCACAGGTTTTGTACCAATTGAACAAGAATCAGATTATAGTTAATGGGCGCAGTGCCTGGGGCAGGACTTCTGCAGCAGTATTTGAAATGAAAGTGGAAAATGTAATTGGGGTCAGCCCCTGTTTGGATTCTAACATGTGGGGCCTAACATGGCCCAAACTGTGCATCAGCCAATGCAATTTGGTTCAAATTGTTTGTACCAAAATGCCTTCACTTTGGCCTGGAGAGGTACAGAGCTGGCTGTGGGGTCCCTCCAGGTGCTTTTGGGATTGTTCTGCAAAGCCGCAGGGTGCAGTAATTCCTCTGAGTGGGAGATGCCCAATTCTGACACCTGTGTGATGGGGAATATAGAGGAAGAGTTCTTGGATTTCCCCACCCCTCCCCAGTTGAAAAGCCTGAGAATTCGTGTCAACGCTAACCAGTGTCCAGGTTTATTTGAAACATGGGACTGCACATCTTGTGGCATCTCTAGGCTGAATTCCCAGTACATGCCAGGGCTCCTGTGGTGCAGACAGAAGTGCAGGTCCCCACTGTAACTCAGAATACTTTACAGGAAGTTTTCTGAGTTACAACAATCCGCCAAACCAAACAGAAGTTCACCGTTTGTTCCAGGGCGGACGGGAATCTAACTGCTGGCTGCCTGTGAGGTTGCAAAGTTTTCAGAATGGGGGGGGAAAGGAAGAGAGGCTTGTTTTAGGGGTTCCCCAGCTGATGCTGAAGGGTGGGGTGGGTGAAATGGAGCCCGCCATCTTGAGGGATGCTCCAGTACAGCCTCCAGTAGGGGCTTAAAAACACCCAGACTGAACTCCCTTCACTCCCTTTCACCCCTCCCATTCTAAAAACAGATGAAGGCTGGCAGGCAATGCAGACAGATGTTACAGATGATGCTCTGTTTTGAAACATCTTCATCTGAGCCCTCATGCAATGAGGGGTCAGGTTTTCACACACTTAGCCATTTTTAAAGTTGTTTGCAGCCATGCACTTGTGTTTGGTCATGGCTATGGACTGCTTTCTGTGGCCAGATTAGGCGATAATTGTCACTTCTGTCTGTGCCCCTGAATTCCTCCATTCTACACTACAGCCTTCCCTCAGTTTCAGGAGCCCTGTGCGTCTCCCCCTAATCTTTCTTTGCCAGGGTTCAATGTACCCCAACCTCCTCTTCTGCCATGGCAAGAACTCTGTGTTGTCCTCCCCTTTCTTCTTCCCAAGCTCACCAAATCCTCACACCAGGGACTCAGCCCTTTCCTCCTGCTTGGGGCTCTGTGTACCCTGTGCCCTATAATAGGGTTCTTCATTCCCACCCACCCCCCTTACCAGGGTCCTGTAAATTCCCCTTTGCCTCCTGCTCCCTCAAAAATTATTTTTTATCCAGGGGGTAAGCCATGCAGGGTGCCCACAAGACCAACTTTACTGGGAGGACTAGTAGAGGTGGAGTATTATACAGCTGGAAGGCAGTCATTAGGGCGAGGGACAGACATTACTCATAAACTGGTTTAAGTGATCAGAAACTGGTTTAAATCTGTAACAGAACAGCTGTTCACTGCACATAAACCAGTTTGAAAACCAGTTTGAGATATACCTGGTTGAATGTACTATCGACTTAACTGATTTGGCTCAAACACATTTATGCAATGTCTGTCTCAGACCCCTTGCTGGTTTAAGATAAACCAGACTCCCCCAGCATCCCAGAATGTTCTCTGGGCTGGGTGGGGCTCTCTGTTCCACAGAAGGGCTGGCCCCTCCCCTCTGCTCCCTCGCTGGAGCTCCAGCAGAAACTGCAGGCACAGCAGGGTCTGCCTGGCTTCCCCCTCCCCTACTCCACCCCCTTGCTGCTTGCTGCTGAAGCAGGGATCCCCTGTCCCTCCCATCTCCCACAGTATGGACAACAGCCCCACAAACCCTAGGCATGTGGTATGATAGCTAATGTCAAGAAGTGCCTGTGTGTGTCTCCAATTTCACTGGGACTGGAAGACAGAACAGTGACTGACTAGGGCTTTTTGGAGCTAATCAACAGGTCAGATGTTAAGCTGCTTAAGAAGAGTTTGAACTAATGGAGAGAGGCTATTGTTTTGCTAATGATGTGATAAACACTGTTATCAGGTCCCTGCTGGCTTGCTCACCTGTCAGTTTGCTGCAGACAGTATAAAGTAGCAGGGAGAGGGAGATTGGAAAGCTCTGTATCATCAACAGATACATGCACTGCACACCCCGCCTTGCCTCAGAGTGCTAGCAGGAGGCTGGGGTCTGGCAATACTCCTGCCCCTTGAGTAGCCAGCAGGGAAAAACCTGGGACTGTGCAGGCAGGGTTGGGGTTTACACCCCTCCCTAATCAGAGTATCCTGTGAGGGCCTGACCCCACCCCCACCACTCCTCAGCTCAGCCCTGTGGAAGGGAAGGGAAGGGAAGGCTGCTCTAGTGCCCCCTGGCTTCTAGCTGGAGCCACTGCAGACATGTACCAGAATTTCCTCAGTCCAGAAAGAATGACTTTCTGGTTACAAACCAGTTCAGCCTAGCCAGGTTAGACTAACTTGCAAAGATTGAATCAACTCAGGCTCAGGCTTTTTGAATGTCTGTCCCTAGCCTAGAGGTATAACTAGTGGGGCTTGTGCCCTGTGATCCTTACAGACAGGTGGGGGGTGCCTCTGAGTGTCAGAGATCAAGAGGTGCTGAGCATGGAGTTTGCCCATCCCAGTTCTCACTGCAACAACAACAACACATCATGTGTCCTGGGCTGCTGCTGCTGCTGCAACAGCAAAAGTGCAGGACTGCCTGGGGCCCTCCCTGCTCATGATCAATGTGAAATCCATGCAGCCCAACTGGTACTCAGTAGCCACTCACCAGTGACACCACTTTGCTTTGAGATACACAACAAAAGCAGCCAGCCAGAAGGCTATTTCAGCAGAGAGAAGCCTGTGCAGCCAAATTCAAGTTCAGGCCCAAATCAGAAGAGGGGCACAACTATAGGGTCTCATGTCTGCCTGGAGCCCCAGCTTGACCAGTATCTGATGCATTCCCCTCTGGGTGCCAATTAAACTTTCCAAGATTCCTTCTCCTGTGAAGGGTATTACTTGGAAACAAGCTCTTTGGAGAGAGATGGAAACAGTACATTAGTGAGTTCCTTATAACCACATTTCTCCTTGCTATTAAACACGAGTTAGGCAGATTAAAGGTGATCTGTTGCATATGTGCAGTTGGAATACTTCTATGCCCACAGGAGGCACTTGAGAGCTGAGTCAGTCCTGCAGCCCTTACTCACACAAACCTGAATCCTGTGGTATTTTGCTGTTGTCATAAACACATTCAATGTCTAACCTTAATTTAAAATCTGCTTCCTTCTCCCCTGTCACATTCTTTCTGTAGTAATGGAAATAAATGACCTTATTCAGCAAAGGCAGCTTTTAAAGGCCTTTCAAAGCATCAAATATTTGGAAGATGAAATTGTGACTGAAATGGATGGCAAGGATTCTGATGACAAGTCCACAGAATTTTCCAGGAAAGTCAAAGATGTGGATTTGCTTTACAATTCCATTGCTAATAAAATCAAGTCCATCGTGAAGGACACGCTGGACCATCCCACTATAGAGGAAAAGCTACTGACTTCACTGGTGGAGCTAATCGCCGATGAAGAAAAAGCTCATGCTAGGGCTGAGGGGACAGAAACTCCTGAGTCCACCTCCCTTGGCATGCCCAGGAAGTGGAGAGAGGTGTGGAAGGACTCTGTCAAAGAGAGTGCAGAAGAGCGCATCCTTCAGGTGCCCATGACACCTGAGAAGGACAAGGATTCTTGGCTTGCTGTCCATTTAGGGTTCCTCAGAAAAAATGTTAAGGAGGATTTATTGAAAATCAAGTGCTCAGTACAAAAATGCTACCCAGAGGACTATAAAGTATGTGACATGTACGTGGAGTGCTTCCACAATGCCATTTCTTCACACCTGCAAGGGCTCTTGCAGAGACACTTGGAATTCAATGAACTTTACGCATTGCTTGATTGGGTTGCTAACATGTACCACAGGTAAGCTACTATTAGTTGTACCAGCTCAGTCTCCTACAAATAATCACTTGGCTCTGAAACACTGCAGGGTGCTTTTAAAGCATTAAGTTATTTTTGGTTTCCCATGTGAGTAAGACTGATGCAATCACTTGGAGTGCAGAGGAATGTTCTAATCTCATAACTGCGAAGACAAAGGTTTAGGGGTAAAAGTGCTTGCCACGTGTCTATTGTATACTTGAGTTGCCATGCTTCTCTGTAACTTGCTGACCTGCTGTGCTCATATACCACTTAGTTCCACTTTCAAATGTCATATTTCAGCTCTAACAAATCTCAATTTCCCCCATATGGAAATAGTTTACAAAGTACAGCATCTGTTAAGAGAGCTTTGGGGCATAGTACGCAGCCGGTGGAACTGCCTTCTTTACTCCTTTTTCAATTAGGTTGGAAACAATTCACGCTACTTCTCTTCCCCACTGGTCACTATCTGAGCCTTGGTAGGCACTTCTACATGTGCAATGCAATTAACTCTGGTACAGTTTGCGCTGTTGTTTATTGCTCCTGGGCACCACATCTACAGGTTCATCTAGGACTGCAGCATGTTCAGCCGGGTCAGAGCAGCCCCAGCTGGCGGGGCCCCTGGAGGTCAGCCTGCCAGCCCAGGGCTGCTCCAACCCAGCCCAACATGCTGCTGAGGGGCTGGCTGGGGCTCAAGTGTGCTTTAGTGAGGGGCTATTCAGCGGGCAGCCCCCACACTTTTTTTTTTCATAGATTCATAGACAGGGCTGGAAGGGACCTCGGAAGATCATTGAGTGCAGCTGCCTGCCCCGCGGCAGTAAGTCAGCAGGGATCATAGGATCCCAGCATGATAAACATCCAAATGTCTCTTGAAGGTGTTCAGAGTAGGTGCTTGAACCACCTCCAGTGGCAGTCTATTCCAAACCTTGGGGGCTTGGACAATAAAGAAGTTCTTCCTTATGTCCAGCCTGAATCGGTCATGGAGGAGTTTGTGACCATTTGACCTTGTCATCCCTTGGGGCGCTCTGGTGAATAGACTTTCCCCCAGAGCCTAGCGAGCACCCCTGATAAACTTGTAGGTGAGCACCAGATCACCCCTGAGCCTGCACTTTTCCAGGCTGAAGAGTCCCATGGCTTTCAGCCTCTAATCATAAGGTCTGTTTTCCTCAGCTGTGATCATAAGGGGTCACACTGACATGCCGTCATGCCCCAGCCAGTCTCATCAGCGTCTACTTGCGTGTTGCAGCGCACTAAATGATGCCACTGCAGGATAGTACTTGTGTGTATGAGTACTATCCTGTGGTGGCATTTATTAGTTTACTGTGGCCTAATAAGGCCACACATGTGAATGCTGAGACTTTACTGCAGAGCTAATTAGTCAACTCTGCAATAATCATCTTATGTAGATGCGCCCGGTATGTAGGATATTGCTAGGTGGAATTAAACATAGTGTGGGTCAAATGTGTCCTTACTTTAATAGGAGATGTGGGTTTCCAGTTTCTCTAAACATTATCAGTAGTGCAGTAGTGACCAAAACAATCTAGGCCCTAACAAACATGGAAAGGCAGAATCGCAGGCCAAAACAGCTTATAGTCAAAACGGAAATAGAAATATGTGACGGGGTAGAGGGAAAGGAACCATACCAGCAAGGTGGAATTATTATGTATTTCATTATATTGATTCAAAACTGGCTCTCTACCTAATTAATGTTACAGATATCACTATCACTGCAGGGTCAGGTCTTAAGGGGGAACGCAAATGACAGTGGTAGACCAGATGATGATAGACATTCCAAGTACAGGAAAGGAGACACATCACTAAAGGGAGAATGGTGAATAAATGAGCCAACTTTTGTCAGTGTCAGTCAGGTCCTGTGGGTCTCTGGCACCCGGGGGCCAATGCCTAGATTTGCCTCCCCAGGATGATCCGAGCAGGGTGTGGGTTCTGAGGCAAAGCAGCCTGTGCAGAGCCCTGCCTCTTGCCCCATGGCACTTCTGTGGGAGAATCGGGCCAGAGGGGGGAGGGGCGGTGGCCAGAATTTCTGGCCGGAAAGGCAAAAGAAGCCCGCAAGCCGTCAGGGGGGCGGTGGGCCACACACAAAGGAACCCCGGTCTTTCCGGCCGGCATGCCCCCCCCAGCTGGTGCCTGGGGGCCATGGCCCCCTACTGCCTCCCCCCCACTCTGTTGGTACACCACTGGTCAGTATTTAGCTAGGGATTTGGGATCTTGACTTCATGCAGCAAACTTCAAAAATACTGATTTGAAATTCCATTTCAGGTGAAACTGTTCCCTTAACGACTGCATTTACCCAAATCTAAGATGATCTTGAATTTAAGATGACCTCCCCAATAATGAGCAATAGGTTGGCCACCCCTGAGCTAGATGATAGAGCAATGCCATCAAACCAAGCCTTTCCTGATGACTGCTGATTCTGCTATCCTCCAGCAACTGGCTACAGCATTCTCCTTGGATTCCACCTTCCATTCCTTATTTAGGACCAAACTTCTGGACAAGTGGTGACGTGTAGGGGGTTCATGGGGGTGCACATGCACCCCCTGAGAGCACCAGTGAATCCCCTGATTGGCCATGCTCACCTCTTAGGCAATGGGCAGGAGGGGCAGATGAAAGCACCAATGCCCCCCCTTCAAGTGCTGGCCAATTGCTGCAGCCACTCCCAGAAGTGGCCGCAGCTACTCCTGGAAGAGGCTGCAGTAATTGGCTGCAGCGATTGGCTGTCATGGGATCAGCAGCTGGTCAGCAGGATTGGACACAGGGGACCCCCCTGCCCCCCTCCCAGTTGGCAGGACTGGTTGCAGCGGGGGCACGTGCCCCCCTGCCCCGACCAATGCCAATGATGAAACAGAAATCAATGGGCTTTCCAAGTGCAGGTTCATATCCCTCATGGGACACTGTCAGTTAAGCTGTTTCCTATATACAGCACTGATGCAGAGTTAGCAGTGTATGTCCTGAATTCATTGAGAATGAATGTTTACAAACATTTTCCTCTTCCTTCTTCCCCAGTGCTTACCAGGAAGCAATATAGAAAGATGTAACATGAACTCACGCTTGCTCATTATATGGATGGGTTGGTTAGGTGGCACATTTGAATATTATGCAGTATTCAATCAAATGAAGCCTAATAATGGATTTCTCATTGTGGAGTGAACAACACATCCGTTCTCCCTCCCCCCCACCAAAAATAGTACTGTACCTTCCCACTAATCAGCTGTTTTGTACTGCTGGTAACTCATGGAAAAACGAATAGCATGTCAATGGAATGCACTTTGAAGTCAAACTCCCTAGTTCAGAGTCCACCCACCTCTTCCATATGGGAAGGAAATGCTGTAGTGCCATCGCTCATGTCCAAACTTGTGCGTGCTTTCTAGATCCTGGCCTTCCAAATGCCACCTGGATAACCTGACCCATGATCTTACTGTGTGCACAAGAAAGTGGACATGCAAAAGAAATACTTGGCCAGTTCTAAAGGAATATACTGTTGCTGGAATTAGCCCTAAAAAGCAATGTCAGTAGCTCCCTTTGAAATGAAATCAGCATCAGGTTGTTTGTTTAAAAAAGAAAGTTCTCATAGCAGATTTCATGTCCAAACATCAACAGGCATGTCATGACTTCTAAGATGGGCTGGAACCATAACATCATTTAGATTTTGAATAATTAGGATTTTTGAATAGCAAGAAAAGGTTGGCTGGTTAAATCTTGAAAGCATGCAACACAGTTTAAGTGTCAGGTAAGTATAATAATTATGTAGCTCATGCAACAAGAATATTCCATCAATTTACTCACGCTCCACAGCAGCATAATTTGTTCATCTGAATTTTTAGTGAAACCCTTCTGGGTCACCCTGATCTCCAACCAGAGGTAAAGACTGAAAATCTGCCTCTGCTTTTACCACCAGCAACCTGGGAAAAACTGAAAAACGACTACACTGATTCTTTAAAGGTAAGACTGTGAGGCCTGCTAGCAGATATATCTCAGGTAAGAGACAACAATGACCGATTCAGAAGCCTCCCCATTAGAGTCTGATCCTGAAGGTTGCTGGATAGCCCCAACTCTGAAAGATGTGGAGCACCTAGCACTGCACACAGAATCAGGCCTTAAATGACTATGACTCCAAGATTCCTTAGGATGAACCATGCCAATCTTCCACTGGTGGGCATATGGTCTTACAACCAGCCCTACAAAGCCAATACCCCTGGTTACGGGAGTACGTAGTCACCATGACACATAGGGTGGCAAGGCCAAGACAATGAGAATACTGTTGCAGAGTTTCTCTTCAATCTTTCCAAGCTCCATTCATCCCTGAATGAAAGTCTGTCCTTTCCTATGATGTATTCTGCACACCGTGTATTTGTTAAAGTCTGTTTATTGATACTGACCTGTCAATTTCCCTCCTTCCCTGTTTAATATTTAGGAGAAAATAAAGAGCTATTTTGACAATATGCTGAAGCTGGAGATCACAGAAAAATGGGAGAAGGAACTTCAGCCAGAACTCGTGCAAAACCAATACAATTCATCTCTATACTTTGATATTCAAACGGTATTTGATTAGCTTATGCAAAGTACATGCTTTTCCTTTCATTCCAAGGAAACTGGAATATTACCTTGTGGTATGTAGGTGCTGCCTCCTGTGATAATTTATGTTAGTCACGCACTTGCAGAATACATTAGAAAAAGCTGCCATTTATTATAACTTTTAGCTCTGCCACTTGCCTTCTAGCTGCAAATTAAACCCGCTGTCAGTTGTGTCACTGGCATAATAGGCAACTGATTTTGAGGTCTTTAAATCTCTTTGATTAGGAATTTTAAAAAATGGTTTGTTAGAAAAGCCTCTTCGTTGAAAGAGCTACTTTGTCCCAGGGCTGTAGCAGCCACCGAAAGGCTGGAGGCAGAGTGACAGCCACTCAAATTTGAACAGGAAGAAAAAACAAAAGCTCTTACTAGCTTTAGGGAGCACAGAGTAATAAAGCCAAGAGGGTTTGGATTCATTTTCATGACTTACAAAGGATTGAGTCATTTCAATTGAATACTCCTAAAGAAAAGAGAGAGAGAGAGAGAGAGAGAGAAAGAAAATCAAAGATTTTTTTGCCTACTGCTGTGACTCATTTTCCATAGAAGAATTTTCTACATTCTACAATTTTTTTTTTTGATAACCATGAAGGCAGATGTGAATTGGAGTAGCAGATGGGTAAGGATGTTGGGAAAGGCAATAGAACAAGATTGTAGCTTGTCTGACTTTCGAGGCACAGCTGAAGTTGCGTGAATAGGGCTTAGGAGGGACCAGGGAGAGGATTGCAGTAGTTAAGATAGGAAATGACTCAAGCACAGATGAGGATTTCTGAGGTATAGGCCCAGATTCTCAGCTGCAGCTAAGGTGTACTCTGGACAGTCAGTGTGGAGAGTAAGGCAGTTTTGGTTATGTTGGGCTGCGGGACTACCTGGAGTGCTTCTGGATTTTTACCAAAACTGGCATAGAGTAATGACAAAAGTCTGGTAAATATCTTGGTGCTTCCACTGGGATATGTGACTCCCTACCATTCACACTAATCCATGTTACACAGTTGGGTGGATGAAGGTGATTCCCCTGTACTTGTCCCATTTATTGGATTCTTATCACACCACGTTCTAGATCATTGCAGAACACATGAAAACATCAGGAAAAATCTCCACAAGCCTGGGAAATGCAGTTCTTGAGATCTGTTTGGTAGATCTGAAGGAATACATCCCACGGTAAGTGCTGCTTGCAGCAACAGATTCCTTCCAAAGTGAGAACCACGTTCCCAAAGGTCAGGAGAGGTATCCATAGTGTAGGGCCAAACATTAGCATCATCTGGCATACCTGTGCCTGTTGCTGAGAGAACTCCAATTCATTGGAAGCATGACAAATTTAAAAGAGGATCTGCAGAAAACCAGTATGTACAATAATAGACAGATGGGAGATCCGTGTCACCCATATATTTGATGTCAGAGCTCCAGAAGAGGAACTGTTGGCTGGAAAGGACTTTCTGCCAGTATCTTATCTTTCCAACATGCTCCAACTGTGGTATGCAGAGCCTGGACAACAATTAAGCACCTGCCCAAATGAGGCTGTAGAAAGGCACCGCCTATGATCCTGCATTAGCCTGAGAGCTTTGCCATTAACTCTGATGGGGGCAGAAGCAAGCCCAGAATGCATGACTTACTTCTAGCCTGATGTCTGAGTCCCAGATCACTGCAGTCCAGTTCAAGGGAGTAATTTATTCTACCTCTGATGACATAACGTTGTTTCCTCATGAGTAGCCCTGAGGGTCATGGCTAGATGTCTGCATTAAAATGCAGCTGCCAGTGTTCAGATTCCATTGAATGTAGCCCTCTTCATCCTCCCATGGGGGTGGACACTTCCAGGAAAGATAGTGGTTGCATAAAGGAAACAACAATTTTCTCATCCTGAGACATCTATTTGCCTCCTCCTGTCACACATGTTGGATTGTACTGAGAGGAGAGTTTTGCTCAGGTTTCAGATCAACACTGTGGCATAACAAAGGAGAAGGACTTTTCAGCATGAATCAATGCCATCCGAGACTAAAAATAATTTTGCATTAACCTTTGCAATTTCACACCTCAGGAATGAGCCAAGTGGGTAGTTTGCTAATAAACGTTTTACAAAATCAAGTGTGGGAGAGAATGAAAATTGCTTTCTTGAATGTGAAGTCGTAGCTTTTTGTAAGGCATGACAGAAATTTAAAAACACTTAAAAGCAACATGTTTACCCCTCCAAAATCTCATTTCCCATACCATAACTACCCCAGCGAAATCCAGATTAGTTTACATGAATCGTGTTTACAGGGGGGTTCTTTTTAAGAAGTATTATGATTTTGCAATTGAAAGTGATTAATCTAAGAATATTCCTTTCCTTTTAATTAATTTCTTAAACTTCTGTAGCAAAATCAAATGGCTTTTGGTGGAGTTAGACCTCGATGACCTTGCAGGTCCCTTCCAAATCTTTGACTTTATGATTAAACAACTATGGACCCAAGGTCCCTATAGTGATAGGGGGACACAGGTTTCCTCCCTTAATTGTTTTCTCATATATTATGTGTGTTGGGGCAAATGGACCATGTTGGTCTAAACAAGATACCTTTAGATCAACAGAGCAATAAAACATGAAAGAATGGAAGCTAAATCCACAGTGAATATGGGTGTCACGGAGTCACGCAGGTGCCCCGTGACTGTGAGGGTGATTGGCAGAGCTGCCAATCACCCAGGCAGCTCAGGTGCCGGTTACCAGGGTGACCAGCTGGGTCACGTGGCCAGAAGGGGGCAGGGCCCGGCCTTTATAAACAGCTTAGGCCGGAGCCTGCCTCACAGTTCCCTTCTGGCTGCTGCAGG
>NW_017728947.1:99606829-99637215 GCF_001723895.1 Crocodylus porosus
GTCCCCCGGAACAGCTGCGAGGCTTGGGGCGTGCTAAAGGGGAGGTTTGGAGGCACGCGTAGCCCTTCAGGCAGGGCACAGATATGCTCCCATTGGGGAGCAGAGACAGGAACAACGATACCGTTCACCAGGGAAACAGGCAGCCTCCATACTATATATATTAAACATCAAAGTCGTGGCAGGCGAGATTCTGAGGGTGCTACGTTCACCCTAACGTGACGGTGAGTGGCGCTAGGGAGTTTCACGGCCGCCCTTAGCGCCCGCTCCCTCACAATGGGGAATATTTGTCTCTTCCAATTCTCTGTATAAACTTGAATGTAAAATGGAGCCTATCACTAACTATCAGGATCCTCAAAGGTACAGAGATAAAAACGAATACTGATACCTCACACACCATGCTGACAATACACAGTGAAAAGCTAAGGGGTATTGCCTTGCTTATGTTTCATTTCTGGTATAAAATGAGCCCTGAGCTAAATCCCTTGCATGTTAGCTGAAGTAAGTACACATTATACTGCTCCAAAAGCCAGAAAAATGACTGGAGTATTTTGTGACGCTGCAGATTACTAGTTAATTTAATTGCCCACAGTTAAAGACTTCAACCTATGCCCTGTACAGATTTCTGGAAGCTGGGATCTGAGCCATGCTGATGACAAATGAGCACATTCCAGATAATACTGTACATTTGGCTATAATGTCTATGTATCTCATTCCCTGCCCCTATCCCCCAGTAAGACATACAAAAAATCTGTGCATATAGAAGAAACCACACAGGTCTGGCAATACATTTGCCTCGTCAAGTTCATGTACATGAAGCATTGTGTTGTCTAAGAGGACCTGTACACTGCTTTGCTTCAACTAACTGCAGCTAATTTCTGTTTTAATTCATGTTGCAGATTTGTAAGGGTTTTTCTGGAGTGGGACAAAGAGAAATCTTTTTCCTTGTTTCTGGTATATTTAGCAGCCTACATCAACAGTTTCCACGATCTGATGTAAGTCTGAAGTTCTCTTATAACAATTTTCGGGTTTGGGGAGGGAGGGTGGATTTTTGGTGGGTCTCAGAGTTAGAAAAGAAGGAATACGTTAAGGCCCAATAGAATCAATGACCCCAAATCAACCTGGGTATAAATGAAGTGAAAGAATGAAGTTACACCAACAGTGATTTGGTCCTCTGAGGATTGCATAACCGTGCCCATGGAATTTAGCTGATAAAAGCTCAGTTTGTCCTGAGGATGAGGATGGAGCAATAGAAAAAGATTTGCCATTGAGATCAAGGGCTTAGATGCAGGCCCAGCTCTGGTCTGTTCTTCCAAGCCACTTGCAGATCTCAAAGAATCATCTTTTCAGTTTAAAGCCTAACACTGTAAAATCAGCCCCTGCTGCTCCTTTTGACCTTAGGAGGGAAAAATATCTGGAGAATGCACTTCGCTTGCAAAGGGTGTGGGTTGTAGCCATGTTGGTCTAAGGACATAGGCAGACCAGGTTCTTTGGGTGAATCTGATATCTTTCATTAGATCAATCTTTTATTAGAAAAACATTTTTTTAAAAGCAAGCTTTCAGGTTTAAAAACCCTTTGTCAGTCTGAGGAAGTTTCAGCAGTTGGTGTGTGCTCTTCCTGGATGGGATGAAAAGTCCAGGAAGAGCACACACCAACTGCTGAAATGCCTTCAGCCTCACGCAGGGTTTTTAAACCTGAAAGCTTGCTTTTAAAAAAATGTTTTTCTAATAAAAGATTGATCTAATGAAAGATATCAGATTCACCTGAAGAACCTTGTCTGCCTTTTGTTTGCAAATAAACTCTCCATTTAATGGCCAGTATTGGTGACTTCAAGGGTTTTACGTATGTTAAAGACTGCATATCTAACGCTTGGCTTAAAAATGGCTTCTGGTTTGTGTCTGTTAGCTTGTCTAGCTGCCAAATCTACTTCCCTGCAGCAGGACTGAAATGCAGCCTATCTCCAAAAGGCCTGAGTTCAGGGTTCAGGAAGATGGACCCCTAGGTAGAGAACAATGCCTGCTGTGATCAGGGCTAGGGTGCAGAGGTGTTACACACCTCTTGCCTTGTGGCTACTCCTGCAGTCTGGCCAGAACAGCAGCTGCAGCCCTCCTTGGGGCACTGAGGGCAGTGGATCTCCATAAAAATAGATTTGCAGCCCTTTCCATGGCACTTCCCTGCCTTGCAGCACAGAGATGGTTCGAGGCATTCCTACACAGCCAGGCTGAAAACTCCACCTGACACACTTTTCATCCAATCTGTCTTGTGCAGGCAAAGGTTACAAGACCCTGGTTGGGGTCCTGTGAAAATATCATGCATGGCATTGTAAGTGTTGTGTCTATTCTTAGACAGTGCTCAAAATACTCTTAAATTCTACAGCCCAAGAGGTGAAGGGAAGACACGAGATGCATCAAACATACCAGGTGCGGTTCTGCCCACATGCTCCGCTGTACACTGGGAGCAGCTCTTATGATATCACCTGACTCACACTCAATTGTAAGTGAAGTCAGCATCAGACAGAGTTTCCAGTAAACTTTGCTGATACCAAGGGTATCAAGGATACCAAAGATAGAGGCAGCAAGCCAGATGTTGTCCAGGTCCTGGTGCTGCCTGTGCCAGGCTAGCCCCATATGCTAAATGAGGAGTATAGGCTTTTCACAGATGCTAGAGTCAGAAAGGACCTCAACAAACCATCAAGCCCAAACCCTGAAAGCTGGAGACTCTACTGACTGAGTTACCAGGCTATCACAGTCAACCCAAGTGGGAGCATGAACCCACAATCGCCAGCTCCAAAGGCTAATGCCTTATCCATCAGGCCACTGGGCCACTACGTTAGGCTACTGGCTTTGGTCTGATGCATGTTTCAGACAGCTCCTGGAGCCAGTCCAGGGCACACGCTGTCTGTGGCACTGCACCAAACTGGCCCTGCACACTGGATGCAGCACACAAAGCTGGTCTGTGAGCCTGATCCAGCCCACCAACTGCCCCAGCACCGCTCACCTGGGCCACAGGGGCTGATGAGTTTGACAGCCCTGCAGCTATGGTGATAACTTTTGATTCTGGATGTCATCACCATTGAGATTAACAACATGAGAATGCATTTTTGAACAGCAATATCATATCACATGCCAAGGCCGGGCCCTGTGAAATTGGGCCAAAAGACCTCTTGAGAAGATTTTAACATTTATAAAAATTCACTTGCAGTTCCCAGAGCAAATATAGGGATTTGTGTTCAGTGGATAAGTGGCAGTAATCTGTGGTATACTTATGTGCCGTTTCTCTAAATCTAGCTCATTTGCAAAGGGTTCATTGGTCCTGATCCCAACTCAGAAGCTCAGGGGAGACATAAAGCCTCTTTTTGGCTTGCAGTTTTGTCTCACTTGGGATCAGAAAAGGCCACTCACTGCAACTATTGATTGTGAGCAAAGGGGTAGGGAGGAGTGAGGACACCAAGCTCTGCCTTGATACTCACAGGGCAGGGCAGCTTGCTGGGTGCAAGGAGCACAGCTGCTCCATGAGGAGGGGCGAGGGAGCCTTCTGCTTACCCTATACCAAGTACAGAGCAGCAGGAATTGTAACCAAGTCCCGGGGTGATGCAACTGTGCATTGCCCCTCTGTGTAGAGGGGCCAGGGGTGACCCAAATGGGCTGGTGGCAGTTATGGGTGGGGATCATGAGCCCCCCAAAAAATTCATTTCTTCTATTTATAATCAAAACTGGAGGTCATTTGGGAATGGCTGCTTTGGAGGTTGCCCGACAGACATAAAGCAGTAACATCACAGTCCAGCCCGAAGTTAACTTCTGTGACCAGACTGCACTGGCACCAAAGAGCTAAGTGACCCTTGGCCGACTCTTCCCTTCCAGGTGTATGCCAAACCAAGCAAAAGTGTCCAGACCCCATCCTGCCTCCTTGTTCCAGCCCAGTTGTGCCACTGACAGGGATATCTGGCCCTATACGGTTCACTGTAGGCGTAAAGTTTTAAGTTGCCACAGCCACCGGTGCCCGTAGTGGATTTTTGTTGTTTCACAGTAAGCACTACCAACAGAAAGCCTCTAGATGGCACAGTATATCCAGGAATTAGTCACATGCCAGCCTCTAGCAAGCAGTATAAAGCCAATAAAACCTATTTGAAAGTCAGTCACATCAACACTCTCATTTCTAAGTACCAGCCATTAAAAAGGTTCTTTACATTTATCTGCTGAGGATTTCTTAAGGCAGTAAAACGAACCAGGGCCCTGATTCTGCAAACACACACCTGCTTCACTTTACGTAGGTGAATTGACTCCAGTGGGACTAATCAGACATCAAGTTAACCACATGCACTGATGTTTGCAGAATTGGGGTGCTGAGTTGTAAGAGGTGGGCAGATTAGATGGCATCTAAATGTACTTCAGTGACTTAAGTTTCCAGATGTTGATCACTGTGTAGAAATCAGTGGAAGTAGCAAAAGTCCAGTGTCTGTAAACACCACATCATTTATTTAGGTGCCTTTAAATACAGGTGTCCAGCTTTAGTCAATGATTATGTTATTGCACTGCTTTTGTCTGACAGACATATAAGCCAAACAATGCAGCTGGGAGCAGACCCAGACACAGGCATGGGTGAACTGGGCGGCCACCTGGGACCCAGACATAAAGAGGGCCTGAAAATGAAAAGAAAAACTTTACAACTGCAAAAAAAATTGTTAATATTGTGCATACATGGGACTGGCAATGTTATCAATTGAGAAAAAGTTATTTAAAGCGCTGCATGATTGCTCAGAGCTCCAGTATGAAACTGGAGACAGACCTGATGAAAGTCTCTGGATTAAGGTCAGTGGGAAGAATGACAAAGGCGATGCTGTGGTGGATGTGAGCTATACACCACCTGACCAGGAGGATGAGGTGGATGAGGCTTTCTTCATACCGCTAGCAGAAGTTTCCAGATCACAGCCGCTGGTTCTCATGGGGGACTTTATCACCCTGACGCTTGCTGGCAGGGCAACACAGCAGTGCGCAGGCAATTGAGGAAGTTCTCGGGGAGTGTTGGGGACAACTTCTTGGTGCAAGTGCTGGAGCGGCCAACTAGGGGCCGTGCTCTTCTTGACCTGCTGCTCACAAACTGGGAAGATCTGGTGGGGAATGTAGTAGTGGATGGCAACTTGGGCACCAGTGACCACAAGATGGTTGAGTTCAGGATCCTGAGGAAAGGAAGGAAGGAGACCACCCTCAGCAAGTTTTCAGATGACACCAAGCTGGGGGGAGTAGTAGATACTCTAGAGAGTAGAGTGAGGATGTAGAGAGACCTAGAGAAATTGGATGATTGGACCAAAAGAAATCTCATGACGTTCAAAGAGGACAAGTGCCAAGTCCCGCACTTAGGATGGAAGAGTCCCATGCACTGGTACAGGTTGGGGGCTGACTGGCTGGGTAGCAGCTCTGCAGGAAAGGATCTGGGGTTACAGTGGACAATAAGCTCAATCTCAGTCGACAGTGTGCCCTTGTTGCAAAAGAGTATACTGGGCTGCATTAGTAATGCATTGCCAGCAGATTGAGGGAAGTGATTATTCCCCTCTATCCAGCACTGGTGAGGCCACAACTGCAGTACGGTGTTCAGTTTTGGGCCCTCTGCTAAAGAAAGGATGTAGACAAATTAGAGGGAATCTAGCAGAGGGCAATGAAAATGGTGAAGGGGCTGAGGAACGTGAAATGAGGAGAGGCTGAAGGAAATGGGCTGATGTAGGCTGCAGTAGGCCTGCGCAAAGACGCTAGTATTCGCTTCAGATTCAGCCAATTTCAATTTGGTGATTTGAATTGCTGTCCCGAATCGATTCAGCTCAATCTGATTTAGAGATTCAGTTGCCGCCGAATCTTCAAATCTCCGAATCAGCCAAGCCCATCCCCCGCCCACTCTCCCAGCCTGGCACTGGCTGCCCTGCCTGGCCCGGCTCCGGGCATTTGGGGAAAAAAAGCCCAACTCACTCAGTGCCACCAGGCACGGGGGTGATCCCCAGTGCCCCCACTGCCCCACGCTGCGTGGGAGGCTCTGCATGAGCCTCCCAACCCCCGCCCCCTCAGGAAAATATGAGAAGGATCTTCTCAAACCCACAAGGCTTCTGGGTTGCTTGTAATTTCACCCAAATTTCCTAACCTTATTTCTCGTTGAATTCCCCCCTCCATCATATTAAATATTCCAAAGTTAACAGCTTGCATGTTTTCATCTTTGCTCCATTCACCCAATCCATCTTGTGCAGGAAGATGTTATATGTAGGAGATGCTACATATAATCAATAGTTGATTTGTACGTAAATGGTTTATAGATTTTCTCCTTCCCAAACCCCTTTACCTGTCTCTATGATCATAAAATCCTCAGAACTAGAAAGCTTACTTGGAAGGTGCTTTGCACATAGTGGGCCACACTGCAAATAAATATGAGATTATCAATCCTATTCATAACTCACTCATAATGCTGGGATTTGAATTTTCCTGTCTTAAGAAGATGCAGATGATCGATATCTTCATTAGAGCTCAAGCTCTAATTAGAGCTCAAGCTTTATAACCAATATAGTTTTTGAGAAGGAATTGTACTAGAAATTCACACCTTTCCTTTAGAAATCCCTGAGGGTATAAACAAACAGTCCAAATTATTGTATCAGTATGAACTGATACTGATACAAACTGTTACATCCACAAGCCTAGCAAAACTGTGGCAATGCTAACTCCACTTCTTACTCAGGTTTACAGTTAGAGTCACTGAGCTATCCTGTATTGCTTCAGGAGCATGGAGGTGAAACAGTGGCAGCGTAACAGCAGATGTGTGCTTCTTCCCTATTCAAACATTTAAAAAGTGCTTTTGTCCAAAGCCAGAGGTGTTAAACTCACTTGGCTACACTGTCCACAGAAAGGTAACTTTATGCAGATAAACATGAAACCATTGGTTCTCTCTCTCTCTGTCTCTTAGAACGGGCTTACAAACCAATTTTGCTGCCGACACTAAGGAACTGGAAAAGGTTCTGGCTGATGTGACAATGAATTTCAGAAAACGCTTTTTAAATAAATTAGAAGTGAAAACACAGGTAAGCTGACCCTCAGCACCCAGGCACTAGCAGTGTTCCCTGGCTGTAACTGAGCCTGGTAGCTGTGGATTTATTCTCATTTCTACAGTATGTACTTCATTTTGGGGAAGGCAATCTGTTGCTAATTTCAAAATGTGTTGTGCTTAATTTTGATTTAGAACTTTCTCAATTCCCCAATTTTCAAGGCTTTTGATTACAAGCATTGATACCATTTATTTTCAAGCAACAGTAGCAACAATGGGTATTGGGTGGCTTCAGGTATTCCAATTTCACCCCTGGCAAAGACCCAATAAAATCAGTGGTGTCACACCAGAGATGAATTTGGTTCTTTAACAAACAACCTATTTCTCAGAGTTTGTTTAGCTGTATTTATTTGCGTGTCTGCCATCGTGATGAATTACCAGCACCCACATGAAAAACTTATCACAGAAGATTAAACTTAGAAAAGAGTTTATTCTGTGAAAGGCACTGTTTTCAGAGGAAAACCTAGGGGGATATTTCATCAAGGAGACAGCAAAGTCCTCCTATCTTAGGTTTGCCCAGTAGATCTGCTGACAGCCTGAAATGACAAGTTGTTTACTTTGCTGAGTGGCTTTTCCACGTCCCCTAGACAGGCCTTTCCTCAAAGATGTAATGTGATAAATAGGCAATTAAGAGTATAAGGAGAGATACCACAGATGCTTTAGGGATTGTACTTGGATGCGAAAAGTGTATGCAGAGATCAGAAGGAAAAAAACTTCGTGGGGAAAAAATAAGGAGGAAGACTGAGATTTGATCTCCACATTATTGAAATACTTTTAGTGTGTTGGAAAGGAGTTTCTCTCTTTAGTTACAGAGAATAAACTACAGGACACAAGGGCTGCCAAGATGCAGCTTGGCAAGTGAAATAAAACCTTGAATAAAGCCTTTAGACAAAGCCCAGGTCCAACGCCCTCTAGAGCCAGTGAACATGGCACTGGTATCAGTAGGCTTTGAATGAGGCCTGTTATGGGTGATTAGGAAAGAACGAAGTTAAGAGACTTAAGCAAGTTTTTAAATCATTTAAAAATTATATATGATGATGTTGTTCAAAAAAAAAAAGAGTATTTGAGGCAGCACAACGCAGGATAGCATTCCAGATGGCTGGGAACGCAGAGGGAGGACTTCAACCGGAGTTACTTGGGGGGGAACTCACAAGGAGAGAGCTAGGACGAAACAGACTGGCAGACAAGTTGGGGGTGGGTATAAAGACAGTATTAAAGAGGAAGGAAATTTTGAACTTGACCCTCAAGAGAATCCCTACCGCGAGCCACAGGAGGTGTTTGAGTTAGGACAGTGCTCCTTGGTACAGCTGCGTGAATTCTGGAGAACTTATGAGATGATGAGAAAAACCCCTCAGTGGTTAAAGGGAGGAGAGGAGGGCAGGGGGGTGCATGTCAGGAGCATCCTATACCCTGGGCAGCATCGCAAGGGGGAGAAGGACCAGGCTGAATTTGTGGCTTAGCCCTTAGCATGAAGACAAGAAGGGAAGATCTGCAGGCAGATGTGCCGAGCCCAGATCAATGACAGAAGAGAATTTAAATGAAATCCCCAGGCAGCAGAGATAGCCATCTCACAGGAGAGATTTGCCCTACCATATCTTGAGTTCTTTCTGGATGACACCTGAGTACAGAGGCATGGGAAGTGAGTTTCTGGGTTAGCTTCCGGCATGCTGTGCTCTGCATAACGGATGACACCCTCAGATGGTGCAGATCAGTGAGGACAGTGCCGCCGTGTCAGCTGAGACCCTGGTATATTATGTGAAGAAGCAGCAGGCATCAGTGGGCTCTTACAGGGCTCAGTCAGCTGCTCTTACATGCCACTTAGGCTTCCTGTGATTAACATTTTAATTTGCCTCTTCATCCTGAAGCTTTCACCAGCTGATGCAAAGAGTTTTCATTCATCTAAAAAATTACAGTTAGGGAATTAAAGAAACCACAATGCAGGGAAATCCACCATCCATCCTTAATACCTTAGCCAAGTGAAGCATATGCCAAAACCAAGGCTCTGCTCTCCTTGACATTTAACAGTGGCTTCTCACTGATCCCCCTAGGAATCTGTGCTGCTACAAAGTACATGTCTCTGAGCAGTACTTGTGTATAACTCATAACCCAGATCTGCTTTCTTTGCATGCCCAAAGCCCTAGCTGACTTCTGTGAGAGCTTTGGGTTCATTGAATTAAGGGCTGGGCTCAGAAGGCTACACACCCAGGAGATTCTTTTCTCAGGGGACTTAGGAACCTAAGAGCAAATTTTAAAAAAGGTAACTCATGCTTACAGTCCTAAGTCTTGAACGTCTGTGGAGTTTAGGCTCTGAGGGCCAGGTATTTAGAGGTATTATTTAGGCACCTAAAGAAACAGCGAGGTGCCTACTGGGTCTACTGGGTTTGGAAAATTACCTAGCCTGTTATGTGGAACAGCAATTGGATAAAACGCCTGCATTTGTTGCATACATTCCCCCTCTTCAGTAAGTGACTTACCACAAGGCCTGAGAGTCACACTCACTTTTACTTCATCGCTCCAGCCCAATGATTCTTGGATTCTTTCCCACACAGTGGCCTGGCTTCAACAGGAGAGACGGTGAGTGCCCCTCCCTTCAACACTGTCCTCACAAGGCACTTTCTGGTGAGGTGGGAGCTAATCCCTCCAGCAGCTGTGAATGGAGTCTGGGCTCTCAAAGCCCAAGCGAATGTTCCTCACCACTGTGTAAAATGCTCCCGCTCTATGTAGGGCTTAGTCTGTGGGCACGTCTACACATGCATTACTGTAGCGTAACTACAGTGCGGTAAGTTTAGTACCTGTAATACTAAACAATCAGCGCTGTTGGACAGTAGTGCCAGCACACATTTTTACATGATGCTAATGCACAGCACACTAATTCTACTGCGCATTAGCACGGCTTTCACCATGACACGCTAATTAGTCTACTGTGCTTCTAGCATCTTGTGTAAACGTGCCCTGTTACATGTACTCTGAGATGCCAGTGGATCAGGAGAAAGAGGCAAAGGAATGCTTCAGTCATGGATTCAGGTGGGACTGCAACTGAGAAGCCTGCGGAGTGTAGACACCTCCACTGTTAGGTGACTGCTGACCAGTGGCTTTCAGGATCACAGGTTTGGGCTGAGAGGCTCAGTTCTGACTCCTAGTTTAAGTGCCTAAGTCATTTGATGGATCTGGCCCCGAAGTCACTTGGAAGAATGTTAGCCCGTATGCTCATGTGTAGTCTGAACAGTGCCCTGTACACCAAGCAGACACAGTAATTGTTGTTAAGCAATATTATGACTAAGTTTTAGTATTGTAATATTAGTGAATTGGTCTTTTCCAGCCACTATTTAAGAAAATTCTGACCAAAACCTGGGTATCAAGCAATGAAATTTTGAACTCAATACTGTCAACCACTGTCCAGTTCTCACAAGACTTAATCCATTTAAGGGAGCCTACCAACAAGGTATGTATTCCTTCCTTATGCAGTTGCCCTGCAGTTGCAGCAAAATGCCATGTACTCTCTTTCAGAATATAGACTGACTTTGAAATAGGAACTCTCATTTATGTGTGTGTGTGTGCATGCGCACGCACGCATGCATGCACAAGAGACAGAGAATGCAAAGATACATGTATATCTTTTTACGTCTGTACATAAAACTCGACATAAATAAGAATTGCTTATTTGAGAGTTTGCAAGGTCATTATCTTGCTTTGTTATGGAAATAAGTATCATATCCTTTCCTTTCTAAAATTTAAATAAGGGAATTGGTTTCATTAAAGAGGAGCCAAAAGCACTAGTTAATATTACTCTTTGAATGCAGTGATTACTTTAGCATGTTATACACTCCATATATATCTATACAATCGTGAAATTAGAGGGTAAGTAACAATAGCTCTAAATTTAAAATCTGCAGGCATCATCCAAACCTATTATTAACCAGTCCCAAATGTCCACATTTGCTACTGAAGAGCCAAATTACCAACATATAATCACGGACCATTTTGGAGTACAGACTGCTGGTAATTATACAGCTCCTCTTTCTTCCCTCTCTTAGCTTCTTGCCTCGATAGAAAGTGATGGAAGGGAACACAAGCCGTGTGTTTGTTTCAGAACCATCTGCGCACTGTGCTGAATGCTTTTCTTGAGTGCCACTCAGGATGGACTCCTAAGCCTGCAGTTTAGTATGCAACGATTAGCATGCTCAGCTTATGAGTCTCACCTGCCTCTTCGGTTATTGCCAGGGAATTAATGAGCTCCCTACCCTCAGACTCTCTCACGCTCCATTTTCCTGCTTTTTTTTTTTTTAAATCAGGATTTTCTGCGCGACGTTCACAGGTACTTGGTGAGAGAGTACATTGCACAGGCCATCAAACCAAGAAGAAAAATGAAACGCTCCCGGCGGCAGGACGTGAGCAAAAAAATGAAAGAAGAAGCCACAGTTATAACAGAGACACTCAGTGAGCTGGTAGGTGGATTGTCTCATTGCCTCATTAAGCACTTTCCCTCCAGCTGGTGGTATCATGGTGCCTTGATGTAAGAAACTACAGAACACAGGGGAAAGCTTTAGGGGTCTTGTTCATTGGGCCTATGTTTACAATAGGGAAAAATTCTTAAAATCCATCAGTACGGGCAGTCCTCGACTTACAGCATTTCGAGTTACAACGTTTTGCACATACAACTTTTATAAATTGACAGCCTGTTTCAACTTTACAATGCCAGTTTTGACTTACAACGCTTGATCTGACGCAATGCCATGCCAGCGAACGAGTTCACTGCATCGCTCATCTCCCTGGAGAACATCTGTCCAAACTTCCTTGGACACTTCCTTTAAGAAAGCAGACAAGACTCCAGAAAAACCTGCAGCCAAGACTCCTGAGAAGACTCCAGCCAAGAACCCTTCAAAAAGTCTAACCAAGAGCCTTTCAAAAAGTCCAGCAAAGTCACCTCAAAGAAGTCCTTCCAAATCAATATGATTGCTATTTACAATATAAACATATTAATGTAGCTGTATTACTCATCTATAATTGATCGAGTACAAAATTCTGGGGTATTTTTGGTGAAAATAGGGTATCAGGCCTTGTTCAGGAACCAATCCCCCTTTTTATAACATTGTTTCTTATGAGAAAATTGATTCCGAGTTACAACATTTCAACTTAAGATGCAGTTTTCAGGAATCAATTGTGTCGTAAGTCCGAGGACTGTCTGTATTGCAATCACTAGTTCAGCTCAGCCAGTAGCTCTAGTGGTCACTGGTGGCTGTTGCCAAGGCTCAGTAGCCAAGGCTCTGGTGGTCACTGGTTGCTGTTGTTTTTATTTCTGTTACTGGAGTGCTTAGGTTCTGCCATTATGGACTAATGACCCATTGTGCTAGGTGCTGTACAAACACAGAACTAAAACATTCCCTGTTCTAGAGAACTTGCAATGTAAGCACAAGACAAGAGATGATGGAGCGGCACAGAGACACAGGAGAACACAAGGAAATAATGGGACAGGATTGGTCAGCAGGACAGACTGTAGCCACAGCCCATCACCCTCCTAACCACTGTCAAGCTTTCTATTAGCCACGTGGCAAAGGAGAGTTTTAATGAGGGCTCTGAAGGAAGATGATGAAAGTAGCTTTGTGGAGACTTGCAGGGATTTCCTCCAACTTAGGAAGGGTGGCAATTCAAGTGCTCCTATCAGTGCTGCAGCTGATGGAGATAAAGCAGGGGTAGCAGTGGTGAGACCCAGTAGAAAAAATACTCTGGTAGGAAGAAGGCCAGGGGAGTCAGAAACTGGGGCCTTGCTAGGTGACCCTTCAGTCTTGGGGAGGTGAGAAGGAATTGATAGCTGACTGTCCCCTTCATGAATAATGAATACCAGGGCTAGGATTTTCAGACAAAGTGATTTAGGTGTCTAACTTGTTTTGGATCTTTGGCAAATCCAAGTCTTGATCATTAACAAACCAAAATTAGTGGCTATTTGATAGGTGAACCAGAGGAGATCCCATAGGGACCTGGGGGGGTGGGGGTTGTATATAATGTACACTCCGATTTTAAACAGATGATTTAGGTGAAAAAGGTGCAAGTTATATATGAGAAATATGGTTTTTGTTATATTAAAGTTGTGCCACCAGTGCCATTGAAGTTGTGCCACTTGTACAATTAGAGGATTGCAGAGCTAGGTCCCTACTTAGTTACACAAGGGAGATCTCAGCAGCATGTGAATGGCTTTCCTTTCTACCCTAGTGCCTCCTACATTCTTTACCATTCTGCACAAGACTCCTGCAGGCAGATGCTTACTGGGCAAACTAGTCACTTCACAAGCCAGCGAAACCCACCAGTGCTCCATTGAAAAATTAAAATGTTAAGGTTAACTCATCTTTCATTTCCCTGATTCACTGCTGACCCTTTCCTGTGGTGATGCCATAAAGTGGAGATGTGCTATTACTCCAGTGTACCCCATCCCTTGCCAGGTATTTCTGCATATGTGAGGAGGGTGCCCAGCCTAGTGGCTAGAAAAGGAGACTCAAGTCAGAGTCGCCTGTTGGCCATGGATTCATTCCAGCGCCTGGAGCAAGCTATGACTGCCTTTCCTTATTATTTCATAGACATTAGGGCTGAAAGGGACCTCACAAGATCATCAGGTCCAACCTCCTGTCCAAGGGGCAGGAAGTCAGCAGGGGTCAAATGATCCCAGCAAGATAAGCATCCAAATGTTTTTTGAAAGTATCCAGAGTAGGTGCTTGCACCACCTCCAGGGGGAGTCTATTCCAGGCCCTGGGGACTAGGACAGTAAAGAAGTTTTTCCTTATGTCCAGCCTAAAATGGTCTTCCAGGAGTTTTATAAAATAAGAATGATAAGGCAAACCTTTTGCTAAGTACTTGATACTCAGTATACAGAAATGACGTCCGTTTTACTGTGTCAAACGGATGTTGATGAAAATGTACTTTCTAGGTGTTGCTGCTTCTCATTAAAATCCAGTGTGTAGGCAGTCATCATCATCTAGTTTCTTATTCCTAGGGCTCCGATTCTGATGAGATTTCTCTTGCCATATCTGTCATTGCTGATATCATTTCTGAGAGGAAAAAAGAAAAAATCCAGGCACACCTGGAGTTAATGCGTCAGCGCCATCGAGATTTGAGGTATGTAGAGCTCATATTAGAGGATTTCTCACTGCAAAGTGCTGCGAGCAGAAAAACAAATCACATTTCTTACCTCTGCACGTATTTGTACAAATCTTTTTACTGGTTGGTAACAGAGGACCAAATAAAACTTAAGATATGTAGGTTTCACTTCCCGTCCCTTTCCATTTTACCCTATTTCAGGGGTGTCAAATATACGGCCCATGGGCCAGATTTAACTGCTCTCTTGGTTGCCCTCCATTTCTTGTGGTTTCAAAATTGCACTTGCAATTTTGGAAATTGTTTTTTAAAAATGCTTTTCATCTATAAGTGGACAACTGAGTAAAAGAGGGCTTCTTCCTCTTCAACACATCTCTCCACAAAGTCCACCTATGTAGGCAATCCACTGAGAACAAGAGTACAGATTCTTCCAGGACAACACTGAAGTTTATCATTTAATTTACCTGCTAGATTTCACATGGCTGGCTTACTAGAAAAATACATACACCAACAGATCAAATACTGCTGAAACATTTGTATGGAGCCAGGACCCAGCGGTAGCAATCATATGACTGCTTCTCAAGGGCCCCAGAATTTGACAGAATTTAGGCTTTTGCTTTAAATGGTACAGCCTCCAAAGATGACTAGGGGACTGTCTGATAACAATCCAGTCCTCAGTAATTACTATAGTTAAGCAACAGATTACACCTTGATATATATATTTATTCTGGTCTTTAGAGGCATCCCTATGCAATCTAGTTTATAAGCAAGGTATGAGTCCATGTCCGTAGTCACTTTTGTAACCTATCCATTGATCTTTCCATTACTAGATAAGAAGTCTGCTCCATATCTAGGTTACTTTCACTCTAAATAGAATGGTTATTGTGTTATATGAGTACAAAAAAGAGTAGAGTTTAGTGACATCTGTATATTCACCAAACAATGAAGCTTTAAACACAGACATTTCAAAAATTGTTTTAAAACCAGCTGCAGTGGTTTGCACTGTTGGGTGGGGTTACAACCAGGCCTTATCTGGCCAGTGATTCATTTAAACAGAAATTTTACAGCTTGTTCATAGCCCAGAAGTAGCATACGGTGTGTAGGGTGCCTATAGATGTGCACCCTACACACTCCACATTCTAATTCAAATGCCTCAGCATTGCCTCACTGTCACATGTATTAAGCCCCCATGTGTTTCAAAATGGCTGCAGGGGTGCTTTATCTAAACCTTGTCAAATGAGCTTTAAATAAAGTATCCTGCAGCCATTTTGAAATGTGCAAGGGATTAATAAATGGGATAGTTTATTAACGTGATAGGGAACTATTTTAATTAGAGCAGCTGTTCAAGGCACCACTTTAAGTACAACAGCCCCTCCCCCACTTTTGTCCCTGAGCATGTATCTAGGAAGCCATTAGGCACCTTCACATGTGCTGCATGGGCTGGTGGAGTGGGCATGCTTTATTTAGAGCCGCTCCAAGAGCTGCTCTAATTAAAGCACCCACAGTGTCTTGTGTATCAGCATCCCCACACTTCAAAATGGCAGTGAGAGCGCTTTAACTAAAGCTCATTCTACAAGCTTTAATTCAAGCGTCCCTGCCACCATTTTAAAGTGCAAGCATACTGATACACAAGTTAATTGAGTTTGCTCCAATGTGTTGTAATTACAGCACATTGGAGCACCATCCCCACATGTGTACGGGCACTAGGGCTGTGCGAAACAGTACCGTTCCGTTTCGAGTTTCATTTTGACGGGACAGTGTTTCATTCTGAGTTCTGTTTCATTTCAAAAGCACTGTTGCATTTTGTTTAATCAAAACTGTTTCACTGTTTTGAGACTGTTTTGATGTTTCACCCATAGGCTATAACGGGGAAACATGGAAATGCCTAAAACTTTGACATTTCCTGCCTGATTCGGATGAATCTTGCCAGGGACAACAGGGCAGACCCTACAATGAGAGACTGCGGGACCTGAACCTGTTCAGCCTTCACAAGAGAAGGCTGAGGGGGGACCTGGTGACCGTCTATAAACTCACTAGTGGGGACCAGAAGGGTTTGGGAGAGACCTGGTTTCCCCGAGCGCCCCCTGGCATGACAAGGAACAACGGCCACAAGTTGTTGGAGAGGAGGTTTAGATGAGACATCCGCAAGAACTACTTTACAGTCAGGGCGGCTAGGAGCTGGAACCAACTTCCAAGGGAAGTGGTGCTGGCTCCTACCCTGGGGGGCTTTAAGAGGAGGCTTGATGCCCCTGACTGGAGTCATTTGAGCCCAGTTTTTTCTCCTGCCCAAGGCAGGGGGTCAGACTTGAAGATCTACAAGATCCCTTCTGATCTGATTTCCATGATTCTATGGGATGGTAGCCCCTTCTGAGGGCATAAAGCCTGCCAAGTTTCAAGGACACAGGTGTAGAGATTTCTCGGAAATGGCACCTCAAGGTGTTGACAAGCAAAACCCATGTCGCTTGCCAGCAGACTCCTGTCATCTGGCCCACAGATCTGGAGGCCTGCACCCCCGAGAGGGCTGCAGGGCAGTGTCGGACTCCTGGGAGTGCAGGACCATGGATCTCCGTGCCAGATGACAGAAGGCTGCTGCTGCCGCCACCTGGGACTGGTGCTGGGTGCAGCTCACTCCCAGCACTGGGAAGATTGGTGCTGCTGCTGGCCCAAGGCAGCAGCGGTAGCCTCCTGTCATCCAGTGCACAGATCAGGGGCCTACAGCCCACAGGAGGAGTCTGGCACAGCCCTGCAGGCCTCCTGGGATGTCGCTGCTGGCTGGGGCCAGTGGCAGCACCAGTCTTCCCAGTGCTGGGCATGGGCTGTACCCAGCGCTGGTCCCAGGCGGCAGCACCAGTCTCCTGTCATCTGGCATGCAGATTGGGGAACTGCCTGCACCCCTGAGAGGGCTGCAGGGCTGTGCCAGACTCCTCCAGGGGGTGTGGGCCCCTAATCTGCACACCAGATGACAGCAGTCTCCGCAGCACTTGGCACAGGCTGCACCCAGCACTGGTCCCAGCTGGTAGCAGCAGTCTCCTGTCATCCGCAGCACATATTGGGGGTCCACCTGCATCCCCGGGAAGGCTGTAGGGCTGTGCCAGATTCCTCCTGGGGGGTGGGGGCCCCCAGTCTGCGTGCTGGATGACTGGAGGCTGGTGCTGCCACCTGGGAATGACGATGGATGCAGCCCGCATCCAGCACCAGGCAGATCCAGGGGCCCGCACCCCCAGGAGGGCTGCAGGGCTGTGCCAGACTCCTCTTGGGAGGTGCGGCCCCTGGATCTGCACGCTGAATGACAGGAGGCTGCCGCTGCCAGCTGGGACCAGCGCTGAAGCCAAGTAAGACCGGCTTCTAAATTCAAAACATTTAAAAACTTTTAAAACATTTTGAGTGGCCTTGCTTCATTTTGAAGACTTTTGTTGAGTTTTGATTTTGCTGTTTCAAGCTTAAAATGCATCAAAACAACTTCAAAACAAAACACCCGATGAAATCTCGCATACCGCTAACAAGCACCCATTGAGACCAGCAACTCAAAAGCCAATCTCAGAAAAACCCTGAGGCCCAAAAAGAGGCAATTTCCATAGTTTTTACCCAAACTACAAATAGACTGTTAGGGTCATCAGCTCAGTTTGCATTCTAGCCATACTGGGCACAACTACATGTGCCCCTAAGGCGCCATTGTTAATGAACTGTCATTTAGACGGTGCAGTAACAGTCCCTACTGTGCCATGCATGCTGTGCATGGTTATTTTTAGGCACTATATTGCTGTAGCAATGCTTTATAACAGAGGAGCACATGGCTACAGAGACCTAGCTGCAGCATCACAGTTCTTGCTCATGGATGCTACATCGCCATAGCACATTGCTATGGTGATGTAGTGTCACGTGTAGATGCACCCATTGAGTAGCATAATTTCTTGAAATAAGTTTTGAAAACCAGGCAGAGCCTACTGGACCTTTATTGTTTTTTGTCATGCCTCAGGTCATTCTTTTCCTGGGGTGGTAAGAGTCCCAGAAGGGTTTTTATATTCATATGCACACACAGCCCTGGAACAGTGCCCATTACTTGTGTTTTGTCTACTAGCTGAAATCTAATTACTGCCAGTTAACTTCCTGAGCATTAATGCTGACATTATTTATCGACTGTTAAATATAAAAGGCCTTCTGTTTCTCAGGAAAGCTTGATGAGAGGCTGAAAGTTTCACATTTTAACATCTAAAAGCATCAAGAAGGAGATTTTCACAAGCACAAAGAGCTGTCAGGTGCCCCTCTCTCACTGACATGTTGAACTTGTCTCTATACTTCTGAAAGTCTTCGAGCCCTGTCCTGCTAGCCTTACTCATGATGTAGGTAGCAGAAGGCAAAGGCACCCCCACAGAATAAGACAGCAGTACTAACAGAGTGGCAGTCTGCCTCCAGACTACCCCTGTCCAGCAGCCTGACCCTACAGGTCTCGCATAGGCCGAACTCCCAGTTGACTGGGAAAAGTCCCTTCTGGACACCTCCAGCTGCCCATATTAAAGATCCTTATCCTTATTCTATGCAGTGTCACCGAAACACCATTGTCCTAGAGTGTTCAGTCCCCCAGGCCCTTCTGCAATGCTCTTGGGATGATTAGCAAAGATCACCAAAGGAGGGATGGAAACCAGCCCAGATATTTCAACTTGCCTTTCCTTAATGCACAGCATTGTTGTTACTTGGTTTCTTACAAGGTTTTCACTCGCCAAGAATGATTTTGTTTTGTTTTTCACAGGAACGAACATATTATAGCTATTCTCTCCCTCCGAGGATTTGGGAAGAAGACAAGAGAGAGCATTATTCGGCATCTGGGCAACCTCAAAGAAGATGCAGAAATCGAAACAGATGAGGCACTCTTTGCTGAGATTGAGCCTCCAGCTATTGTCAGCTGTTTTTAAAGACCAGCTAACCTACAGAAATCCCCTTCACCAATTCCTTCCAGTGCTTAACATTCCTAAAGTAACTCCTGCTCCTAACTGCCCCTCCAGTGCAACATTTTATTTCAGGTGCACAACTGGACTCTCTCACCCAGAAAGCAAACACAATGGAGGAGCCAATAAATAGGGACTACACAGAAAGGATCTCCAAGAAAGGTCTATACCCTGTCTAAAAGGACATCTCAGGCTGCATACTTGGGTCTGATCATTGGAAGGCTGCTCTCTTTATTGTACTGCTGATAGTTATGCTTTCCTGTTTGTGCATTTGTTCAAAGGATCTGAGAGGGCATGACAGATTCACTGAGGTTGGGCTAAGGTTTGGACTATATGCCTGTAGAGACACCCAAGAGAAAACAAGCCCCCAACCCCACTCTAGAGCTGTGCCCAGTGCTGCCCTCACATCAACAAGTGAGCAGGCAGGGCTGAACCTTGCCTCCATGCCCTCCCTTACGGACCAAACCCTGCAGCAGAGTTGACATGCCGGGGAGTGGCGTCATTAGCCTCTGCTCTAAAACTAAGCTGCAAATGCTTCCATGGCAAGAAGGACCCCAGGAGTGAAACGGACTTCAGCAGATTTCAACCATGGGTTCCCTTGGGCATGGCCCGCCATTTGTACAGAGACCCAAGTCCTGTACTCTGTGGGAGGAAGCCTGACGAAAACCAGAGTTCCCCACTGCTGGAAGTGTGCAGGTGCTCTTCATCCCTTGGGCACAGCTGAGTAAGATGAGATGGGAATGCTCAGGGCTGGACGTATGGAGACATGAGTGGGGCTAATGGATTCAGCACACCTTGCACCCAGAGGTGGCTTTCATCTACATCTGATCAGAAGGAATTCACCCACCACCCTGGAGACTGTAGCCCTACAGAGTTGTCTAGAAGCAATGTAAAAACTGGAAGACCTGAGTAGTGAGCCATAGGAGTGGGCTCTTTGACTCTCAGACTGCACTCTCAATCAAGATTTAGCCCAGATGTCTCTCATGGAAAAGCTGTAAGAGCCTAGCAATATCAGAGCAGAAGGCAGGAGTTCTTGTCATGTTCCCTCAGCCCTTGCTCTTCCTGGAAACTCCTTTTAATGAGGCTATTATGATCTGACACTGATGTTACAAATGCAAGTGTGAGGCAGACACCAGCAGCAGCCTGGCCCAGATCCTTCGCTGATGTACATCAATGTAACTCCATCGACTTAAATGGAACGGTACTGTTGCCAGTGACTCTCAACCGAGGTGCTGCAGCACCCTTCTGTGCCTTGAGATCCTTTCAGGGTGCTTGCGGGGGGGGAAGGGGCACGTAGTACTGCTAGGTGTGCAGACGTGATTCACATGATAAACCCAGAGATTTCAAATAGCTAATCCACTGGGTTAAAACCATCCTGACCTGTTGCGCACTGAGTTCTTTGCAACAGAAAAATTGTTCTGTTATCTTCTGTAATCAAAAAAACAAGTGAAAAATAAGAGTTGGCACTTTCCAGAGAGTGCCTTGGGTCTATCATGAGGTGCCTCAAATCTAAAAAGGTTGAGAACCAATGGTTTATGCAAACTGAGGATCCAGTCCATTACATCCAGACTTTAAACAAACGATACATCTGCTATAGCTGCTGTACAGACGTTATTCCATACCATCTGAGTCCTAAGAACCTGTAACAGGTTTCCCTCTCCAGCAGCATCTAGTGGCCTATGAGAGGAACCCTTGAAGTCCCTTAATACTTCACTTCTGTATTTTTGTCTTGGATTCTGCCTTTACCTACCACCTGGCACATCTTGATGTAAATATTGTATGGATGTTCTTACAAGCAGGAGACTTCCTATTGTACTTCTATGTTAGGGTTCTCAGCCACCATGGGCTTTTCCCCCCATCTTTCTCTAGTTAAGCCTACCAGCCAAAACCCACCAGGTGCTTAACACTCTCTGGGCCTGTGGCTCTCTGTGCTCATTATGGCACCAGGTCTTCTAGCCCCCTTCCATGCTGTGCCCCTGGGTACCAAGTTGTTGGGTCTTCTGCTTCCTCAGGCTTGGCCCCTTTCTTATAGCCCAGACTACTAGCCAAGATCCACCCACTGGAACGTGGCTTTGAAGTCCTGCAGCCAGCTCTGGGCCACTGACCCTATACAGCTGCAGCCACTAGTGCACTGGGCCCTTTGTATGACTGCACCCTAAGGTGCTAATGAGGTCTCCTCCTCCCCTACAGCCTCAACCACAAACCACCAGTTTACCAGTCAGTCACAAGCAGTAAGCCCATGGGCTATAACCAAAAAATAAAGTTAAGGAAGGCAGTATGCCAGTTCATGTTTTTCCATGGCTCTGTACTTCTGCTTCCCACCATCTGCTATGCTTCTTCCTCTGTGGCTGCCGCAGCTTCTTGGGGAGTCATCAAGAGTTCACCCCTTCTGCTGCCAAGACCCCATTTGCCAGCTCAGCCCAGGGTTTTTATAGTTCTGGCCTGCCCCCTTCCGGTCACCTGCCTAGCTGCAAGGCGCAGCTTTTAACCCCTACCCCTACCCTGCCAGCAGGCTGTGCCCAGAAAGTTCTGGTGTTAAAGGGACCGGCCTGCTTTTTGGTAACAGGACTAGGATTCCCTGTTACAGAGCTCCATATATTGAAAAAGACTTCAGGGATATTTTTCAGGATTTAGCCATTAGCATGATGTATGTGGAGGTGGCATTGCCTCAATCATTAATTTTGTAGTTACTGAGTTTTTAAGTTTGAAGTAAAACTGTGATAAGCCTTAGTTCATTTTTTATCCATGTTTCCACCTAGATACAGTGAAGTACCTGAAAGCAGTGGGTATTAATAAAAGGCTAAAGGCACTGCACATGCAGAGCAGACAAGAAATAAGTATACCTTCTTATCTAAGTCATTAGACACCAGAACAACTCAGAAAGAGATGTGGTAAATTCTCCATCATGTGAAATCTTGGAAACCAAGACTGGGTTCCTAAGGACATGCTGTAGTTCAATAACCATATGTGCATATATTTCAGGAATCTGATGAGTGCCATTTTCTGACTTGTATCATTCATGAAATAATGCTATAGGATCATTATGGTCCCTACAGGCCCTCTGACCTGTGAATCTATGTGACTTTCATGGCTGTAAAGAAGTGTAGTTTCATCTGCACTTACTCTTGAGATGAAAGGGCGATTTTACATGTGCTCTGGGAGCGGGAGGGGAGAGTGGTGCTTTAAAGCACTGCAGCATCCCCATGCTTCAAAATGGAAGAAGGGGCACTTGAATTAAAGTTTGTTGAACAAGTTTTAGTTAAAGCCCTGCCCCCCCGCCACCATTTTGAAGTGTGGGGATGCTGATACATGAGACATGGAGACTGGATGCACACTAATTAACATGCTCCAACAGACTTAATCGAGTCTGCTCCCCGCACAAGTACAGGCACCTAAAGAGTTCTGCTATTTGCAGAATGCTATTTAGTGAGTGATGACACCGTTTGCCTCAGAGTTTTCTAATGAGTTGCAAACATCAATATGCAGAGTATAAGTATTGGGGATCCTCTTAACCCTGAAAAATACCATTTCTGCCAGTCCACCTGAAGGCAGAGGCCCAAAGCAGTAGTTAGTTCACCTGAGCAGCCCTTGTTTTCCACCTTTGTGGTAAGGTGCCTAACTCACATTAAGGCTAGGATAGTTCCCAGGGGATACTCTGAATGTTCCTACAATCTAAGTAGGCTGTCTGTGGGAAATAGCTGCAATTTAGACCACTCTTCTGTCCTGTCTGAACATACTATATCCCTGTCCTGGGCATGAGTCACCCTGTGGGCTTAATTGCCTCTATACCAGCAGAAGTGAAATGAAGCCTAAATACAAACAGGGGGCTGCTGAGATTTCATAGACATTAGGGCTGGAAGAGACCTCCAGCATGGCATGCTTCAAGCTGGGTCTGCAACCTGAGAAGCAAAGGGCTGGATTTTCAGACACCAAGCATCTGAAGCTCCCAATGAGATCAGTGGAAGTCTGGGTCATGCTTGGAACACAGGATTGGGCCCTCTTTATTCTGTGTTGTGATTCAAGCACCGCAGGCAAGAGAAGTTTTTGTTGTGGAAAGACTGTTCTCAAAGGTCCCAAATTTAAGCTGAAGAGCTAGCTGTCACAGAAATCAGTGGATTATATTAGACTCTCTAAGCAGAGCCCATTTCTATCTCCTGGGTGGCAGAGAAGAGCTTGGAAACCTGAACTAAAGGCACTCCAGAGCAGGGTGAGGTGGTCCCCTGGCCCTCTGCCCTCCCCCAACTGCTTCTCCCTGCAGACCCTTCCCCCCTTCTTTGCTGTCAGATCCTGCTGTCCCTGAGTACATGGAAATGAGGGACATGTTTGAAAACACTGACCTTGAAATAAACATGCCTGTAATTTAATTTATCCAGAATTAATGCATTTTACCTTTTTTTGAAACTGTTACAGGTTTAACATAGGTACTCTATAAACATACTTTTAAGCAGCACTTTTGTGCTTAGCTATATGCAGTCTAAACTATGCATGGTATTTGTCCAAGCCAAAAGGCTTATGTTTTACCATATACCTCACTGGGCTTGGCCCCAGCAGAGTCAACAGTGTTTCGAGCTATGGTGACCCCAGAGCTCAGCATTGCTCCCACAAAGGCTCAATATGTTAATTCGCTCCTCACTCATAACTGGAACTGGGAGTCCTGGGCTCCTCCAAAAAATTATATGCAGATGAGGCACAAGGCAACCTGGTCTGCTTCCACTTTATTGAGGATGGACCACAATAATCATATGTGACAGGCTGAGAAAGAGGGCAAAAGAGAGCTCCTGGGTGAACTGTTTGGGGCCCTGTTTGGTGATGTTTGCTATACATTTAAGGCTGGTGAAGAAACAGGAATAATTGGAAATGGGAAAGAAGGCTCAGTTCAGCCTATATATAGGCCATGTTTTTTATAGTCATGCTTAGTGTTGACTACATTTGATCAACTTTATAGTTGGTTTCCATGACTGAGCATATGCTGCTTTTGGCAGCAGTTTAATGACTACCAGTGTAGTTAATGAGGTTTCCTTGTATTCGTATGTAAGACAAAGACCTTTTATCCCATGTTGACCAAGGGAGGGAAGGGGAACCTTCTTATATTCAAGGAAATGCATTACTTTCTTCATAAGTCTGGGACAAAACTAAGCTTTTCCTTAGAAACAGGAAATATTTCCTGAAAATTCAGACATTTCCTAGTAGAGAAGGGTTTTCCAAACTTCCAGTGGTAGCTGATCTTCTCGGGTGGTCCCCTAAGTCCTTCCTTACTTGTGTTATGATGGGAAAGATTCTTCTTCTGGACTGACAGCAGCTATATGTTCATTCTCAGTAACGCCAAGGTTTGCTTGCCTTATGTCTACTGACTTTATTGCAACTACTTACTTGAGTAAAACAAGCAGAAGTGCCCCCAGAGTTAGTTTATTGTTCTCCATCAAACATAGCTTTGTGATGATGCTGTCTGATATTTTTCTTCAGGTTTCTGTGTTGCATCTAGATTATCTATTGTAATTTCACATGAAGTCATTCAGATATGTAAAAGAAAGCGATAACATTCTGACTGGGCTTTACTAGCTCAGAGGTGACTGTTTTTGTATTTCCTGGAGAGATTTGAGAAAGTTCATGGTAGAACTGGGTGGAGAAACATGTTTCTTCCTTAGAGGACTCTGATATTTAGTTGTGTTCTGAATTGGAACAAACATCACAAAGCCAAAATGGAAGCCCAGCTCCAGGGACCCACACATAGCAGACTGCTCAGCACTGTGGGGGCCCACAGGCCCCTGGCTCTGAAGCTGGTAGTCCAGTGTTATAATTTAAGGAAATTTACTTGGTAACCCTATCCTTTCTGATGACTGTGAAACTCAAACTGAACTGGGCCTACTCACAGAAGTTAAAATACAAAATATTGATGACAATTGCATAGGTACAAGAGAATGTAAGCTTGTGGCTAGACCTTCTGAAAAGAAATAATGAGGCATCACTTCCAGCTTATCTTATTATATTTATGATGATTTCAGGCAGGCTCCTATTTGTCTAGTATGTAACTGTGAAATGTCTATCTTTGATTAATTAGTATAGTAAATATTTATTTGGAATTAACTCACGTTCATGTATAGGAAGAGACATTCTCTATATGGGCTTTGATAGGTGTCTCCTCCTGGTTTAGTTTTGTTTTGCCTCAGTGGTTCCCTTGATCTTCCAAGGATGAGTCCTCAAAAATGTTGTGTTTTTCCTTGTTGTTAATCAATTTCTTGATATGTTCCAACTTAGTGGAAATGGATAACCTCTTGTTACTGAGGAAGGTAATTCAATCAAACTTGGGACTTTCTGATAACCAATAATGAACACTTTGATGAACAGGATTTTCATATTAATTACTGCTTGGGATTCTCTCTTGATGTATACAACTACAAGAATGCTTTGAAGATGCTGAGCTAAAGGATATAAAAGAGGAATAAAACAGCGAACAGCACATGCTTCCAGAATGAGAAATCATTCTGACAAGAACTGCTCCTGCGCTCAGCTGATCTTCTAGGTGAACATAGATCCATGCATTAGAGAAGCTGACATGGATGAGAAACTATCACTGTACAGCTGAATACTGGACTTTGCTTTACTTTAGGCTCATTTAACAGTGAACACTTGTAGTAAATAAAGCCTTTGTCATTCATCGAACAAGTTGTTGTGTCAGTCCTTTATACACTAATCCTGAGCCCAATTTCATGACTTGACACTTTCCCCATAAATCCAAGTGTGATTCTGATATAAGTTAACACCCTCCTCACACTTTCCTGGACCACCTGCTCGTTCCTTATCTCCTAAGCTCTTGGTCCCTATTAACTTATTGAGAGGGTGCTATGAAAAAGGGAATCACAGGTGTTGAGGAGGTGGGCAAACAAGCTGGCAGGAAACTGGGCAGGTCCCCAGGGTCAGCAGGAATCCAACAGAATTTGATTCAAACCAATGTATCAACAGAAAGCCTACCAGCTTTGACAAACTGGCAAATTGGATGTAACCGTGTTTCTGAGATTGTCCAACCTAGGCTAGTAAGTATAAACAGGGAGCAAAGAGCATATTAACGGTTGTTGGAATCTCACTTCCATTACAGGAAGAGTAAGAGAGTGTTTATGTTCCATTTAACAAGCCTGCTCCTTACAGATAAGGCAGCATATGAATTGTGCAAGGACAGGATGGAAATTACATGTACTCCAACTGATGAATCAGTCTTGTTGCACTCTCAGCCTGTTTCTGCATTGTACAGTCTATACTGTCTCTTGTATTATTCCATATTAAGTTACGGAGAACAGCAGCATCAGTGATGTGCTGTGTTCTGTGGTGCGATGCCTGCCGTCAAAGGATCTCACACCATTTTAAAAAAAACAAACTGTCACTGAATCTCAAATCTCTCTTGGGAAATGGGTAAATAATATTATATTACTTAGCATATCAGGAAAATGATCTATAGAGAGGCCATGTGATGTACCCAACACCATACAGGGAACAGAAAGCAAAGTTGCGAATATAGTACACCAGTACTATATTCACATCAGTACACCAGTATTATTGGTATGGGGGTACACACACAGTTAAGGTTGTTTTGAGTTTATATAAACAGATGTATGTAATTATAGTGCCCACACATGGTAGAGGCTGGGCTGGGATTTACACAACTCTCTCTCTCTCTCTCTCTCTAAATGCTGCTCTAAATTTCATGGCATCAGGTTGTAAGTTATGTATCAGAACAGCAAAGGGTTAATATAGCCCAATTCAGTTTTCCATTGTTATATATTTTTTATGTGATGACTCATAAAATTTAACCTAACAGTTTCCTCTGGGGGAGTTGGGAATTAATCACAGGAAGTAAATACCGAAAATCAGCTTGTTGAAAGAAGAGATTCTTAATTTGCATTAATGGAATCAAATTTCTCAGCTGTTAGGATGTGCAGTCCTGAAAGCATATGTATTGGACACAGTCCTATTCTGCTATATTAAATACATTAAATGTATACAAAAATGTCACATATTTTCTATGTATCATGTTGATTTCTTACCGCCCCTATAATATTTACATAATATTAATGCCAAAAACAATAATCACCTTTAAAACTTTTCTGGAGATAAACAGTTACCTCAGTCCTTTATTTAATCCAGGTATTTCACCTAGTAACTATAAGGAAGTAGCTGCTGGTTTTCCTATACTGAGGCAATCTCAACTATGCCAAAAATTTTTTTTAAATTAATCTTTAAAAACAAACAGCCAAGAGAGAGAACATTTTATGAGTAATATATAAGGTCATCAAAACAAGAGTAAAAGTCAGCAGTATATTTTCTGCCTCTGCAAGATACAAACATCAGCAGTGAGTAAAGTTATCCCTTAACTGATGTGGAAAGAAACATAAAAATTAAATGATTGGTTCCAGGATGCATTGAAAATTAACCAGGAGAACCAAAATTAGCAATTACGAGCCCCTAGCTTTCTGTCCACACCTAGTTAATATTTGGTACAAGCAGGCCATGTTTAAATACGGAAGTGCTTCTGGCAGTGTTACAAGCTCATTAGGCCAAGATTCAACAACTAGATTTGTGTAGGCAGGGTGCCATTGACTTCATGAGGGTTCTGTCTGCACACATTCATTGCAGGATCCAGGCATCAATACTCATGAATTTGAGGAGATTAAGAGTGCAGGAATCCTATGGACATACAAAAAATACAGCCATCTGGGACTATAAGACAGGAAAGGTCCTTCTGTGCTACTGAGTCCAGGCCCCTCTGTTTCCAGGCAACTGTTAACACAAGGAATCCTCACTTCTAACCATGATGTGCAATACAAAGAACAAACCCCAAAAGATCAAGAACCCTTTATAACTTTGGTGTTATAGGTTAAGGGAGACAAGGATGGACACAAGAACACTGACAGGGAAGCAGCTGGTTCATATAAACTTAGAAGATCCTAGGAAAAAAAACTGTTCCTCACATTGAAGAGGAATGCACCCTTCACACACTGCCTGTGCCAATTTGTCCTAAAGAAAAAATGCCTTCCTGTCTTCAAAGTCAGCAATCAGTGAACATGTGCGGGATATAAGACAGCGAGCTGTTTGCAATGTTCTTGAATCTGCTGCCAGCACCTACATTTATACAGGACTTGGAACCTCCAGGGCATCGTACAGGGATAACCAACCAAGGGTCTCGTCAAGGAAGTCAAAGGAGCAGCCTATTCCAGAACGGGTGAACCTGAGAGGCTGTGTGTCTTATCTGTAACCATAGAACACATGAGCAACAAGACCAAGATCTGAATTTGGGGGTTTAGCTACCAATCTCAAGCTTATTCCAAATAGCATCCTCAGTTTGGGATGGTTCTATTGTAACCCCCAGAACTCGATTTACCAAAAACAAAAAAAAGTTTGACATCTGGAGCAAGTGAACACAACATCCTGTCTGTGTTGGTGCATCGCAACTGACGGCAGCCATTTCATAGCAATAGCATATAAAGAAATAAACTTCAAATACCACTTATATTACTCTGAGGTACATATTCAGCCCTCAAACACCCTTTGTGGGTAACAGGATTAAAATGCAATTGTGCTTTGCCTAAATCTTTGCAAACAACACAGTAAATACCCTGGCCATTTAGCAGTATACTTGGATGGAAGTCTAGGGATAGCCAGGTATTCAAAATGGAGCCTGACCTCATTAGATTCCCCAGCTCAGGACCACCCTAAATCTTTGGCTTCAGCATGCATAACGAACCTGGTGAGAAATCTCAGTTGGACTAGCTCTGGAGTAAAATATGTGCCCAAGTACTTAGTTGGATTAGATATGCAATCCATCATTGCAAACAGAGTTCTTTTGTCCTGTCCCTGGGCAATCACTTTTGCTATCCAAAGTTGTACTGCACTATCTGTGTATCGTATCGTTACACAGATAATTAGATCTAGCAGTGAAACCACTCGCACCTTTGTGAGCTGCGATCATGGCAGCTCTTGCTTCTCTGCCGATCTGCCTGGAGAGCTGCTGTGGGAAGCTTCCCTGGATCTCATGCTTTCAGTTTTCCTGGCTCCTGACCCAGCTCAGGTCTGCTACTGGACTCTGGCTTTGGGAGCTCTGCTCAGGTTTGTTACTTGGTCCCAGACTCCAGGGACCAAGTAACAAATTCCTGTAATTCCTCCTTTGATTTAGTATCTTGAACTCTAGCTCCTGCCCTCCCTTGGGCTCTTCGTCATTTTGGTGCTGTCTATAGGCCTCCCCTGGTGGCCAGCCCACAAGGCCAGGCTGCCTGCCAGTACCTGTGCCTCAGTTCTTACATAAATGAATGCATTAAGGAGCTTGTGTCTTGGGATCTTCATTCGCTGTTTGCTGTGAGAAGGCCAGGCTACAAGTAGTCCATGAATTCATATGTGAGGTATTCAGTGGATAATGTGCAATTAATATCAAGGATTCCTTAGGGATTTGAAAGACTAAAAGCATCAATGAGTAAGTACTTGTGCCTCAAATAATGTAGCACTTTTGCACATGAATAACTCAACAGTCATCTACTTGCAGTACATGCGAGTTACTATCTAAGAATGCAGTCTACAGGCTTTTGTCAAGATAGCTCTTTAAATAAATAGGTCCAAAGTGCTTTATATCACTGGTGAGTGCCCATAATGAATTGCCCGTTGGTCTCTCAAAGCTGTATCCAGGCTGTGTGTTCTAACTAAAGAACCACTTAGTCATCTTCTAATATAAAGACCCTGAAGTGGAGCGAGATATAATCTATTAACAGAATTGCATGAGAAGAAATGAACCTTTTTCAAATACACAGGGAGGATGAAGAAGGCACCAGGAAACGTGGGGCCCCTGCAAGAGTCTCTGGGCAATCTGGTGGTTGCGCCAGAGGAGAAAGCAAACCTCTTTAACCAATTCTTCACTTCCATTTTCTTGTGCAGGGACCAGGACTGCCCCGCTGTGATGCAAGACGGACTTGAGGGAAACGCCTCCAGACCTCAGGTTGGGGAGAACTGGGTTAGAGAGCTTCTGGAGGAGCTGGACGTGTTCAAATCAGCGGGTCCAGATGCTCTCCACCCCAGGGAGTTGAGGGAGCTAGCTGGGGTTATTGCAGGGCCCTTAGCACACTTTTACGAGCGCTCGTCGTGCTCGGGCCAGGTGCCAGATGATTGGAAGATAGCCAACGTGGTCCCCATCTTTAAAAAAGGGAGGAGGGAGGACCCAGGCAACTACAGGCCCGTCAGTCTTACCTCAATCCTAGGGAAACTCTTTGAGAAGATCATCAAGGAGCACATCTGTGATGGGCCAGCTTCAGGGA
>NW_017728947.1:99637315-99646544 GCF_001723895.1 Crocodylus porosus
GCAGCTAGGATCTGGAACCAACTTCCAAGGGAAGTGGTGCTGGCTCCTACCCTGGGGGGTCTTTAAGAAGAGGCTTGATGCCTACCTGGCTGGAGTCATCTGAGCCCAGTTGTTCTCCTACCCGGGGGGGGTTGGACTTGAAGATCTACAAGGTCCATTCCAACCTGACTTCTGTGATTCTATGATTCTATGAACCTTTCTGAGAGAGCAGGCTGAGTTCGGTCACACAAAAAAATTATTCTGCCGCCCTTCAAGTATCTGGAAAGCTAACTGCTTCATGCAGTTGAAGCCAGCTGAGAAACCAAGCAAGAGAGCTTGTGTGGGTTTCTTATAGCTCTGATGACTTTGGTGCACAGGATTGTTGTGTGTGGTGGCATCAGGTGCAGAGGAAGGAGAGAAGAGCGGGGAGGGGAGGACCATTCAGAAGTGCTATTTGTGCTGCTCCAACCATGCATGCTCCTCCTTTCACGACTTCTGTTTTAACCCAAACCTTTGATTCCCTCAGCTCCCGCTAAGAAACTGCACCCAACAAGAAAGCCAATCAGGGTGAGAAACATCACTGATCAAAGAGCCTTGTATTTCAGTTGCACCTCTGAGCCTGAGGCATGGAAAAGCTTAGCTTCCTGACCAGTGCAGTATTACCTATGAAGCTATTCTCTATGTGGACTCTGTCCTGTACATGATTACTTCTTTGTTTACTTTCAAATTAGTTATTTTTTCTGGTAATTTATTGCAGGAAAAAGGAAAGCTACAAGCAAATTCAATTGTGGAGGCATCACTTCACTGACTTGGCTCTGCTTATACCCAAAGCAAAGGTCAATGGCCATTCTAACATCTGTATTCATATTCTGAAAGAGTCCCATGACCTGAGCAGCCCCTCTGATGTACCATGGCTTGGGGCATTGCTAAGACTCTGCAATGGCCCAATGCAGCTGATGCAGGGGACTGTTCTTGTGCTATTGGATGGGACAGTGTAAAGGAATATGTCGTATCCATTTCTCTGGAATCCGGAGTGCAGTGTGCCTCCTCACAGTCGCCCACCATGCCTTGATGGAAAAAAAATGGGAAGCTGATGGTTGACCCCAAAGTAATGAGAACTGCAACTTCATTTCTCCAGATGAATCCTCTTCATAGGGCTCCAACCTCCCCTACACCTGTCCTCACCACCCCTTTTCATGTAGTTTGAATCATCTGTTCCTCATCTCCAGAGTAAAGAGCCCCAGGGTATTCCCGGCTGTCTGGAGTACTCCAGAGGCTCAACCTGTTACTTCAATTAGTCGTTTGAGGGTGGCACCTCAGGCAAGTCCCTGTAAATGCTTATTTAGTCCCCCCATCCACCCTTCTCAGGTGGTTGTGTTAAAGTCGCACAAACAATCTTTCCCTGAAGGCGTTACAATCCTAACTCTCTGGATCAGTGTGTCTTACACCAGCCTCCTTCTGGCAGGCTGAGGTCTCCCAACTTCCATGCCTCTCTGGCCTGTCACAATTCACTACTAGTCTTCTGACTTCCAGGACTTTACTCAGTGGTTCTGCTGTCCTGCTGCTATGGCAGTTCCCATGCCTCCGCACAGGCTCGCATCACTCCTACTCAGGAGATGCTGCTGCTGCTGCCCTCTCCAGGGAAAAGAGAGTCCTTAAACAAATTGGCTTTTGGCAAAACCCTATTGCCTTCAGCTCCCTCCATCACGTGCTTCTGTACCAAGAGCTCCTCAAGCCCAGCCCTCCAGGCACTTCCAGATTCATTCCTAGTAAATCATCATGGCTGCAGGGAACAGCCAGGAGTCTTTCCCTGATGGGAGGGTTTTCTCACTGTCCCCAGGGCCCCCTGCCAATGCTGACAGACAGGACTGGCTCCCCGCTGGTTCAAGGTAAGTCTCCGAGCTGGGCCACCTCCTGGCCTGGGTCTTGGGCTTGGGGAGCCATGAACACAGCTATCACTAGGTTCAACTACATAACAGGGGCTGAGGGTTGGCTCCCTGTTACAAACAGGGTGAGCACAGGGCAAGCCTATTCAGAGCAGTGGGACGTGGCTCAATGTGTAGAGACCAGCTTCTCTGTTGCCTGCCTCCTCCTGCAAAGCAGGAATGGCACATTTCCCTGGCCACGTGCTTCTCCACAGAATTCAGCCTGAACAGCATCCATCATGACCTCTGACCCTTCATGAGCTATTTCACATTCAGGCAAGCCCAAAGTTGTGCCTTTGCACTGATAAACATCTCAACACACTCATTCTACTTGTTGCAGTGTAGCCTTATTTTGCGTAGCTGCACTTTTTTTTTTGCTTGATTAAGCATCCAGCACAGAGACAATCCTGAGGTTACCAGACCAATTGCTTGCTGACTAATAGCAAAACCCATAGCAATATTCTACAATTTTGCAGTTATTCACACTCAATTACCAATGACAACTATTATCTCTCCATTTTCTGTTTAATCAGTTAATAACAGTGTTGGTATGTAGGCTTATATTCCAATGTTGCAGTTTGCAAGTTCCTTCCTTAGTATATGCAGAACAAGGCAGCTTATCTAAATACAGTTATCCAGAGCAAGCATTAGCATGGAAATCACAGGAGCCAAGTTAGGGAATTTCCCAACAGGCTTGCAAGGAAACAGATTATTTGTTTAGCAAGACTTCTATGCTATTTCTCAGAAGTTGCCTGCATGCATCACATCAAACAGGATTCCTTAGAGAATAATGATTTTTTTTCTGATGTAGAAAAAGTCTTGGATTTATATTTGTGTTAATCAACCAGCAGTTTCCTACCACTCATTCACAATCTGATAAACAAAGCCAGTTGCTGAGCCTTCCTTGTACAACTATGTCTGAGTACGGGGTCCATTAAAAACATTCTGATTTTGCCTTCAATCATAAGGTGACATTGGGTGCATCTACACGTGTGCTTTACTGCAGAGTTGACTAATTTGCTCCATACTAAACCGGAACAGTCTACATGTGTGCTGCTATGTGTCGGCACAGTAAATTAATTAACTCCACCGTAAGATAGTACTGTTGGGGATGGTACTGTGTTATGGCAGAGTCATTTACTGCACAGAAATGGACGTGTGGAGGGTGACTCAGACTGCAGCAGTTTGAGCCGGGGCAGAGCAGCCCCAGTCTGGCAGCAGACTCAGGGGGTTAGTCATATGGCTCCACATTTGTGGCACTTGCATGCTCCAGCCAGCCCCTTTGACACCCAGTGCTGACACCTGGAGCCCAGGGCTGACCCCTAAGCCTGCTGCCAGCCGGGCTGCTCTGCCCTAGCTCAAGCTGCTGTACCTGAAAGCAGCTGACTCCAAAGCAAACTGAGCCAGAGTTTATCACATTGCCTTAATGACACATGTAGATGCACCTGCTGTGATCTACTGTAACTTATCTCTAGTTAGTATATGGAACATTATCACAGGTTTAAAAATGCTATCTGAGCCCTGTTTGGAGCTAACAGAATAATTTCCATGAGAACACCCACGGGCCAAGCTAGGTGGACCATCTCATCCATCACTCCATCGTCAGGTCAACAGGGTGATGCAAAACAAGTTTAGGACAAAGAAGAATTCTAACAGGCTGAAAGCTCAATGGGATGTTTAGGCCTCTTATTCTGTCAGGACATGGTGGTTACTGTTTTCTCTGAAGTGGCTTATGGAAACTATTGACATTAGAGGTTAGGACTTCAGCATCTTCCAGAAGGAACCCCTTTGTGAGTTAGGGCTTTAAGAGCCTTTCCTATTTCCAGTAAAATCTGTGGCAGAGTCCTCACTGACTTCAGTGGTGTGGGACTGGATCCTACTTAGCATAAACTCAAAGGGTAACTGTCAGTTACTGAATCCCCACTGCCATCATTTGGATTTTCCCTGGAAATCTTTCCGGCAAGTACTAATGGAGCCTGAATCTGCTTAGCTGAGAGACCCTGTGAAATCACAGCTGGAACAAGGCCTAAATAAACAACAAACATTAAGCATGGAGGAAATACAAAAGTGATGCTTAAAATACCACAACTATGAAGTTTCTTTTATCACCTTGTTTTAGCCATCTCTCAGGAAAAATATTGTTTTTCCTGTTTTTGATTGCTGTTTTCCCCCAGCTCATTAAATGATGGCAAGTTATGACTCTCTCAGCCAAGAAGAGACCAAAAAAAAAACCTGGCATCAGCCTGGAATCAGAAATCTTACAACAATTTGGAAAGCCCCTCCACTCAGGGCAGGGAATAAAGAAGGCACACTGTTCACCAGGGATCCTGGTTTTCTGTTTTAAAATGACATATTCTTTGATTAAACATCAATGTTTTTCTGCTAGTAAAATGAAACACCACTATATATATAGCTATCAGTTTAATACAATTTTTTAATATATATTTACAATTTTAAAACAATTTGGAAGCCTGCCATTGCCTCAATCATCATCATAAAATAAATTCTAAATATCTATACATTTTGGCATTTGATTTTGGGTTTTTTATCGTTGAAAATCAGAGCTCCCCCAGCCCTCTTCACTTACCAGGATGCGGGTCCAGCTGTGGCTGTCCCCCCAACTGCTTTCTGGCTCTGAGCAGCCCTGGTATGCTGGTGCCCTGCCCATGCCATTGCCCCTTTCTCCTGACTCACAGCCCCTCATCCCTGCCAGCGTCCCTCAATCCCCACCCACAGTCCCCCCAGCCCTGCTTTGGCTCTCAGTCCTGACCCACTGCTCTTCCCTCCCAGCCCGGGCCCTGCTGATGCCCCTCATGCACAGCCCCCCAGCCCTGCTGGAGGAGGCCCCTAGCTGCCAAGGCTACAGGGCCAGGGATGTAGGTCTCCAACCCCCTGCTCCCCTCCTCCCCCCGCCAGCAGCACCCAAGCCCCAGCTGCTGCCCGTGGGAAGTGGCAGCAGCTGCTGCAGCAGAGCAGAGTGTGCAGCCTGGCTCCCCCTCCCTTACGGCTTGCATGGCTAGAGTGGAGTCCATGGGAGGGGATGTGGCCCCCAAGATTTGTGCGCAGGGTAGGGACGGATGTGGCCTGGTAGCTGCAGGTTCAGGGCTCCTTGCCCTGCTGCCCTCCCCCTGGGGGCTCTGCAGCCTAGCAGGCAAGATCTGACATGGCAGGGCACAAAGGGACAGGGTGGGAAGGGTTGGTGCCACTGCTGGGAGCCCTGTACCGCCATGACAAGGTGCCCCCTGCCTGCCTGGCAGCAATAAGGGTGGTGGCATGGGGTTGTGTACACTGCTGGGGCACCTCACCATGGCGATGTAAGGCTTGTGGCAGCAGCACATAGTCTTCCTGCGCTGCTCTGCCCTGATGCACTGGGTCCCACCCACTGGGCTGCTGAGGTGCTGGGGGGAAGGCAGCAGGGTGGGGAGCCCTGAGCGCACAGCCACCAGCCTGCATCCGCCCCCACCCTGTGCAAGTCTCTGGGGAGCATGTGCCCCCCCATGCTTCCTCCAGGGAGCCAGACCCCCCGACATCCCGGACGAGCTACCCATGGCTCTGTCCTGCTCCCCACCGGGGCCCTGGGGCCACGCATTCTTGAAGGCTAGAACTCTGCCAGCCTGAACGGGGAAACCCACCACTTCCTGTGTTTTCTCCTTAAAAAGAGAAAACCTGGGTGTTACTGCATTTTTCTGTGGCAAATGGAAAACCTGGATTCCTGGTGATCACTCATACTAAGTCCGAATACCACACTGTGATCATTGCTGAATCAAATCTCTTGGTAATGTAATTTCCAAGATTGTTCATCTACTTCTGTCTTAATATTCCCCCATTCTTTTCTTCGACTAAATTAAAATGTTGCAGGCTGAGCCAGAGGTGAAGGTAGTAGCCGTGTTGGTCTAAAAAGATATCACCTCTAGCACTCTGGCTACTTGTATGCTTAGATCAGCTAGACAGTTGCAAAACATTTTTTTCTTTATGTGCAAGCTTCCAGGCATGTGTGGCCTTCCTCAGGCATAGGAGATGTAAAGATTGTCAAATTTCTCCCAGGTAGAAATGAAAATTCATATTTCACAGGAGACCTGGAGATTGGTGTAAGGTCTCCTAGCCGGAAAAGTACATTTGTCATTTTATGCAAATTAGTTGGAGCAGTCTATTTCCCTCAGAGGTGTCTAATGGCAAGCAGGAGGTTGAAAGAAGCAAGATTCAACATCCCGCTTGTCGTCAGACACCTTTGAGGTAAATAGAGTGCTCCAACTTTATCTGAGCCTAATTTACATAAAATGAAAAACGAACTTTTCCAGCCAGGAGAAATTTTACAATCTTTGCATTCTCCTATGCCTGAGAAAGGGTGCATGTGCCTCAAAACTTGCAAATAAAAAAATTTTAAAAATTGCAACTGTCTAGTTGGTCTAATAAAAGATATCACCTCTAGCACACTGAGCCAAGAATTCACAGCACACCAAACAGCACTCAACCTAGGAAGCCAGTCAGCCTAGCTAGTCTGCTGGTGCACTGCCTGCCTGCTGTTTGTAACATCACACTATGAGTGTAGTGTTGGAACAGGTTGGACTTAAAACTTGTACCACAAGTATCCAGCTTCTGACTATCCCTTATGCTATGAAGTACCAGTCATGAGTTGGGCACACAATAAAGGGTTCCTCCCACATACAAACTTACAATCTTGCATACGCACTTACAATCTAAATTCTGTGCAATCCAAGTGCAAACACACGCAAATCACTTTGTCAGGCTACCCACTTCTTCCTCGAGGTAACCCAAAGGGCAACAACCCTCTGTTGTGATCTTTTGAATGGCAGTGAAGCAACAGCTGCAGTGTCAGTAGCTTTCAAAGATCCAAGTAGTTTCCCCATTAGATGTAATATTCTGCATGCGCAGATGTAACAATGCAGTAAAACTTTGGAGAGCGAAAATGATTGCAGAAGGGCAGAACAGAATTCTTAAGGGCAATGATGGATTAAATTCCTGATCCAACAAAGTACTTGGGCACTTGTTTTACTCTACTGGTTCTCAACCTCCAGCCTGAAGGCCAGATCCAGCCTGTGAGGCCATGTCACCCAGACCTGTCACTCTCCTGACAGGACCGAAAACTTGGCAGTGAGGTGCAGTAGCAGCATTAATTGCAGCTCTCTTCCTGCCAAATTTTCAAACGCATAGGGAGCTCTGTGGGCCAGATGACATGGCCCTGTGGGCTAACTTGCACATGGGGTTGAGCTGGCATGCAAGATCAGACTGCATGTGGTGCCAGGTCAGCACCTATGGCCAGATCTGGCATGCAAGACCAGGCCAGCATACTGGGTCACACCCATGCACTGACTCCACATGCCAACCTCATACTGAATTGGGCCCAGCACCATTCATCCAGCCCACGGAGCTAGAAGATTGAGCACCACTGTTTTACTCCAGTGCTAGCCCAGATGGGATTTCTCACCAGGCTTATTACACATGCTGAAGCCAAAGATTTAGGGTTGCCGCAAGCAGAAAAACCTATTCAGGTCAGGCTACATTTCGAATACCTGACTTTCCCTAGACTTCCATGCAAGCACACAGTTGATAGCCTGGGCTATTGGCTGCTTTGTTCGCAAAGATCTAAGCCGGGGTACCCAACCTCCAGCCCAGGGAGCCATGGCATCTGGCCTGGGGGGTCTCTATGGGTCAGAACATCTGGCAGCAGGAGAGCAGCGGAAGCTCCAAGCTGCCAGATCCAGCCTTGCCAGGGCCATCGACATGCAGTGGTGTCAGGGCTGGGCCTGATCTAAGCTGTATAATCACAAGAGTATTCTAAGCCTGCTACCTACAAAGGGTGTTTGAGAGCTGATTAAGTACTTCAGAATAAGTGACAAGAAATACTTACGGTAGGTTATTTGGAGTTGCTTTACTTAAATGTTATCAACATGAAATGTTCTAAATCACTGTCCTTCAGTTCCCATGTGAGTTAGCCATTACCAACTGTAATCAGCAGAACTGGCAGGAAGGCTTCCCACCAGCCAAAGCCGTTAGGCACATGTGACACTGCAATATAAGCCAAATAAAGTGGGCTTGACAGAACATTTACAGTCTCAAGGTACCACAGGAAGAATCCTAAGATCCCTATAATTCTCGCAACGTGTGTGCTCAAGAGGTGTGTTGAATTATGGCCTAAGTTGGGTCATTTCATAAACTGTAAGTATGACCTTTGTACCCCTCCCATTGCTAAGTAGCAGGGATGTTTGCAAGGCTGAACGCTGAGTGGGGGCTGTTTGCCATGCTAATGCTAATGCTGTATTTCAATCAGCTAGTAAATGCTGGCTTATTTTGGGAAGGCTGCTGGTGGTCACTACAAAGTCTTACTGGTCACATCCCTTCTCTGCAGGAATAGTGTCACTAACCAGAATCTGACTGCAGCCCATGATAAGGGCTGTGGGTGGATCTGGGAATTTGTAAATGGGGGTATGGGAGATGCCACTGGCACCACAGGAGTGGCTCAAGCCAACCCCAGCTAGCAGAATGCAGGCAGCAGCAGCTGCTGGGGTCTTTTTTGAGTTAGAGTCCCTCCCTGCCCTGGTTATTCAGGTATTCCTGCTCTTTATTCGGGTTTCTCATATGTTCTTCACTGGGTGGGAGAAGGAACTGGAAGAGGTGGACCACCCACCACTGCTATCCCGGGCTCAGCCCAGCCCAGCCCCACACCTTGTATAGCTGCTCCTTGTAACTAGAGCCCCTGGGCCAGTGAGGGAAACACAGTGGAAGAGGAGAGAGCAGGTATCCACTCACTGCCACTACTGCCAAGGCTGGCCAGCAGCTGGCACAGCTGCTCCCTGAAGCTGGAGTGGTATACCAGTGGCCTGGGGTTTTCCCTGCCTCTGGCCAGCCAGGGAGAGCAGAGGATGGATCCCCGCCTTCCTCACCTGCTCTCTGCTCAGTCCTTTTGGCCACCTCCACCAACTCGAGGCTCCAGCTGAGCCTCAGACTCATAGTTCATAGTTTCATAGTTAGTAGGGTTGGAAGGGACCTGAGCAGATTATCGAGTCCTACCCCTTGCCATGGCAGGAAAGAGTACTGGGGTCAAATGACCCCAGCAAGGTGTACATCCAGCCTCCTCTTAAACACCCCCAGGGCAGAAGCCAGCACCACTTCTCTTGGAAGTTGTTTCCAGATCCTAGCCGCCCTGACCGTGAAGTCGCATCTCCTGTTATCTAGCCTAAATCTACCCTCTGCCAGCTTGTGACCGTTATTCCTGGTCACTCCTGGTAGTGCTCGGGGGAACAGGGACTCCCCCAATGCCTGACTAGTTTGTAACAGGCCACGAGATCCCCACTCAGCCTTCTCTT
>NW_017728947.1:99646644-99655840 GCF_001723895.1 Crocodylus porosus
GGTGCGGCCCTCCAGCCAGTTGGCGACCCATTTGACTGTGTGGGTGTCGACACCACAGTCCCCCAGTTTCTTAATGAGAACAGGGTGAGAGACAGCGTTGAAGTCCTTCAGAAAGTCCAGAAGGACTATGTCCACTGCTACCCCTGCATCTAAGGATTTGGTGATCTGGTCGTAGAAGGCCACCAGTTTGGTCTGACAGGACCTGCCTCTGATGAACCCGTGTTGGTTGCCCTTAAGCATGAAATCCCCTGTTGGCCCTTCATGGGCATGCGCCGGAATAATTCTCTCAAAAAGCTTGCCCAGGATCAAGGTAAGACTAACTGGCCTATAGTTTCCTGGGTCCTCCTTCCTCCCTTTTTTGAAGACGGGAACCACGTTGGCCCTCTTCCAGTCCCCTGGCACCACACCAGAGCACCATGAGTGCTTGTAAAGCCATGCCAGGGCTCCTAAAATGACCTCTGCCAATTCCCTCAGTACTCGAGTACCTGTACTCAGTTTGGGTGGAGATCGTCCGGACCAGCTGATTTGAATACAACCAGTCCTTCCAGAAGTTCCTTGACTAGATCCTCCCTGACCCTTGGCCTAGGTGTGCCTCTCCTGGGGCCTGAGGAGGACCCAGCGGGGAGGTGGCTGTTCCAGTCCCTCCTCAGGAAAATGGAGGCAAAGAAGTCGTTAAATAGGTTAGCTTTGTCCTCTGATGTGAAGACCAAATTTCTTAGTGTGTCCTGCAGGGGCCCCACATTTCCCGGTACCTTCTTTTTGCCCCCTATGTATTTAAAAAAGGACTTCTTGTTGTCCTTGATCCAGGAAGCTAGTCCCAGTCCCATCTCCACTTTGGCCTTCCTCCACAGGGGACCCTGGTGGCAGGGCTTCAGGCAACTGGAGCTGTGGGCATGTGGCCTTCATTGTTCAAGAGGGGTGTGACCACACCTGGTAAGGGCCACCAGCCCAGTCTCAAACAGGCAAGGACTCACCCTGGTAAGGAAGCCAAAGTCAGGCCAGTAAAGGAGGGCTCTCCCAAAGAGACTGAAGAGTCTTGCAGCTCAAGAGCCCAATATTGGTGCTCTAGAGCTAAAGGTTCTTACCTGTGAATATGACAACTTTGATCCTGGCAAGTAATGGGGCTCTCCCTAAAGCCCGCTCCTTCCCCCAGCCCCTTTGTGAAGGCAAAGCCCTATAACCAACAAGCCACCCCCAGCTGCCCATGTGGTCAGGAACGTGCTGCTCTGACAGTCTGTCACTGCTGTCGCCTGTAGCGCCCACCGGATTCTGATGACCTTTTGAATCCACGTGGCATGCTTGCATCTAAAATTAGAGCTCCTTATCCACAGCATGAGGCCACACTGTGACACCTACAACTGGCTCTGTTTGAGAGAGCTCAGAGAAACTCTGGCTGCTAGCAAGGCAAAAATCCCTCTCCTGCTGGTCTTTAAACATTAAGGCAGACACAAATATTCCTCCCTACCTAGATGGGCTGAGATATGCAAGTGGCTCCGTTTATTCTGCAAAATTGATTGTGACCCTTGAAAAACTGCTTTTGAACAGTCAAAAGGGTGTCAGGTAACAGTAGGGCTGGCTACTGCCAGCGTGCAGGCAAGTGCTAAAAACCCGCTTGACCTACAAGGTGCCTGCAGTGAGAGGATTCAGGCTCAGACAGTTAACTTCAACACTTACATGAAGTACTTAAGACGGGCACAAGCCAGAAGGTGGCTGGAACAGAAGGAAGGAATGGGTAAGTAATGCACTGAGCAAATGTTTTGTTAAGTGTTATACTGGGGACACAGTGCTTCCCTACATACGTTTGCTTGTCTCCCCAGGAGACATGTATTCCCAGTGCTCATTTTGTATTGCATAGGGTTAACTGCTGAATGTTAATGTCAGGACAGATGTGGGCATTAACCAGTTCTTAATGGAACAGTAGGGTATCATCGGCAATCCCTCGCAGGCAAGGATGATTGTCTTCCATGCCTTCTTGATCTGTGGGTCTGAAGGAGGAGGCCAGTAAGGAGTAACCAGGGGGGATGGTGAGATAAAACTGTGGTGCTTCACTCTCAAGGGATCTCAAAGCATTTTCTAATCTCATAATGCTCTCCACCCCACCGCAGATACAGTAGTTATCACTACAAGCAGATTACACATGGGGGGACTGAAGTACAGAAGTGTTAAGTGACTTGTTCTAGTTAACAGGGCCGTTACACGAGTCACCACTGGAAGAGTCTGGACTAGCACCCAGGTCTTCAGTCTTCTGATCCAGCTTCTGCGACGAAGAGCAGTGAACTGAAAGTGCTGGGTCCCTTCCAGTCAGCTCTGCCTGAGTCTGCTACATGTTTAACAAACCCATTTCTGCTCCTCTATCACTGCCAGATGAGAAAGCTAATCCTCTTACTGGCAGATAGCCAGGCACATATTGTTCATGCAATTTCTGGCAAAGATGTTTCAGCCAAAATCTTCAAACAAATGGGATGTGAGAATGCTTCCTACATTTGAACACACCTTACACCCGTTTCCCTACCAAGTCGTAAAGAAACAGTGAAAGTGAACACATCGATGAAAGAGACTCCTCCTATCACTGCCCATTTTACCAAAGGTTCACAGCAGAGCCAGTTTTCTAACCCATCCTTCCTTACTACTCACCGTCAATAGATTTTGCAATATTATAACATAGCTCGGATATGGCGCTTAAAAAATATCACTACCCCCATTTCTCAGATGGGAAACCAAGGCATGGAAGGGATTTGCCTCAAATCACAAAGCAGTTCAGTGACAGAACCAAGAACATAACTGAAGATAAGACATACCTACCCTGCATTTTGAACATACCAGTGACAGTTGAGCCCCAAATAACACTTCGAATATGGACTCCTCCTCCAACATAAATGTCAGTATGAGCATTTTCACCTAACCTCAGATATGGATCCCTCCCTCCAACTTAATCTCACAGCATGGGCATTAGTTTTGAATTCCTGGACTCAAACCCACATGTTTCTGGTTTTGATTCTGGGGTGAAGCCAAAACCAGAAAAGCCCTTTTTAGAAGATCAGTTCAGATGTGACATAAAATGGCTGAAATAGCACAAGAGCAGCTGCTTATGCAAGGTCTGTGCCTTTTAAATTTAATTTCTCAAAAGGTCTGCTCAAAATCCAGCTACATTTCTAACTTAGGGGACTCCTTTAACCTGTATTCCAAACATTAGTCTAAATATTATAGCTCTGAACATGTGCCATCTTTTCCACTTGCCCCAGTACCTTATTTATATCTTGGCTAACAGATCTCATAGAATCATAGAAACTGGGGCTCTCCAGCCTTTGGCTTCCACATCTTTTTAGTGAAAAGCCTGTCATTTTGGAGGTCCCTCCCATATCTTGTTTTATCAAAACCTCAGTTTATTAACCTGCAGGGCACAACACAGGACCTTTGCTCAGGCTTTTGGCCATGTGGAAACAAGTTGGAAAGCTCTGGGGCTATGAGGATTATGGAAAAGCAAAGAATGGATTTTTATTTGGTCTTATAAAGTGGTTTGGCACAAATCCTATGATACAGGGACAGTTAGTTATTGTTTAAGGGTGGCATATAGGTTCTTGGTGGCAGGAGTATATCTGGACTACTTCCATGATGCTCTTAAGAGCACTGCTGAGTGTCCTCTTTCTGCTCCACACATACCAAACTGAAAGGAGGCAGAGAAGCCTGCGGACATATGTCATCATGGATCTCCAGTCTGTAGCAGACAGTGATCTTAAGAGCAGCAGAGAACAATGATTCAGGGGCCTTCACTGCTTCATTCCAGGTTTGATGTGTGTAGGAGAATGGGGATGGGACCTGCTTCCTAGCACCTCTGTTAACCATGCAAGCAGTGTAGATCCAAGGTTAATGGCCAGAGACCAGCGTATCTGAGGATCTCCTTTCTCCCTAGGCGGGGGTGGATTAATGCATGGGCCCACAGGGAACAGGCTCCCTGGGGCACCAGGGGCATCACGGCCCAGGCGGGCATCCTGGCCAGGAGCATCTGGGGTGGGCAGCATGCGCCTCCTCCCCTCTAGCCGGGCCAGATCCACGGGCTAGGTGTGGGTGCAGGGCTCCCTGCAGGCAGCAATGGCTTCCCGGGGCTGCCTGCTGCCAAAAGGCCCCATTGGCGGCCCTGCTCCCACTCCCTGTGATATGTGGGTGGCCACTGGCACCACCACCACTGGGACAGGACAGGACAGCCCTGGCTGGCAGAGAGGCAGGCAGAGAGGTGGGCGGGCGGGCAGCCAGGGGTGGAGCTCATGTCCCCCTCCCCAGCCAGCCCCAGTCCTGGCCCATCCCATGGCGCTGAGGGACTGCAGCTCCAGCTGTGCAACACCCGCCAGGCAGAGAGGCCAGCTCTGCCTTCACCGTAGCAGTGCTCATGCTCCCTGGCTTGCCCTGGACATGCCAAGGAGGCTGGGTGGCCTGAGCTGTAGCCCCCTGGCAGGTGCAGAGAAAACCTGCGTTCACTGGGGGGGGGCCCTCCAATTTTCTGTTTGCCCAGGGCCCCAGTAAATCTTAATCCGTCACTGTCCCTAGGCCAGATGGTCACAGGTATGGTCAGCAGGGATGCCTAAGCTGGACTCCTTGCAGGAGAGCAGGGCGCTGTCCAGGCATTGTCAAGACTCTACAACATGGGTCTCTCTTCTATGGGCCAAAACAGGCCCAACCTCAGGCCACACTGCAGAAGCGAGTGGCTTGAGAAGAGATCTTGGGAGGGTGGAGAGTATTAGACAAGGAAAAGGGGGGAAGGGAGCTTTTGCTGGCAGCTGGCCACTTCATTCCTGTGACAGGATGACATTAATGCCACTGGACCTATATATCAAGGTCTACCCAACTCGAGGAGCCGGCTGGCTGATTTCATGGGCAGATTTTCATCGGCATTTTTGAGGGCTTACTATGGCCAGTCCCCACTCCCCCAATGCCTCTGATTGGCTGAGGGGCTGTGGTGGCCCCACCCTCCACCGCTGACTGTGGAGAGAGCTGTTCATCATTTGGTCCCATCCCTTGCCACTGATTGGTGGAGAGAGGTAAGGCTGTGTGACGAGCAGTCCTCTCAGCCAATCAGTGGTTAGGGGCAGGGGCAGCAGCCCTCTTGCCCACTTGCCTTCATGCCAGCAGCCTCCCTCCCCTCTTCCCTGAGGCGGGTTGTAGGGCTGAGAGGACTACAGGCTCCCACTTGGGAGCCAGCATTTTATTTTTAGTACGCTTTTTACTTCCTGTGGATTCCAATTTTACAATGTCCGTGAACTCCACACACTCATGATTTGGTAAGTCCCTAATTATTTGTACCGGTGTAGCAAGCCTACAGCTTTGTTACTTGCTACACAACAGTAACAAAAACCATCCAGGCCTCTGCACCTGGATAAAGCATTATATAAACTGAAATAAAAAACAATTAAACAGAGAGAAATGAAATCAAGAAAATTATTACTCTACATTAAAAAGAGAAGTCTATAAAAGCAATCTTTTTAATTATTTTTTTTATTGACCCCTCTCAGGAGACAACATTTTTACACTTTATTTGAAGAAGGGAAGTTCTGAGAATCACCATCTGCAAAACTCTCACATTCCTGATCCATATGTACCTATGCAAGGCTTTCTCTGATGTGCTCCAAGGAATGCTGCCCAGTGCAGTTCATGTCACCTACAATGCACACACTCTGTCTTAAGAGTAGAAAAAGGGAAAGCAAAGGTGGGTATCAATTTCCTTAAAACAAAGAAGTGTGTGCTTGAACAGACCTAGCTTAATTTTTTTTTTTTGTGAAATAATCTATAATTCATAGAATCATAGATTCATAGATGTAGGGTCGAAAGGGACCTAAGTAGATCATCAAGTCTGACCCCCTGCCCTGGGCAGTAGAGAACACTGGGCTCATATGACCCCAGCTAGGTAATTGTCAAGCCTCCTCTTAAAGACCCCCAGGGCAGGAGCCAGCACCACTTCCCCTTGGAAGTTGGTTCCAGACCCTAGCTGCCCTGACTGTGAAGTAGTATCTTCTGATGTCCAGCCTGAACCTACTCTCAAACAACTTATGGCCGTTATTCCTTGTTACTCCGGGAGGTGCTCAGGTGAACAGGGTCTCTCACATTCCTCGCTGGCCTCCCCTGGCAAGTTTGTAGATGGCCACCAGGTCCCTTCTCTTGTGAAGGCTGAACAAGTTCAGGACCTGTAGCCTCTCCCCATAGGGCCTGCCCTGCTGTCCCTGGATCATATGAGTGGCCTCCTCTGGACCCTCTTGATGCTGGCCACATCCCTCCTGAAGTGCGTCGCCCAGAACTGGACACAGTACTCCAACTGCGGCCTGACCAGTGCTGCATAGAGAGGAAGGATCACCTCCTTGGCCCTGCTTGTGATGCATCTGTGGATGCATGACAAGGTGCGGTTGGCCTTCCTGACTGCATCCCCACATTTGTGACACATGTTCATTTTGGAATTGATAATGACTCCAAGATCTCTTTCTGCCACTGTGCTTTTGAGAAGGGAGTTCCCCAACCTATAGGCATGCTGCTGGTTCTTACAGCCCAAATGTAATATCCTGCACTGTCAGTATTGAATCCCATCCTATTCTCATTCGCCCACCCCTGTAACCTGTCCAGGTCCAGCTGTATCCTGTCCCTCCCTTCTAGCATGCCCACCTCGCCCCAGATCTTGGTGTCATCAGTGAATTTGAACAGAGTGCTTTCCACCCCCTCATCCAAGTTGCTAATAAATAGATTAGTGCAGACCTAAGGACCAAGCCGTGGGGGACCCCACTGCTCACATCCCTCCAGGTTGAATATGAGCCATCCACCATCAGTCTCTGGGTGCGGCCCTCCAGCCAATTTGCGACCTAACTGTGTAGGCATCGATGCCACAGTCGCCTAGCTTTTTAATGAGAATGGGGTGGGAGACAGTGTCAGAGGCCTTTTTGAAGTCCAGAAAGACTACATCCACCGCAACACCTGCATCCAATGAATTTGTGACCTGATCGTAGAAGGCAATCAGGTTGGTCAGACAGGACCTGTCCCTAATGAACCCATGCTCGTTACACCTGACCATTGTCCCTCCTGCTGGTCCTTCTCAGATGTGCTCCTGGATAATCTTCTCAAAGAGCTTTCCCAGGGTCAAAGTAAGACTAACGGGCCTATAATTGCCTGGGTCCTCCCTCCTCCCTTTTTTGAAAATGGGGACCACATTAGCCTTCCTCCAGTCGGCTGGCACCTGGCCAGAGTACCACGAGTGCTTGTAAAGCTGTGTCAGGGGCACCTCAATAACCCCTGCCAATTCCCTCAGCACCCTGGGGTGGAGAGCATCTGGACCTGCTGGCTTGAACATGTCCAGCCCCTCCAGAAGTCTCCTAATTCGGTCCTCCCCAACCCTAGGCCTAGCAGAGTCTCTCTTGAGTCCATCCTGAATCTCAGGGGGGGAGTCCCAGTCCCTGCACAGAAAAATGGAGGCAAAGAATCCTTGATCTACAGTCAGGTGCTTACTGTGAAGGCTACAATAGTAATAGAAACACACTACCACTATTTTGAGAGGATAGGGATCCTCTTTTTCTACTCAAGCCATGAGTAGGGAGTTACCGATATTCCAATTTCAGGTTTTTGCGGAAAACACAAAATCAGGTGTCTTCTGCTAAAAACAGCAGTCTCCATGATTTCGGCAGAATCACCCAACACCCTCCCCCCCCCCAAATACCAAGAAACAAAGAGAAAAACGGGAAGCCCTCCAGCCTTGTAGCACATGGGGTGAGAGAGAACTAATGAGAGAGTGAGCCTGTGGGTTCGGCTCAGTATGGGTGCCAGTCCATGGTTTTGGCCCCTCAGCCAATCCGCAGTGAGGAGTGGGATCACCGGGGCCCCTTGGCCAATCAGTGGCACTAATGGAGGGAAGGGGAGCCTGCCATGAAAAGACCATGAAAATGGCAGCTGGCAGCACAATCTAGTCAGGGAGGCACTCGGAGCCCAGGGGATAGCTAGTATGGGGGTCCAGGAAAGGTGGTCCTTCCCCAAGGAGGCTATCCTTGGGGCACAGCAGGACACAATTCCTCTGCACAGGAAGGCGGGAAAAGGGTCCAAGAAAACTTCATGGCTGAATGAGGATATCCAGGCTGGCCTGAGGGCTAAGAAAAAAGCGTACTGGCGGCGGAAGCAGGGGGCAGGGACAAAGGAGGAGTACACCTCCCTGCCCCGAGCTTGTAGGGATTTGGTAAGGAAAACTAAAGCAGCACTGGAGTTTAGATTAGCTTCTGGGATTAAGGATAACAAAAAGTCCTTTTTCAAGTATATAGGTAGCAAGAAGAAGTCTCAGGGTAACAGTGGACCCCTACGAGGCAGGGCAGGGCAGGGCAGTTGGTGATGGATGCGCGAGAGAAGGCCGAACTCTTCAACAAGTTCTTTGCCTCCGTGTTCCTGTCCACTGACAATGGGGTGCTCTTGGATGACAGTGTAGAGAGGCCCAGGAAGGATGTGAGTCCCCCGACTGTTAGTTCACACCTAGTTAAGGACTACCTGGAGGGCTTAGATGTGTCCAAGTCAGCAGGCCCGGATGACCTTCATCCGCGGGTGCGGAGGGAATTGGCTGGTGTCATTGCGGAGCCATTGGCACAGCTGTTTGAGGACTCCTGGTGCTCAGGCCAAGTCCCTGAGGACTGGAAAAGGGCCATCATGGTCCCTATTTTCAAGAAGGGGAGGAAGGAAGAGCCTGGCAACTACAGGCCAGTCAGCCTCACTTCTATGGACGTAGTCTTTCTAGACTTCAGCAAGGCCTTTGACACCGTCTCCCACCCCATCCTCATTAAAAAACTAGGCAACTGTGGCATTGATGCCTACATAGTCAGATGGATTGCAGATTGGCTCAAGGGTCGTACTCAGGGGGGGTAGTGGACGGGTCATATTCAACCTGGGGGGAAGTGGGCAGTGGAGTACCCCAGGGCTTGGTCCTGGGGCCCGCGCTGTTCAATTTCTTCATCAGCTATTTGGATGATGGGGTGAAATGCAACCTGTTTAAATTCGCTGATGATACCAAAATTTGGGGTGAGGTGAACACACTAGTAGGGAGGAAAAGACTGCAGCCAGATCTGGATAGGTTACAGGAGTGGGCTGACATAAACAGGATGCGTTTCAATACTGACAAGTGCAGGGCGCTGCACTTAGGCAGTAGTAACCAGCAGCAAGCTTATAGAATGGGAAACTCCCTTCTTGAGAGCAC
>NW_017728947.1:99655940-99692964 GCF_001723895.1 Crocodylus porosus
CAAGAGGAGACTGAGGGGGGATCTTGTGGCTGCCTACAACCAGACAGGTCTTGCTCCCCCTCTATGCGGCACTGGTCAGGCCGCAGCTGGAGTCCTGTGTCCAGTTCTGGGCACCGCACTTCAAGAAGGACTTGGAGAACCTGGAGAGGGTCCAGAGGAGACCACTCGTATGGTTGGGGGCCACCATGGCCAGCCCTATGAGGAGAGGTTGAAGGACCTGACTCTCTTCAGTCTCCGCAAGAGGAGACTGAGGGGGGATCTTGTGGCTGCCTACAACCTTATCAGTGGCTAGTAGCAGGGACTTGGGGAAAGTCTGTTCACCAGGGCCCCCCTTGGAGTCGCCAGGAACAACAGCCACAAGCTGAGGAAGGATAGGTTTAGATTAGATATTAGGAAGAACTGTTTCATGGTTAGGGTGGCCAGAGCCTGGAATAGGCTTCTCAGAGAGGTGGTGCTCTCACCTTCCCTGGAGATCTTCAGGAGGAGACTGGATAGGCACCTGGCTGGGGTCTTATGACCCCTGCCACCCCCAGTGCTCCTTCCTGCCCACGGCAGGGGGTCAGTCTCGATGATCTGTCTAGGTCCCTTCCGACTCAGTGATTCTATGATTCTATGATCTGGCCGTGAATTTTGGATTTTTCAGCTGCGATGTAGGTAGACCTCTGGTCATGAGCTATGGCCTATCTAAGACCGGGGGACCAAACCTGCTTTCATTTATGACACAGGGAACCCAACAATTTCATCAGATTTTCACCCCATAAATATATTCTCATTTTACTATATCTGTTCAAATTTTCAATCCATGACAACTTCATTATCAATGGGCAGCAAATTAATGTAGAGTTTTTTTAGCAGAAGTTTCCTTCCTATTGAAATTATCTCCTTGGATTAAAATATTAATGGCTAAATTATCTCTATCCTTTAGGTATTTCTAAGGCACCTCTGACATCACCCTAGCTCTGAAACCAATGCTATTGGGTTTGAATACAGTGGAGCAAGATGTTGCAGCTGGGGGAGGGGAGGGGGTATGCCTAGCCACCTACACCTGCAGATAATGCTCCAAGCCCTATGGATTTGCTGGTGTGGATGTTTGGAGATGTCCCCTATGAGATGTCCCTGTCAAGCCTTTGGTCTCTAGTGTGCCTTCAAGATGGCAGTAGCATCCTTGGCACACTCCAGGGATTTGAGTGGACCTCTATGTATAGGTAACTGTGGTGTGAACAGGGCTGTCCTAGTGGGGACACACTGGTGCCAAGGTGCAAAGAAGCCCACTGATTTTAGCAAGGATCTGTGCAAAACACAAGGTGAAAGTGCAGAGGGTGAGTGTAACAGGGAACCCTAGCCCTGTTACCAGGGAGCAGAGTGACCCCTTTAAATCCATAACCTTTCGGGTGTGGCCAGCCGGTCCAGCAGGGGTTAAGGATCAAGCCACACCAGCTGGTCAGGTGACAGGAAGGAGAAAGCCAGAACCATGTAAACCTCAAGCGGAAAGGGCCAAGGAGGCAGCAGAGAGGGAGACTCCTGATGACTATGGAGCAGCTGCAGCAGCCTCCTTGGGAAGAATACGCCACACTGTGAGGCAGAAGCACAATCACATGTAAGTGGGCACTTTGCTTCTCTTCTTTTATTTTCCTTATATGGCCATAGGGGCCTATGGTTGATGTTTAATGTTAAATGCCATTGGTTTGTGGCTGAGGCTGTAGGGGAGGAGGAGGCCTCATTAGTGCTGAGGATGCTGTGATAGAGAGCTCAAGAAGCTCTCCTGCACTATGGGTGCAACACTAGGGCCAAGAGCCCAGAGTTGCTTGAAGGGAAGATAGAAGCCTTGGAGCCAGGTCCTAGAGGGTGGACTTAGGTGAACGGCCCTAAATTCAGAAAGAGGGGCAAAGCCAGAAGGGGCTGAGGCCTCAACAGCCTGGTGCCACAGGGGCACAGTGTAGGAGGGCCAGTAGATCTGGTGTTGTGGCAAATAAAGGGGGGAAAGCTGATCCCCAGGGGAGGAAAATTCAGCAAAATTTGGGGCACACTCACCAGTCTATTCAAAAAAAAAATGCAGCCAAAAACGGCACCCTATCACAGTGAGTTGTAGAATCAGGGACTAGACCATGTATTCTTGAAGCTACTTTGATGCCTACCTCTTAATGAAGTCAGTAAGAGCTGGGTAGTTAAGTATCATGTCTGCTAATAGTGAGTCTAGTACAGCAAGGATTAACAGGCAACCGGGGCCAGAAACCCACATGTGGTCTCCTGATGGACATGTTTTACCTGTGGAAGCCATTTGGCTAGGGAGCTGTGGTCCTCATATCTGGTTCAACTTCTGCATTCACTCAAGTTGCTGTTCCAAGTTCCTTCCAGATTCTAGTTACTTCTCTGATTTCTGGCTTCTGCCCTTGGCTTGTCTTCTGGTTTTCTGACTTTGGTTCTGAAACGAGGCAGGTTCAGACTTCCTGATTCTTGTTCCTAGCCTCAGCACTAAACACAGGGCCAGATCACCCAGGCCCTGGTCATTCAGCTGGATTAGCTCAACGGAAAACTGGGTGCTCAGGGAAGATTGAATCTACGCCTGCAATGGCTGAAGCTCTGCAGTACTTGTAAATGCAGGTCCATGCCTGTCTGGCACATTACAGCCCTGCTCAGTCTGTCTGCCCAACTGAATTAGGAGCTGAAGGCTGAAACCAACGTAAGTTTAGTAGTGATGCCAGAGACTCCAAGGATTGCTCCATCAGAGCCAGTTGCAGTGTCACTAATGTATGCCCCAACCAAACCAACCTGGGCATGGTCATGTTAGCCAAGATGCACAGGGGGAACTAACTCCTCGGGAACAGTATCTTCAGGTATAAGGGTGTGTACAGAATTTACTTTTTTCCACTATTTAAAGGGCTTTATTGCTATGACTTAGCAAAAGTGCACAGCTTTACAGCACTTTAAAAATGAGTACAGCACTTTAAATTAACCCTCATTAAATGAGGTATTACATTTGAAGTGCTGTATTTTACAGCACTTTAGCAACCTACAGCGCTTTAAATAACTTTTGTATACTGGTCAAATTTCTGGCAATTCCACTGGTATCTCATGGGCTTTGCAAGCTTGGCTAGTGTGCCATGGTACCACCAGTGAAGATGGGTGGGGGGGTGAAAGGGACACGCCACAAGTGAAAGGGACACGCACACACACCCTGAGACTGTGTGTGGCTGAGGGGGCAAACATTTGGACATGCTGTGGGTGGGGGACAGACACACACACATACACACACATATACCCCTGAGACCCTGCTTGGTTGGGGACCAGATACTTGGAGCTGGGCTGTCAGCCTGGGTGAGAGCTCCTGCCTAGCTTGTGGCAGAAGCTGAGTGACAGCCTCTCATCCCAGCTCCACTTTTTCCACTGCTCCGCTGCTGTCCACAGTCTCCTGCAGCCCCAGGACACTGCAGAAGTGCACCCACCTCCTAGCCCAGAAAGTGCAGGGAGGCTCAGAGCCCCCCTGCTCTCCCAAGCACTGCACTTCTGTCATGTTTAAGAGTATTGTAACTTTGTAGGGCTATAAAAAGTGCTCTGAATTATATCACTGTACACCATGCATGGAGCATTTCTGTAAACACCCTAAGGTTTTAAATAAGTCACATGGCTCCTTTTTGATGGTCCCAAATGTGACTGAAGAGCTGAAGCTGGGTTACAAACCCTGAGGCTGGCCCTGAGCCCTGTCATACATTACACTCCAGAATATTGGCTCTGTGTATCCAACCCCACCTGTCATGAGGCCACCCAGTGCTTCCATTCCCAGCAAAGCCTGGAGGAGGACACGAAGGGTAAGCTAATCCTGATCAAGTCCTCCACAGAACTGAATGTGCTCAGCCACCTCTTCTTTAACTTTAAATTCCCTATGAGCCAATGGCTTCATCTATGTGCCTGCCCAAAACTGACCTAATCTGGAGCAATTATCTAGGCCTAAGCCCTGCATGAAGCAAATAGGGCATGAAAATGAATTATTTAGGTATTCAGATTACCCAAGGGAGAAATGCCTTACAAAATAATAAGCTTGCAATAAACTGCAAAGCCAACTCAAGAGTCAGTTCCAACCCCACACCATCTTAATTAGATTACATCCCTATTTAAGAGACCCCTTTAGACAAGCAGCTACTTTTCCAGCAGGCACTCAATGCTGGTGCTTCCTTTTGCATTGACAGGTCTTCTGTGCATCATCCTGCAGACAGCAGTGCTTCCAGCTGAACGCGGAAACCTGGCATGCAAGCCCTGGCTGCTTAGCTGAGCCCCTGCAAAGTGAAAGCCCCATCCACTAGACCTTCACATTAATACCAAACCCAGCAAAAACTTCCAGCTAACCCCACACTCCATAAACTCCTCCTGACCTTTTGGCCCAAAGACACAAAAACAGTCAGTATGATCTGTGGAAGGATCTACCACCATAAATTCACCAGGGCACTCCTTTCATGTCCTTGTCTGATCCCACTCCAGCCAAGCCACAGGGCACTGACAGAAGTGATGTTTTGTCGCATGATCAGCCACCTGAAAGTGGTCTGTAGCCATGCCCTGACAGCAGTGTACAGCTACAGAGTGTTTTAAAAGTGCCTGATCATCATGCGACAAATTAACCCTCATTACATGAGGATTCAGATGTAGGTGCTCCAAAGCAGAGCACCTTCAGTAACTTCTGTCAGTGCACGCTGAGGCAGCCTAGCCCTGCCCCCCAGTACTGTCTTCAGGATGAGAGTGGGGAAAGGAAGGGGAGGGAGCTCGGTTTGGGTTATGCTGTTTTCAGGGTGAAAGGGAGATGAGGGGCTCCAATCCACTCACTCTTCTCTCCATCACAGTCTGGGTAAACCCCAGACTGAGCTCCCTCGCTTCCCCACCCCCCACCAAAGAGCACCAGAGCTCTGGGGAGAGGGAAGTGAGGGTGGAGACAGGACAGGACTAGGGGAGAGGCTGCAAACCTGCAGCCAGCTCCAAAGTGGAGCTCACCCCCCTGACCCAACAGGGAACATCTGCTGCATTGGGGTGATTGCTGTAACTCATGGCAGTTCCTGTGAAATGCCACAAGTTACAGTGGGGAGTTGCACACCTGTCAGCAACTTCTCACTGACAGGTGTGGAACAAGGGAAACACAGAGGCTGGAAACAAAGGAAGTATCTTCTCTAACAAATCAGAAAGTAACAACTAACTCAGCACCTATAAGGAATGCAGGGTATAGTAGCTATGGTCAAGATGCCTCATATCACTGCATCTAAGTCAAGTTAAGGCCATCAACAGGATTCAAATGAAAGAAGTTGGTCATGCCCAAGAAGAGATGAGTATCAAGTACTTACCTTTCCTTTTGAAGCTGACAAGTCATGATCAGGGATCTAGGTTTTCTGTTCTCCATGGAAAAATGCAATAAAATCTGGATTTTCTCCTTTAAAGGAGGAAAACACAGGAAATGGTGGGTTTCCTCTTACAGGCTGGCAGAGTTCAACTACGTTCAGGTCCGACCCTGCTCTGCCTCCACCGTCCTGCCGCTTCGGGTCCGATTCCGCTCCCCACCCTCCCCACACTGTATCAGTCCAGCCCTGCTCCACCCCTGCTGCTTTGGTCCGTCCCTGCTCCACTCACCCTCCGCCCCACCGCTTCGGTCCGGTCCTGCTTCCCCCCGGCCCCCCACTGCTTTGGGTCCAGCCCCGCTCCACCTCCCCCATGCCACTTCCGTCCTCCCCCCACACTCGTTTCAGTCCAGTGCTGGTCCCCCCCTCCCCCCACCACTTCAGGTCCAGCCCCACTCTTCCCCTGGTGCCGCTTCGGGTCTGGCCCCACTCCTCCCTGCTGGTTTGGTTCTGGCCTTGTTCCCCCCCAGGCCGCTTTGGGTCTGGCCCACCTGACACACTGGGTCTGCCTGGCCTGTGTCCGCCCGCCTCCCTGCTCTCCTCCCTGCCCACCACCTCCCCCTCCTGCCAGCTGTTCTGGGGGGCATCCAGGCTGGGCAGTGGGGGGCACCGTCATTGTGATTCTCCCCTTTGTACTCAGGCAGGGAGGAGCAGGGGGAAGCCACGCTGCTCAGGCAGCCAGGCCATGTTCGCCACTGCCAAACTTCCCCAGCAGTGGCGCAGACTTGGGCCCTGGCAGCCCGGGCTGCCCAGCCAATCGCTGCCTGCCCTCTCAGGAGTCCTGTCATTATTTATCTTCCCCAAACAAGCTGTTTTCCTGGCTCTACAAATAACTCAGCCCTGCTGTGGCAGAGACAGTAGCTGCTCACGCTCTGGATTAAATCAGTAAGGGACAAGACACGTCATAGTTATTCCACTCCACAGTAATTACTGTAAGCCTCCTTTAAAGAAATAAGAAGTGTAATCTCAATGATAAGCCTGTTACTGTTGTTGCCGTCACAGTCAGTTGCTGCCCAGATTGTCTCAGGCTTTAATCCACAGGTTTGGTTCAAATCCTAGTCTGCATACCACAAAAATTGCAGCAGAAACCAGGCTGAACATCCTTCAAACTGCTTCTTTCCTGATCAGACATTAAAAATCTTCCAAGGAGACAAGGCTTCCTGCTTTGTTAACCCTGTCCTTCCCCAGGGATCAAAACTGCATCACTCCTGTGGACAATATACCCTCTGCGTGATGTCCTGGCCATGTGAGCCAGGATTTCGCAGCTGCTAATTGATGCCAGACATTTTTCCCATGTAACAGGTATATGCAAAAGAAAAAGAGGCTCTGGGACTAAATTAACTCTTCCTATCTTCTTATGGGAAAGCTGGGTGACTGCCTTGCAGCTATGAATGCCGCGTGCCCCCGGAGGCTGGGGGGGACGGCAAGCTCCCGGCGGCGGCAGTGGTGGTGCTGTAGGCTGTGGGAGCACAGTGGCAGCAAGTGGGGACCTCCCGCAGACAGCCGCGGCACTGGCAGCAGTGGGGGGAGGGGTGGTGAGCCCTGACCAGAGCTTGCAGCTCTTTCTCTCCCAGTTTTTCTAGTTCAACCTGCTTTTGAAACTGTTCAGACTCCAGCTACGGGTCTGCCTGTAAGTGACTTTCCAATCCAGTCCATCCTGTTTACACTCCGTTGTTAAGTTGTTTCCAGATCAGATTTTAAGATCTCTGAAACCATGTAGAGGCACCATATCTAGGATATACTTGCGGGGAGAGCTGTTTATTCTAATTTTCTACAGACTGCACTAAAATGTTTTGGCATGCCAGGATTTATTCAAGAACCGCTGGAGCTCTACTCAAATTAGCTCACGGAAAATCCCAATGAGGAAATGCAGTTAGTCCTGTTGGCAGTCCAGACAATTAAGCCACTAAAAGACCCCACTGAATCAGTGTACTGAATGAATAGAGTCCAGTCAGAAAACCTTTATTCTTTGTATAACTGACTCATTGACACATCCTTAGAGATGACAATTCTCTGGTTTTTCCTAAGAGAAATTTCACTATTTGCCTACAACATTTAAATATTATTTGCATCAGTCCTTTCCTACACAATAATAGCAAACAAAAAGGTGTTCAGTTCCAAAAGTACATGGTGAGGTTATCTATTTTTTTTTCCCTAAGAAAGCAGAATTAAGTGATTCATTCTTTTACACAATGAATGTAAATCTTACTCATTTGAGAAAATGTAATATTGTGCCTATTAGAACAAAAATATCTGGACTCTGTAAGAAATCCTGACTTTGGCTCTGTGTGTAGATGTGATGAGTGAAGTTCAGGGAGTTCGGTGTTCAGAGGCAGGTATAAAGCCTGGTTAAAGTATACTGAGGTTTACCTAGAGCCTGCCAAATCAAGCTGTCCTGTAAGCTTTCCAGAATTTCTTTCTCTCTGGGCCACATTGGCTGCTCATAGAAATTGGTGCTGCCCCACTAAAGTCAATTCACACCAGCACAGGGAATGACTCAGAGAGAAGACCCCATGGGTTCTGCTAATCTATATCTTGTCTAGATCATTTGTCCAGGAAAGCAATCCAAGCACCAGTGTAGTCAGAGGTATGTCTGTCTACATTGGCTGGTGACCAGGGTCTCAGTCGCTGGAACTCTTCTAAAGCAGTATTTCGCAACCTGAAAGTGTGTCACAAGAATACATGAAAGGGTTGCAAACAAACTTTAAAAGTTTATTCTCCTTTAAAAGAGAAAACGTGGGAAACTTAGTGACTGGCGGTGGAAGGAGGTGAAGGCAGCACACCCCTCCCTGGCCTGTTACTCCTTGCACTGTCAGCATGGCTGGCGTAGGGGTCCCAGTGGCAGCAATGATTCTTGCTGCCCTGTTCCACCCTCCCACACCGGATCCTGCCCACTGGGCTGCGGAGGTGGCTCCTGCTTATGCTGGTCCGGCCAGGTAGCAGTCCCATGCCTGCTGCAGGTGCGCAAATCTGGGGGGGGCGTGGAATGTGCCTCCCCCTGCCCCACATGCCCCCCCCCGTGCCCCATATACCAACCCCCTGCCCCCACACTGGGGGCTGAGGCCTGGGGTCAGGGGGCAATGGGTTGGGAGTGAGGCGCACCATCAGGGCAGGGGGGTAGGGGGCTGTGGGTTGGGTGTGAGGGTCACAGGCCGGGCCAGGGGGCTGTTTTCATAGAATCATAGACCTCAGGAGACCATCTAGTTCAACCCCATGCTCAAAGCAGAAACATCCCCAACTAGATCATCCCAGTCAAGGCTTTGTCTAACTGGGTCTTACAAACCTCCAAGGATGGAGATTTCACAGCCTCTCTGGGTAACCTGTTCCAATGCTTTGCTACCTTCCTATGAGTGGGTTTTTCCTAACAGCTAACCTAAATTTTCCTTACTACAACTTGAACCCATCGCTCCTTGTTCCGTCATCTGCCACCACTGAGGACAGTCTAACCCCATCTTCTTTGGAACTCCCCTTCAGGGAGTTGAAGGCTGTGTCACAGGGTCACGCAGGTGCCCTGTTCCTATGAAGGAATAAGGGCTGCTGAAGCTCCCTGAGACAGCGCAGGTGGTGGTTGCCGGAGCAACCAGGCTGGTCACATGGCCAGAAGGGGGCGGGGCCGGGCCTTTATAAACAGCCCAGGCCCGAGCCTTAGTCAGCAGTTTCCTTTGGGCAGTCTGAGGTGCGGGAGTTCTGCAGGAGGGCTGGGCCGCTTGTTGCAGCCTGACCACCCAAGTGGCTACAGCATGGTGGGGGTGGAGAGGACCCTGACTGGGAGGCCTCTGCGAGAGAGCCAGGTGGGCTTAGATCTTATGTTATAGCCAGGAGGCTTATTGTTGTGTTTCAGCTGTTTGGCTTATGGTTCTGTTTAGTTACTGTTAGACCGGAGGACCGGGAGAGGTTGTAGGGGATGGAGGAGGCCTCATTTAGGAGTGCCCCAGTAGAGTGGGGGTGCTCCCAGTGCTGCAGTGTGATGCTGCATTGCGGGGTGTACTACCCCAGCCCTGGGGAAGGGCACAGTGCCAGTGAGGGCACTGTAGTTGGGGTATAAGACCCCAGCCCTGAGAAAGCCATGCCTGGCCTCCAAAATCCTCTTTGCCTAAGGCCACCTGCTCCCCACTGCAAGGAGCACCAGTGAAAAGCCCGAGGGGCTTGTGTTAGGCTCCAAGGGGAGAGCCACATGAGGAGAAGCCTAGGGTGGGTGCTACTAAAGAGGGGAGCCCCATGAGGGGGCGTGTACTTGAGCCTAAATTGTATACAGATTGGGGGTGCAAACCAAGATGGGCTAGGTAAGGCTTAGGCCACTGGCCCTGTGGGGAAGAATACTGTTAGTAAGCCCAGTAGGGCTAATCGGTTGTAAGGGGCACCAGTTGTATGACAAGCCCAGGGACGCCAGGGAAGGGGTGTTGGTTGCGTGCCAGGCCCAAGGGCGCTGGGCAAGGCGCAGGTAGCAATTGGACTTGATAATGTCCGGAAGACCTGTGAGGCTTGGGGTGTGCTAAAGGGGAGGTAGGAGGCATGCATTGCCCATAAGGCTGGGGTGCACTGAGTCGCCTCATGGAACGGGGGATAGTTCAGCATAACGCTGCGTATTAAGGGGTCAAAGGCAGCCTCCCTTCTAGAACCATATAACAACAAGATGTGGCAGGTGAGATAAGAAGGTGCTGGATTGCCTAACGGACATGGTAGGGGGCGCTAGTGGGATGATGGCCACTCCTAGGCCCCACTCTGACAGGCTGCTATTAAGTCCCCTCTTGGTCTCCTCTTCTCTAGACTAAATAAGCCCAGTTCCTTCAGCCTCTCCTCAGAAATCACGTCCCCCAGCCCCTGAACCACTTTTGTTGCCCTCCACTGGACTCTCTCCAACTTGTCCACATCCTTTCTTTATTGGGGGGGCAAACTGAACACAGTACTCCAGATGTGGGCTCACCAGTGCTGAATAGAGGGAAATAATCACTTTGCTTCATCTGCTGATAACACGCCTACTGATGCATCCCAATATGCCATTAGCCTTCTTGGCAACAAGGGCACACTGCTGCCTCATTCAGTTTAAAGTCCACTGTAACTCCCAGGTCCCTATCTACAGAGCTGCTACCCAGCCAGTCAACCCCCAGCCTGTACCAGTGCATGGGATTGTTCCTTCCTAAGTGCAGGACTCTGCACTTGTCCTTGCGGAACCTCATGAGACTTCTTTTATCCCAATCCTCATAGTTTCATAGTTCTTAGGGTCAGAAGGGACCTAAGCAGATCATCAAGTCCAACTCCCTGCCATGGGCAGGAATGAATGCTGGGATCAAATGACCCCAGCAAGGTGATTATCTAGCCTCCTTTAGAAGACCCCCAAGGTAGGAGCAAGCACCATTTCCCCACTTCCCTTGGAAGTTGGTTCCAGATCCTAGCTGCCCTGACTGTGAAGTAGTGCCTCCTGATGTCTAGCCTGAAGCTGTCAATCAACTTGTGGCCATTATTCCTAGTTACTCCAGTTAGTGCTGGGAAGGGCCTCTCCCATTCCCTGCAGGTCCCCCCCCTGGTAAGTTTATAGATGGCCACTAGATCCCCTCTCAGCCTTCTCTTGTGGAGGCTGAACACGTTCAGGTCCCATAGCCTCTCCTCATAGGGCCTGCCCTGCTGCCTCAGTCACATGAGTGGCCCTCCTCTGGACCCTCTCCATGTTGTCCACATCCTTCTTGCAGTGCGGTGCCCAGAACTGGATGCAGTACTCCAGCTGCAGCCAGACCAGTGCCACATAGGGGGGGAGGATCACCGCCTTGGACCTGCTCATGATGCATCTGTGGATGCATGACAAGGTGCGGTTAGCTTTATTGACCGTATCCTCACATTGGTGGCCCATGTTCATCTTGGAATCAATAATGACTCCAAGATCACTTTCTGCCTCTGCACTGATGAGAAGGGAGTTCCCCAGCCTGTAGGTCTGCTACTGGTTCCTTCTCCCTAGGTGCAGTACTCTGCACTTGTCAGTACTGAATCCCATTCTATTCTCATCTGCCCACCCCTGTAACCTGTCCAGATCTAGTTGTAGCCTGTTCCTCCCTTCTAGCATGCCCACCTCTCTCCACATCTTGGTGTCATCCATGAATTTGAACAAGGTGCTTTTCACCCCCTCATCCAAGTTGCTGATAAAGATGTTGAACGGTGCAGGCCTGAGGACTGAGCCTTAGGGGACTTTCGCAAGCCAGCTGGGCACTATGAGTGTATCAATTTTATCACAGGCCAACTGGGCTGTTAGGTTCAGTTTCAGATTGAGGAGGCAAAGTTGGGAGTGAAGTAAAGGCAAATTTATTATAGCTTAGACACACAACAGTTAACAGAAAGATAAATGTGATAAGCAGATAATGCAGTATTAAAGAGCTAATAGTAAGTAATAACAACAGATAGATCAATTCTGTCGCAGGCCAGCTGGCACTGTGAGGATATTAGCCACTGGGCTGTTCAAAACAACAGATAGACAGACGTGGGTTGGCAGCTTATCGATACTCCCTCAATGCCAGGTATGCATCAGGTGATTCCATTGAAGTCAGGTGTCCCCAATCAACGCTGTCAGAGGGATTACCAGGGAAGGTCCCTTGATAAGGATCTGATCCTCACTCACACCGGGAGTCTGGGCGTGGAACAGAAATGACTGTTCTGTTCCCTCCTTTCTGCTGGTCACCTGATATACGCGGTTTTTATACCTAGTTGTATGTTAACCTGTTGCCTTTAGAACCACTTACAATCTTGCTCTATAGCTGTTACCCTATGGGACTGGAAGGTGTTAAAAATTATCATAAAAGGTTACTACCTAGACTCAGGTTTATCTAATAAGCAAATTACAATGTAGCACCTTTAGGTTTGAAATTGACATTGCTCTGCCTAAGCCCCAACCCCTTTTAGGTTTTCTTTGAATATGCTTTCCTGGAATGTGTTGGGTGTGCCCGCCTGCCACGACTTTGATTCTTTGGTTCAGTGATTTCTCTGACGTGCGCATGTCCAAAAATGAGACTTCTGGTCACACAGGGTCCGAAGTAATTGAGGGCTCCTTCCACCCCTACACCCTCGCCCGGGCCTCCACGGATGTTCGACACTCGCGTGTCAATGTTGCTGTCCAAGTCTCCCCTCTGTTGGGAAGCAATGCCTCAAACAACAAAACAAAATAGTAAACAGTGGACCAAACCCACTGTTCCTGACCGGAGCAGCAGACTCCGAGCTCCCGAGTCTGCTTTCAGAAGAGTCTGCCTTTGCCACTCCACGGTCTCCTTTTTTCCCCCATGGAAGGGAGCTTCCTGCCCCCCTGGGGCCTTTTCCCTCCTGGACTCCTCAGTCCCATGGCGCGGACACGATGCTGCCTGGTTCAGTTGCCCTCATCCCAGGGTTTCCCACCGAGCAGTCCCGGCCGGGGCCAGATGCTCCCAGCCCTCCTGGTTCCCCTGTTAGCTTCAGGGCTTACCACCCCGTATTGTCCCATCTCTCTGGGCCTTACCCTTGCTCCAGAACATGCGGGCTCGGGACGTGCATCCGTCGCTCCGGACTTCCGCTGGCGGTCGTCTCCCGTCCCGGCTCTTCCGGTTCCACCTTCCCTCTCCTCCATTCCGGCATGGCCTTTATGCCAACTGGCCCCGTTGCATACCTGTAACAAGTAAGAAAGCACCCTGCCCTCCGGGGCAGTGGGTGGGTTGTTACTGCGGGGTTTCCCACCCCGCGAGTCTCAGGGATTCCCAGCACCTCTGCTCTCACACAGTTGCCCCTGAGTATAATCTCTCCTGCTGGTCCCTCACAGATGTGCTCCTGGATAACTTTCTCAAAGAGCTTCCCCAGGACCGAGTTAAGACTAATGGGCCTATAGTTATCTGGGTCCTCCTTCCTCCCTTTTTTTGAAAATGGGGACCACATTGGCCTTTTTTGCAGTCCCGTGGCACCTGGCCAGAGTACCACGAGTGCTCCTAAAGCCGTGCCAGGGGTCCTGCAATGACCCCTGCCAATTCCCTCAGCACCTTGGGGTGGAGAGCATCTGGACCTGATGATTTAAACATGTCCAGCCCCACCAGAAGTTCCCTAACCCAGTCTTCTTGACCCTAGGCCTGGCTGTGCCTCTCCTGAGTCTGTCCAGTATCCCAGTGGGGGAGATGTCCTGGCCCCTGCTCAGAAACATGGAGGCAAATAATTTGTTAAAGAGGTCAGCTTTATCGTCTGCTGCAACCACCAGATTGCCAAACATCCTGCAAAGGCCCCACATTACCCGGGACCTTCTTTTTACCTCCTATGTATTTAAAAAAGGACTTCTTGTCATCTTTGATCCTGGTCACTAGTCCTCTACTTTGTCCAGGTCACTTTGAATCCTAGCCCTGCCTTCCAGCATATCTACTACTCCCTCAGCTTGGCATCATGTGTAAACTTGCTGATTGTGCTCTCTGTGCCATCTTTCAGGTCACTGATGAAGATATTGAACAAAACCAGCCCTGGGACTGACCCCTGGAGCACTCCACTTGATACCAGCTGCCAACTAGACATCAAGCCATTGACTACTACCCTCTGAGTTGGATGATCCAGCCAGTTTTCTATCCATCTTACAATCCATTCATCCAACCCATACTTCCTTAGCTTGCCTGTAAGAGTGTCATGGGAGCCCATAACAAAAGTCCTTGCTGAAGCCAAGGTCTCCCCACATCCACAGAGACAAATAATTTTCTAAACTTCCTGGGTGAGGACTGGCCACTGATGTGTACAAAAAAGGTTGAGAACCACTGTTCTAGAGTACCAATCACTGCAGCATCCAGGGGTATTCTTACACATGGTCTGGGGGTGATGGGGGAGGGTGGCACTTTAATCAGAGAGGCTCTGAGAGTGGTTCCAACTAAAGCACTACAGCATTTCATGTATCAGCATCCCTGCACTTCAAAATGGCAGCAAGGGTGCTTGAACTAAAGCTTGTTTGACAAGCTTTAGTTCAAGTACACCCACCGTCACTTAAGTGCAGGGATGCTGATACACAAGATGCAGGAGGCTGCTGGAGCACAGTAATTGCCATGCTCCAGAAGACTCGATTCATTGAATCTGTTCTGATGCTCTGAATTAACAAGTGTTGGAGAAGCCCCCGCGCTTGTGTACAGACTTCTGCTTGGAAAAACAACAGCAGTGACAACCAGTGTCCTAATACAGTACAACTGGGGGATGAGCTCCAGCTTGAAACCAAAAATAAGAGCCCTCTAAAAATTTTTAACTTAAGAAAATAAATAGAAGACTCTGTGTGGATCTGTACCAGTGCAAAGGGTTTGGCCCAGCACCATCTCAAGGTCCTTTCCAGTTCTGCAATTTCCCAGTTCCCATTGTCTATGCAAATCTAGACAGGGATTCCCCTGAACTGTTTGAACAGCCTTAGGTGGGAGGCGGGAAGTAGCAGTTTGGGAGGTGATAGTTATGACCAAATCAGCCTTTTCATGCATTCTTGCTCCATCCACCCTTGTTGACAAGCACTGGCCTCTCTGAAATTCTCCTTTCAGGACTGCAGCCTGTACGACCTCAGGAATTAGCTTCTGTAAGTGAAAATGATGTGACACAAACAAATGCAGCAGCAGCTGGTCAAGGGAGAGCACGGAAGAGACGGCTGACGAGATAGCGCAAAGAACAGTTGTGGTCTTTCCCCCACTTCTTTCACAAAGTGCATCTTCATCAGTCATGTTGCCTTACCAGTGGTGCCTGGCCTGAGTATTGGAGCTGGACGACACTCCTGCGGGCGAGGGCACAGCCATCAATCCTCTCCCCTGTTCTGCCAAGCTTGGTGTAGGCTGACTGAAGCCCTACGAATAGGAAGTCTGGGCTGGCCCTGAGCATGGCACCTTCGCCTTCCCTAGTGCCATCCCCCCGCTTCTCTGAGTGCACCAGGCTGGGCGCAGGGGGAGTCCAACTCCCAGAGGTGCCGTCCAGCTCCTGCTGACTGCACCCACAGGGGGGCATGAAACAGCCGGGGAGGGGAAGGGAGCTGTGGCCCCGCTTCCCCCAATGGCAAGAGGCACCCGGGGAGGGAGCCAAGCGGCAAATATTTCCCCGCATGCCCCGGACACCTTCCTGCCTGGGTTATGCGGGGACGGGAAGGTCTGCCCCGGGGGCGCTGCCCGGCTCCCTGCCGCTCGCAGCCGCCGCTCAAGGGGCAGGGGCGCCTACTATGACGTCAGAAGGCAACTGCCCAACGCGCCGCTCGGAAAGTAGTTGCCTTTATGACGCCACGCGGACTTGCGGCCAATCAAGCCGGCGCGGTGCGGGCGCGGAAGCCCCGGGCTTGCCCCGGCCGCGGCGCCCGTGGGGCACCCGGCGGCGGCGGCGGAGCTGGAGCGCGGCGCGCGGTAAGTCAGCCGGAGGATGCGGCAGGGAGCGAAGGGCAGGAGCGGGCGTCCAAGAGGCTGGACCCGATGATCTTCCAAGGCCCCTCCCGGCCTTGCAATCTGTGAATTCAAGCCAGACCCGCGGCTCCTGCTGCAAGAGACCCAGCCAGCGAGGACCGCTGGCAGCCCTGGTCTGGCACCGGGAGGTAGCTGGAGCCCGGCAAGATAGAGCCCCAATCCCCCCCAAATTTAAAAGCTTCAATAGGCAGACAAGGTTCTTTGGGTAGATGTGATATATTACACTGGCTAAATAATTGGGAAAACTCTTCTTTGCAAGTTTTCCAGCGCAAATGCTCACCCTTCAAGCATAGGGTGACTCTGTTTAGTTGGTCTAATTAAAAATGTCACATTTACCCAAAGAAGCTTGTCTGCCTGTGTCCTTAAACCAATGCAGCTACACCCAACAGCAGTGAAGGCTGTAATAATGGAGAAACAGCCCCCTGCCCTCCCATCTTCCCCTGGGCTCTGCTGGCAGCACCAGAAGCACCAGCCCCTTGACTGGGTCTGGAGAGAGAGCAGGCAGGCTTTGCTGCTCAGCTTCCAGGACACAAGCTGACACCAAGTGGAGAAGGGAGACCCCTCAACCCCCACAGTGGCCATGAGGGCTGTAAGAGAAGGGTGTGTTCAGCTCCAGAGCTAAATCCCTATACTTGTTTCAATTATTTATTGATCTCAAGGGCTTCTCCCTGATGCTCTTGTGATTAGAGTTCATGGCTGGCAATCAAGTCTGGGTCCTTCCCCAGAGAGACGAGCATGGGACTGTGTCAGCTGTGGCCTGCTCCCGTGGGAGTCTTGGTTTGTTTTGAAACCTGGTCCTTAGATGCTGTACACCTCTGTTTCCACTGAGCGGGGCTAACAACTTCCCTGCGTTCTTGGCATGTTGAATAAGGCGAGGTTGGCAGCAGCACCCTGTTGGTATCAGTCTGGGGGATCCCTGGAGAAGGATGCTATTCTAACCCCGTATTGCACTTCCCTTTCCTTAATCTTTGTCTGCTCGTGAGGTCCTTGCATGTTTCTAGCTACAACATTGGAGGCAGCATAAATCCAGAAAGTTGTGTGGGTGGGGAGGAAATAAACTGATTGACTTCTTGAATGTAGAGTGCAAGATGCAGAAATGTAATTTGTTTAAAGGTCAGTGCGTTGTCCCAGCTCTTGGGGCTAAATTGTTCTAAAGAACACGCAATGCATCTCCCACAGCAGCGGACCTGGTTCAGCTCAGAGCAGAGTTTGGCCCTAGGAAAACTTCAGTGTTGAAATGCAACCCTGCATTCTAGCAGCTCATGTCTATGGCCACAATGGCAAGAGGATTAATAGCATGAAGTGACACCTAGTTGCAATGTAGTCTCCAAGAGACAGTTGGCAGCAGCAGGCACGTTCCATGTCAATAGACTGTAATGTTGGTAATATGCTTCTCTTCACTTTTTTCTTTTCCCTCGTCCATGATGGCCGTTAGTGAGGATTTTCCCAACAAGGCGAAGTGACTCAAGCCCTGGGCAGACAAAGGACAAACTTTATTTCACTTAGTGGATGGCAAAGGCACTGCTTGAGACTAATTCTGGGCAGGTAGACTGCTCCCCTTGCATGGGGCAAGTCTGAGAGTCTCCGGAGGGCAACCCTATTCCTAATGCCCAGGGAACAGAATCACTCCCATGTAAGTGCAGTAACTTGGAGGTAATTTAACAGTGGTGTTAGATGTTACCCTTCGCACAAGTTAAATGCATTTAATATACAAGCATCCATGCGTCACAGTGTGAAAACTAGTTCCAAAGGGTGCTGTGTTCATCTAAAAAGTTGCACCTCTTTGGGCAAGCAGTGTCTTCAGTTGGTACCAGGCAATTAACGTCAGTTTGCTTCATGATCAGGGTGGGGGGAACCAGATGAAGCTTTGTGGGCCTCGGCCTCCTTACCACACTGTCTAAACCCAGTAATTCCTGGCACCTTGACTGAGATGCAGGGATGGCCTTGACTTGCAAATGCAAGATGGTGTAAGCAGGTTTAGAATGGAATAATTCTTTCAAGCCACTGTTTGAAAGTGTGTGTGTGTGGGGGGGAGGAATTGAGGTGACCGCCCTAGGCCCTGTGCTTTGGGGGGCCCTGTGGAGCTGGGTGGAGCAGCGGCTCCACATGCAGCTGCTCACTACCCCCCTTCCCCCTCTGCTGATGCCACTAATGGCGGTGGCAGCTTCTTTGGGTCCAGAAACTGTGGGATTGGAGTGGGAGTGGGACCCTGCATGGGCTGATTTGCCCTGGGCCCTGTGCTCTGCTTGAGTCTGCTTTGTCTCCAGTGTAATCAATTCTTGTACTGACTTAAATAAAACATAGAAAAGTAGGGCTGGAAGGGACCTTCAACCAGCAAGTGTTTGGGGGAGAGCCCAACCAGACTCCTGTGCTGTGCCAGGGTGACGACCAGTCCCCACACTGCAGCCAGAGCCTTAGTCTGGCACCCTTGCAATCCTGAGGCTGAGACCTGAAAAGAGAATCAGCTGATTTCTTTGGATCACCGCTGTGGGACTGGGGGCTAGTGTAAACTCCGGTGAGGTAGTACACTCTATATTTAGATTACAGGAAGCATCAATGTGACTGCTCAGAACTTGCCAAGTCATAACTTGCTTACTACAATCTAAATAGAAAATGTGCTAACCCATAATAAAGCCCTTCAGTGCGTTTTATCAATTGTTGGGTGAAACAGAATATTGCCCAAGTGTTTCAACTAGTGTAAGCAACATAATACCGGGGTAAAAAAAAAAAAAAAAGAAAGGACAGATACCTCAGTTCAGGGGTCTGCAGTAACTTTGCTCAATCAGGTGGATTACCTGAAGCGGAGTTAAAACTGTACTTGTGTCATCTACAGCAGTTTAGGTTTGGTCTGTCCATGGTGATCCTAAGTAGCAGCTTGCAAAAGGCAAGCAGCTACTTTGCTCCCCTGCTGTATGCGCTGCCCTGGGACACATGCACACTTCTGTTCCTGGTCTCAGAGACATTCTCATAGGAGATGGGAAACAGATGTAGATCACCCCAGGGTAGGGGTGCTTAAGACCTTAAAGTAAAATTTTACAAGGGCTTAAATGCCTGAGGGTAACTCCTATCTTCAAAAATGACTTGAGTATTTAGGAACTCAAATCTCGTTGACTTGCCATGAGATGCTGTGTAGACATCCCTGCACAGACACTGGCACCCACAAGTTAAGGCTTGGTTGCTGCATGGGTAAGCGTATCCTGTGCTAGCTCAAGTCTAGCTAGCACAGGTAATGTGATCCCCTGGGCTCCTGGTTTTCACTGTTTAAAAATGGCAAACTCTCAAATTAACCTCTTCCCCCACCCCCCATCTGTGTCTTTTTGTGATTTAGAATGGAACCTGCTATATACATAAGTATCACTTGAAGACAAAATGTTATTGATATATTTATAATTTTTAAGCAATTTTTTGGAAGCCTGACAGTGCCTCGATCACTATAATAAAATAAACTCCAAGTAACTAAATTTTGGCATTTGATTTGGGGGTTTTTAGTCATGGAAAATTAAAGCTCCCCCTGCCCTCTTTGGTCACCAGGATGCAGGTCCAGCTGTGGCTGTCCTCCCTTCCCCCACTTCTTTGTGGTGCTGAGCAGCCCTGATATGTTGGTGCCCTGCCCACGCCATTGCCCCTCACTCCCCACCCACTGCCCCCCCAGCCCTACTGGAGGGGGCCCCCAGCTGCCAGGGCTACAAGGCCAGGGGCCCAGGTCTGCAGCCCCCTGGCCCACGCAGCAGCGCCCAAGCCCCAGCTGCCATCCACAGGAGGTAGTGGAGCAGAGCCTGACTTCTCCTAACCTGCGGGTGGCACAACCCTGGGGGGCAGCGGTAGGCTGCCTGCTGCAGGCTTAGGGGTCCCTACTCTGCTGCCCTCCTCCTGGGGCCTCCACAGCCCACTGGGCAAGACTCGGTGCAACAGGGCAGAGTAGGGCCAGGCAGGGAAACTTGATGGCACCGCTGCAAGCCCTGTGCCTCCATGGCAAGGTACCCACTGCTGCCAGGCAGGTAGGGGTCACCTCACCATGGTGGTGCAGGACTTGTAGCAGCAGCATTGAGCTTCCCTGCCCCTTCTGCTCTGCCACACCAGGTCTTGCCTGCTAGGCTACGGGGGTCCCAGGGGAAGGGCAGAGCCCTGAGCCCGTAGCAGGCAGTCCATCTCCACCCCACGCACAAATCTGGGGGGCACATGCCCATGCTGCTTTGGGAGTGTGCGCAGCGGTGGGGAGCCATCCCGCTCCCTGCCCAGGCCCCTACGGCCACACATTCCAGCCCCAGGCCCCATGCACTGTCTCAGCTGGGCAGTAGCTCCAGCCCTGCCCAACTCCCTCACTATGGGGACCTCAATTCCTCCCCCTCCCCCCCAACTTACCTGCGGAGCTGCTCTCTAGACTGCATGGTGGCCATGTGCACGTGTGAGTGTGCACATGCACATAGTGCCCCCGCCTAAGCGCCCTCCTCCTGCTGCCCCCAGCCTGCAAAGAGAAACCCATTGTTTCCCATGTCTTTCTCCTTTTGAGAGAGAAAAATCCATGTTGTACCATGTTTTTCCATGGTGAACAGAAAACCTGGATCCTTGGTGATCGCTGAAGACCTAACAGCACAAGTGCAGCGTGTACAAACCTGCCTGGGGCTCCTGATCTAACTTGATCAGAGCTTGTATAAAGATACCTACCCAAGCTACAACTATACCCTTAATTATTGCACAGACATACCCTTATGGACAAGCTTCAGAGACTTGGGCATTCTGGAACTTAAGTCCAGCTTCTTAAGTCACTTTTGAAAATGGGATTTAGCAACTTCTGAAAATGTGACCTACTAGCTCCAAACTTGCAGCAAGATGAGTATATAAGCATATACAAGGGTGGATCCAGAAGGGGTGCAGTAGCATGGTTGCAGCCCCACTTCTGGACCATGCAACAGGAACAGCAGCTGGGGACTTTTTTAAAGTCCCTTCTCCCCACTTCTCCCTCCGTGATCAGTGACATCCTCTCCCCTTCCATTCTTCCCTCCCCCTCTGCCTGGTGCTGCTGTTTCTGGTTGCTCTAGGGGTAGGGGGAACTCCAGATCCACTTCTGTCCCACTCCAGCCAGGCTGTGTGGGGGAAATGAACTCAGCTGGAGCCACAGCAGCAGGGGCCTGGTTTCTCTTCCCTGCCCTGTCCTCCTGGGTGTTTTCTGCCAGCCTTGGAGCAGGTACAAGAAGGAGGAACTCTCTCACCTGTCATCGCCATTGCTATCCCCAGCTGAACCTGGCTCCCTGCACAGCCCAGCCCAGCCATAGTGGGGCAGGAACAACTCTGCAACTCCCCCCCACCTCACCCCCAGGTCAGCTGGGGACAGCAATACCAGGCAGGGTAGGGGTAAAATAGGAGGGGAGGGGATATGCTGCTGTGCAAAGAGGAGCTGCTGAGTACTGGAGGGTGGGGGCAGGATTCTTACTTAATTCTAAGACTTAAAAATCTGTCCCCACTGATGCTGCTCCCATGGTCTATTCTGCCTGTCCTTTTTGGATGGGGAAGGGTGTGGAGGGCCAGGTGGCAGAGAAGAATTAGAAGTGGAGGACACCCTATGCCCACCCCCTCCCCTCTTCCAACAAGATCTGCCTATAAGTATACAGAACCCTGCACCTGTGGATTCGCACTGAACCTGGCTGGAAGACTTGTATTGGAGAGCTTGAAGGCCTGCAGAATTGGGGCCTAAAGTACATGAAGGAAAGTGAAATTACTGGTACACGGGCACAAGGAAGCGAGCTGAAAGAGTTGCAGTCATTCCCCCCTGCCCAAATCCTTAGCACTAGATTTGTTCCACCATGAGTAGGGTCAGTGTCTAAATGACAGTCAGTTATCCCTGACATTTCGGCAGATGCACATGCAGGCATCCAGAGTTTTTTTTTTTTCTTTTGACTTTCCCTTGTGAGATCACATATGCGAAAGACCCAACATAAGTTGATCTCTTGTCACTGTAGATGTTATCTAGCACTCGGATTAATACACTTCAGGTAAGTGGGCAACAAGGGGATTGTCTCTCTAAATCCAGGGTGAATAGGTAAAGTGGGGTTGCATGGACACACTCAGTTTACTAATAGTTTATTTTAGCTTGATTAAATAAGATGAGTAGAAACATGTTTACGGTAGGACAAAATAAGACCCTACATACAGCTTTTTGCAATAGTTGCACTAGTCTAAACTGTTTTTATACCAGTATAGTTAAACTTTCTCATGTAGATGAAAGTTAATATTGTAGATTGAAACCACCAACACTAATTAATATAAACACTTTCATGATGTAAATTGTATCTGCAATAGGGGGTTGTGCCAATTCAGTTAGTTTAACTAAGAAAATCAAATAAACCCAATAATTCCTGGCACCTTGACTAAGATGCAGGGATGGCATTGACATGCAAATACAAAATAGTATAAGCAGGTTTAGAATGGAATAATTCTTTCAAGCCACTGTTTCTTTCCAGTGCAATCAATTGTTCTACTGACTTAAGAAAATCATAGAAAAGTAGGCCTGGCAGGGACCTTCATTGGCCATCTAGTCCAACCCCCCATCAATGAAAAAACTAAATCTAGATTAGACCTTGGGGAAATTACTGCATTTCCACATTGCCATCATGAGATCAATTCTACAGTGTCACAACTGGAAGAAAGAGGTGTATATACAGCCAACTCAGCTAAGTTACAGGTCCCTGCACCAGAGTGGGTTAAAGATGAATGAAGCCATTAAAAACACAAAACACTGAGAAATTCTTGAGAATACTGGCAGGATCTGAGTGGGAAACAGAAGAGGGGGCAAAGCCAGCAAAACTTCTGAGGACACTAATTACTGTGGCAGAAGGCCACCTCCTGTTTTTCCCCAAAAACTCTGCTCTGTGACAGTTTGGTTAGGATGGCCCCAGCAGAAGATACATAACTTAACCTATCTCTTTAGGTAACCTGAGTTGGATACATTCCTGGGCGGGGGGGAACTGGCTTCCTCTGCCTACATGACTGGCATCACATACCTGGGTGAGGGGCTTGGGCTCCCTGGGAAGCTAGAGACTGTCAGTCTGCCCAGCAACTAGTGATGCATTTCAAATTGGTTGGCTGACAGCCAACAGGTGCTGGCCTCCACTGGACCAGGTAAATGAGGTCAGACGAGCTATATAACTTAAGGACTGCCCGGGGTGGGGGGGGCATGAGGAAGACTCAGAGAGAAAAGAGTTGGACCATCTGAAACTTTCTCTCTCTCAAAACTCATGATCAAGGAACTGCCTGCCTCCAGAGGGAATCTCCACCTGCCTCTGGATGATACTTGTAAGCTACCTGAGATCTAGCTAGATGTATAGCTTGCAGTAACTCTGACGCATGATCAAAGGCTACCCAGCCCTGCTAGTTTGCTCTATGGGATTTCTCCGATATGGCTGTACCCTGTACCCTATTCCAACACTACCCCTTGTAACCAATAAAATTCTCCTTTGCACCTAGTGTGGGAGACTTATTGGATGTGGGTCTAGATTATGCCTTGAGGTCCCCTTGGTTTGGCTGACTAAGGGGGACCTCTACTTGTGCTTCTGACAGAGGGAAGCACCCCCAAGTGTTTGAAGTGAGTCAAGTACCCTTGAGGGCTACTAGGCCTGTGTTACCCAGGGGATGCAAAGCCAGAATCAAGCCCAGCCCCGGGTGGTGGCAGTTTTTACCCCAGGCTAGCAGGTGTAACCCAGGAAGGGGGTCAGCCAGATGTGAGGTGCCCCCAGGGAGGCACTCAGAGTCTGGAAGGTGGTTGGGTGCAGTGAGGTGGGTGGCTCAATGCAGGAGCACCTCCTGCTGTCCCGCCACAATTACCACACTTATTTTTCTGCATTCTGGCCCTTTTTCTTGTTTGCAGGGTCAGCCAAAATAAACACATGCTGTATAGCAGTATTTAAGGAAGCAGTCATCAAGGCTGACTACTACCCTGATGGCTGCTTGCTCTGGGAAGAAAAGTGATGAATGGGGAGTCCATATTCTCAGATTCTACCAGCCCAGACCTGGTTGAAACATTTCCTTTGCTCCAGCCCACCATATCTAATTTATCACCAAACCCCTTGGGTACAGTACTGGATGTGGTGGGGAACGTGAAGCTACTTACGCAACCCCTTCGGGGGATGAGGGATGATCATTTGGCTATTTGCCTCGGCACCCAATACCTGCCAGTAGCAAGAGCCAGCTTTATCATGTTGTTACTTGATTTGGGTTCTGCATGCACTCGGCTCCAATTCTGGCTACCAGTTAACTCTGCCTGTTGTGTAAAAAATAATCAGTTATAAATTGGGACCTACTAAAATTGCAATTTTGCAGATTTCGTAGAAATTGCAACCAATCAGTGGCAAGGAGTGGGGCCACCGGGGCCCCTTGGCCAGAGGCGTGGGAGGGCCTACCACAATCTTCCCATGAAAATGGCAGCCGGACCCAGCACCTCCTTGAGTTGGAAAAACCCCTAGTCATAAATGCTTCCCACTCAGGGTGTGGTCACCATGGAAATGATGCCACTTTTAATTATATAAACTGTATCCATCTTGCAGGCTCATAGAGGAAGTTGGGTCTCAACTGCTAATTACTGGAGTGAGAAGCAGCTTGCTTCATTTCTGAGAAATGATTTGGCACTTAGTAGGAGGCTACATTAACCTCACTCATATGCAGTGTTTTTTCATCAGTGGTTCTCCAAGCGCTTCTTTGAGAGAAGGGGAAAAAAGGCACAAGGAGGAGGGAGAGGGGCACACCAGATGACTTGCCCCACGATCACCCAGTGACACGGTGGTAGTTGGGCATAGACCCCGCTTCTCCTGAGTCTTGATCCAGTGCTCTGTCTAGTAAGCCAAGCTGCACTGGGTTTTTTAATGTTTTGCTGGACATCAGGAGTACTGTATTGAGTACTCTCTTTTTTAACAGTCTCTGCTTTTAGATTTTGAATTTATTCCAATTTTATTCTTAACTGTTAGCTCCTAGAACTTGCACTTACCTTCAGTATTCAAAAGAATTTCTCAAGCTTTCTGGTTTAGGGGAAGGAAAAGGGTTTTTTTTGTTGTTGTTAAATCAAGTTCCAAAAATGTCCCATATATTTCTAAGTAAGCATCTTTTTGCCTTCTTCACCAGTTTGCCTTTGCTAACACCGTGTTGCTAGTCCTCCAGTTCCCAGCATTTTCAAGGACAGATGCTATCCAGCTTATTGTTATAAAAACAAGCAAAATCCATTTTACAAATCTTGATCCATCATAGCAATAAAAGGAATAAACTTGATTTTTTTTTCCCTCCTCTTGAACACAGCAAATGGAGAAATGTCTTGTCTGTTTAGAACAAAAAAAGTGCAGCTTGTTTACAACAGTGCGTGGGAGCCAGGTTTCTCATAACTGATCCCACAATTGAACAGGCAGGGAAAGATGCAGCCACCCAGAACCATATTCACTCCTGATGTTATATCAGGTATGCATTTAAGCCTCTGGTGTAAGATCCAGATAAGTCTCCTTACATAGGAAGATGGAGGCTAAGGGACTGATCTTGCAAAAGCAAGAACTTTTGAGCATCCATCTACCTAGCAGTCCAAGCGTTTGGGTTTTTTTTCCTGCAGTGCCTTAGTCCAATTAATGTGAACCGCAGTGATGGAGGGATGGGAATCCCCCAAGGAAAAGTTACATCCATTGTTTAAAACAACAAGGAGCACTACTTCCCTTCAAATTCTGCTGCTTGGGTTCTTTCTTTCTCTTCCTAAGTGGGCGAAGTCAGCCACCACGAACAATGGCCTGAAAGAATCCTTTCATTCGAAACCTGTTTGCACAATCTTGTTCATTCTGGTGGAGAAACCAGTGCACCTGCTTGTCTGAGGAAGCCCTGTCTTTCAGTCGAGATCCAAGGAATTATTAGGGTTATTTGACTGTTGATTAAGTTATCAGAAGCTTTTGGGTTTTTTCTGATCATTTGGAAAGCACTCACTTGAGCAAAATCTCTGCAGTCACCTTCAGTTGAATGAGCCTTTAAAACAAGGCACACTTGTAAGCTGATTACCTTGGGTATTTTCCTACGTGTTTAGGCTGGTTGTAACATGAGCACTAGGTGGACCTTTTCCACCCAAAAAGAAATCAGGAAACGCCTTTTGCTGCATTTATTGTCTGTGTGCAACATCAATGGGCCCTTCTAAGCCCCGAAGGTACTTCTTCAGTCAAAGGACAGGGTAGGAACATGCTTTAGTGATGTGAAGCTGACTTTTGACAGTCAGTCCTGTCACAGTTCTCCCCAAACTCACCATTCAAGAGCAGCTTGTTTTGAGTGATGACAATATAAGAATTAAGAGAGCCATATTCTTCCAGCCAACCCCCACTTCCCCATCCATAAATTGGTATCATTACTTCCTTTGTTGTAGAACAGTGGCCAAGTGTATGTCATGATGCATGTTCCTGAGTCATATGGCATAAATTGATCAAAGTTATTTGGAGGGCTTCATAAAAATCTTTGTGACAGTCCTTGTGTGCTTTAACAATCTCCCCTCCCTTATCACCATGCAGCCCCATTGTTCTTGTACTTCAGGATTTACCAGCAAACACAGGATTAGTACCTGTCTATACAAAACACTGCATTAATTTATCTGAAGGTCATATGATCAGCAACATATTTTTAATAAGAGCTAGAAACTTAGAGGTATTTTAAAAAATTTTTAGGGTTTTTGGGTGTGTTTTTGTCCTGGTTTTGTCCTGGCATTGCACTTGGGATTCCCCCACCACAGAACAGGACTTCACATGCTTAGCAAGTTAAAAAGAGAACCAAATCCACCTGACTTTAATTTTCTAACACCGGGTGTGACCAACCCATGGCACCGGCAATCTTCGCATGTAGCAGGCAGCAGATCAAGGAGGGCAAGGGCAGGGAGCGGAAAGCAGAGCAGCAGATTGAGCATGGAGAACAGGTGGGGAGCAGAAAACAGAGTGGCAGATCAGGTAGGGGGAGGAGATGGGAGTGGCACTTCAGGAAAGGCTGGGACTTACTTTGTAGTACGTCCACCAAAAAGGTTGACCCCTGCTGCTACAGTATGCTTCCTACTCTTTGACAGCAGCTGGGTTTTCACTCTGAGCACTGCGGTGCTAGTCACTGAGTAGTAATGGAAGAGTCTTATATGGTTAGGCCTTGCCTGTCTTCAGGAAATCCCTCTTGTTCCCTGCCATAGCATAGCGCTCTCCAAGGGGAACTTTTGACTCTAGAATTTGCTTTCCACACAGTTTCAAGCTATTGTCTTGAAGGTCAAGACTTAAGCATGATGTTAGACCTGTCCCTCCCAAAAAATAAGTGGAAGGTAGAGGTCAGTTCACAGGATGAGATCACTTGGGAAGGTTTCACAACAACCAACAAGATGTATCGTTTTTAGACATGGCAGCTGCACTGAAACAGTTCTCTGGAACTGATGCATCTTACCATTTCAAGGATACATTTAAGAAGGGATCATAATAGCCTACAGCATATCAGTTGTAGCAGGGGCATGCTGTATTTTGTTTGTGGAGCATAAATTGCATCGAGGCCACATTCTTGACTAAGGCTTTAGAATAATAAATACTGTTCTGCTAATACAAAGGAATCCTATTGCTACCCTGCAGGTATATATAGCTCATTCTTCTACTCTCTGGGCACGTGCATTAACACACTTTAATTAATGCGCATTAAAGCTAGTACCTCCGGGCATTTATACACATACATTTGCCTGCTCCAATGCATCAGACTCAATTAATCGAGTCTGCTCTGCATGCTAGCTGATGTGCCCAGCACTCTGTAGCATGCATGTATATAAACAGTGACATGCACGTCAGCGCTGAGAAAGAGACGGCAGTGTGCTTTTGAGCTAAAACACCTTTGATTGTGTTTTAATTCAAAAGTGTGCCGCCAACATTTTCTCAGAGCTGACGCTCGTTCCACCATTTTATTATACACATGTATGTGCCACAGCGCCAGGCACTTTTAAAAGTGTCCGGTGTTGTGGCGCAAGCATGTATACAAATGCCCTCCATTGTGAGGTGCTAAGATAATGTGCGTTAGCCTACCTAAATGTGCATTAACTGAAGAGCAGTTTTTAGTGATGCTTTAATGCGCATTGAATTGGAATTAAAATGTGCATTAAAGTGCATATGTAGACCCACCCAAGTCATTCCCTCCCCCTCATCCCCTCCATTGGTCTGGGGGATTTTTTGTGTTGCTTTCCTAGTACATGTAGACTCTGGCTGGGATTTTCAGAAACTCCACTGAGAGTCTTTACTCATGCCTTGATTGGGATCTCAATTAAACCAGCAGTGCTTTTTGAAATTTCACCCTGCTTCCTCAACTAAATGCATAGGCACACCTGATTTCTGTCACATTTTTAGGACTTTGTGTGCAGGTTAGAAAGCTGCAGGTGCTACCTGCCATATTGGCTTTAGCGTATCTGAGGCTTTGCAGAAACCTTGCTTAGGATGTTTCCTGGCCGCGTCATGCTCTAGTTCTCACATTTAACAGCAGATTACAGCGGTACTTGTCTTTTTGTAACAGGACTTAGCCTCCAGCTTTGAGCTGTTTTAATACAACCACAATAGCCTGACAAATTCTTACTGTAAATTTACAGGCTAAAAGCGAGAAGATGATCAAAATGATGCCCTTTTTCCATAGCAGTCCTCTTGGGCCGTGGAAGACGTCTAAGGGGTACACTACCGAAGACGAGTCAACTGGGAAACCTTCTACGTCATTGGAATCGGAGCCAGATTCAGTGTCTCTTGAACCAGCTGGAGAGGAGACTTGCTCGAAAGACCCAATGAAAGTGACGAGCGACAGACGACATTCTGCTCCCCAGCACTCGCCTGCGCCTCTTAGAGAAGCCAATGGGACCTGTGCTGGCACACCTGAGCAGAGAGAGAGTCCCCAGAAAAAAGGAGTGAAAGGGAAACTCAAAGAGTTTTTCAATATTTCGGGTGGCATAAAGAGAACTGATCCAAAAGAAAAGGACACGAAAAAGAAAGAGGACAAGCCTCTCACAGGTACATCTGCCTCCTCTGTCTACCTCCTTGCTTCCCTGGCCTTTGGCTTTGTAGTAACTCGGCACCACACAGTCATTAGTGGATTTGGTCCCTACAAGTCCCCTGTGGGTAGGGAAGTCCTCACCCCATCAGAAAAACTGGCATGGTTGGAGGAAGTGACTTCCCAAGGGGCTGGATGGGCTCTGCAGCTGTGGCAGAGATGGAACCAAGTTTCTTGACTTCGTCCCATGCCACAGGGTACATCTGCTTGTGGTAAGAGAGAGCTCAGCTTAGTCACTGAGACAGTAAGCCCTATCCAACCTACTCCAACCCTTGAAATGAGGCAGTGAAGATGCCCCAGTGAACACAATTCAGGAAGGATCTGGAGAAGTTTGAGAGAGTCCGGGAGACCCACACGCATGATCAGAGGGCAGGAGAACAGGGGGCTGAGAGCTATGGGACTCTTCAACCTGGAGAAGTGAAGGCTCAGGGGGGACTTGGTGTGCATCAGGATCTGGGGGAACGCCTGTTCACCAGAGCATACCAGGGGATGACAAGGTCTACTCGTCACAAAATCCTGCAAGACCGTTTTAGGCTGGACATAAGGAAAAACTTCTTTATTGTCCGAGCCCCCACGGCCTGGAACAGTCTCCCCCCAGAGGTGGTTCAAGCACCTACTCTCGACACTTTTAAGAAACATTTGAACGCTTACTTTGCTGGGATCCTCTGACCCTAGCTGACTTCCTGCCTCTGGGGCAGGGGCCTGGACCTGATGATCTCCCAATGTCCCTTCCAGCCGTAATGCCTATGAACCCAGGCTGTGATGCAAGGGAACAGGTGGGCAGAGCAGGACTTATTGCCTTGGCTTCAAGACTTGAAGTTTCTGGCACCACAGTGTGGAAATACCTATAGCTTCTAGGCCAGTGGGTCTCAACCTTTCAGATCCTGTGGCTCACCAATTCCCTGCACAACCCAGAGCCCGCTTCTCCCCTTCCAGCCCCACTGCCTCCTGCTGTTCCTCAGCCTGCCTCTAACCCATCTTTCCCCACCCCATTCCTAGCCTGAAAGCATGTGGTCTGCTTGTCAGGCCAGCTGCAGAAATACCCACTAGCTCCAGAATGGAAACAGCATAGCCATATTTCCCCAGCGCTGCATGCAAGCCAGTTAGCTCCCCCTTCCAGCAAAGGTCCTGCTGAGGAGGTCATGTTGCAGAGCCTCTTGCTTGCCATGCTGGAGCTAGCACATGCAGTGGAGTCTGGCAGCAGGAACATTCAGAGGAGGTGTCCTCCGACTCCCTGCCACAGGCACGCTTGCAGCTCACTCGCAGCATCTCCATAGCCCACAGGTAAGGGCAACTGCGTTGGCCTATCCTTCCGCTTGCTGACCTGTTACAGTTCTGTACAGTTTGTTTGCAGTTATCCAAAGTAAAGTTATTTGTACAAGATTAGGGCCAGTAGGTTTGACAATGTGGGAGTGTTAAGCAGAAGAGTATCTGGAGGTGCCACAAGCAATAGCCAGTGTCCATTCTGCCCCAAGACCGGGTGGACACTTACTTCCAGTTATTCCTCGAAGCAGTAAGGTCCCCAAAGCCCTGTTTCTGTAAGGGGGATGTAGGAATGGACTGTTTGCTGGAAGCGGTATCCTACCACAGCAGCCCCTCTAGCACACAGTACGAGATCTGCCGAAAGAGCGGATAATAGGGAAATGCCTCCTTCTGTGAACCACAGGGCTAAAAGAGATCTCCTGGGTCAGTCAAGTCCTCCGCGCTCATGAACAACTACATCCTAAAATCCACAAACTGCACTTTAAACCTTGCTGTTTTTTGGGGGGGTTTTGCCCACACTGTTACTGGAAAGCTGTACCACAATTGCTGTACTCTGAAGGTTAGAAACCTTCTAAGTTTCCAGCCTAAACTTACTTGTTTTCCAGCCTAAACCCTAAATTTCCCTCTTAAACTCTAGCTCATAGCCTGCCTCGAGGAAGGGGTCAGGCTAGATAATCTCTTGAGATTCCTTCCAGCCTTGTTTTTCTTTGACTTCTTGTGCCAGGATTGTTCTTTAGCTTTAGTAGAAATGTTGCCTCCCTGGTGTTTATGCTCCTGATGCATTTGTCAACAGCCTTTGTTCTGCCAAATTAAATAAGACAAGCTGCCTTGGTCTCCTTATAATAGATTCTTTGTGGCCCTTTTCCTCCCGAGTCAACTTTCTCTGGACATGTTCCAGCTTGAGTTCATGTTGCTCAAACGAGTGGCCAGAAATCTGTGCAAGATCCTAGAAGCCATTTTACGGGCACCTTGTACACGGACATTGATTCTTCACTGTCTCTACTGGAAATATCTTGTCTCGTATATCCTCAGATTACGTTAGTGTTTTTCATGACCTCACCAAATTGCTGGCTCACAATTATCCCATATTTGATTACTATTTCTCCTCTGGTCTCATTTCCTACTGAAAAGCCATCACTTGTAGCAAAAATTCTTATAATTGGTCCCTAAGTGCACTTTATTTAATTGAAATTTGTACCCGGTACGCTTTACTATTAAATTATATTCCATTTCTATTACCCAGTACCATCCAAGTCTTCCTATATAATAAACCATTCTAACTCTATTTAATTATACATGCAGACTTTGCACCATCAGACTTCATTGGGAGGCACTGACTTTTTGTGCCAATATGAAAATGAACTCTAATATGAAAATATGAACTAAGACCAGTCTTTGAGGATCTGGCGCAGATCCTATTAATAACCCCCACCCCCTTCAGACTGACAGGTTGCAGTAAAATGGAAACTGTTTTCATCTGCCTTTCAGTCTTTCCCTTACTTCAATTTTTTTTATTTTATTTTTTTTAACTGACTTCCATCTTAATTATCCTTTCCCAAGTGGCTCTGCTTCATATGCTTTACTGAAGGCCAAACAGATTAGATATGTGTTTTGGTAAATCAGTTAGCTAAATCTTGCATGCAGCTGTGGTTGGACTAGGGGGCCTATAGGTGATCACATCACTTCCTCCCTAGTAGTGCCCTCACGCTTTTAGTGAGTCATGTGAACCATCCCTGCTTTGATAGATTCATTAGTAATCTTTGCCTCCAGTTTTCAAACTGTGCATGCGTTAGTTCTTTCACAATTCTGGGATAAAAGAGCTTCTGCTTCCTCCCTGCCCCCAGCACTTGAAGAAGCACATTAAGCTGTTTCCCTGTATGTGGCAATTTCTCTGTGCTCATTCCCAGTAATCCCTGTCCTGTTCCAACAGGGTTTCATGTAACTGTGTGTGGAGGAGGAGGGTGAAGTATTCATTTAAGTCTTGAACCCACACCCAGATTATCTTTAATTGCTACCCCATCCTCACTGCATTGTGGGTCTTTTTCCTTCCCTGTTCTCCTATTTATTTATATAGCTAAATAACTTCTTGCTATTTGTTTTACTTAATTTTGCCCAGCCAGAATTTTGGCAAGTCCCATTTTACTCTGACTTTGTCCATCTTCCATGATGGTGCTCGCCAGATGAGCTACAAGTATTAATATTCTGGCCCAACTCTCAGAAATGCTGTAGGATAAGGAAGAAAAATCAGTTTTCCCTGAGGTATCATTGCTATCTTAGCTCAGAACCATAATACCCTGATTTGTGGATTAGTATTAACCCATCATTTCTGTAAATACATGACTGCTCCCTGGGATATCATTGCCTCTGCTGAGAGGAATGGCAGAAACATTAATAGGTTTTGAAAGTCAGTAGGATGATATTTCATACCACAAAGAAGCCTAACTGGCTTGAAGCACTATAAAACTGAATACTGGGCACATCTACATGAAACATTTACTGTGGAGTTGCCTAATTAACTCCCCAGTTAAGTCACCTCAGTAAACTAATTAACTCTGCCATTAAAACACAAGTACTATCCTATGGCAATGTCTTTTAGCGCGCTGCAATGCATGTGTAGGTGCTGACAGGGCTGGTTGGGGTATGAGGGTGCTTCAGTATGGGGGCTCCCTGCTGGCTAGCCCCACACTATAGCACCAGTGTGCCCCAGCCAGCCCCTCCACAGTACACTGAGCTGGGCTGGAGGAGCCCTGGGCTGGCAGGCTGGCCCCCAGAGCTCCCTGCCAGCTGGGGCTGCTGCAACCCAGCTCAATGTGCTGTGTAAATGCTGCACCCAGGAGCAACAAGCTCCGGTACAAACTGCACCAGAGTTTATTCATTTGCATTAATAGCACATGTAGATGTACCCACTGAGTAGTATGACTGGAATCACGTTTGTATAAAAAGTGGAAGCCTAAGTTAAAGCTGCTGGGTACAAAAGTTGTTCTTATTTCCACAGCTGAACAAATCGTGGAGCTCATTGACGATGACAGACTCTTTGATGCTGCTCAGCATCTGATTGTCCTGGAGAGGGGCCTCCATACAGATTGCAGTGGCAAGAGTGAAGAGGAACTGACCAGAGACAGAGATGAAGTGGAGTCGGCCTATGAACGTCTGAAGCAGAAAGTCTTCAGCATCATAAGAGATTCCATCACCATAGCCAAAGAGAGGCCAGAACTACTACAGCGTGCAGTGAAGGCACTAATAGAACAGGAGAATGAGGATGAGAAATACAGGTCAGAGAAGCCATTTGACAAAACCTTGAGTTCCAGGCCCAGGAAATGGAAAGAGCTTTGGATGGACACAGTGAAGAAGTCTACAGATGAGCGTATGAAAGCGATCAAGGGCACTACTGAGAACCTCTCCACCACAGCTCTTAACTTCCTGCACATGGGAAAGACAATGAAAAAGGATTTGACAATAGTGGTGCAACACATTAAACAGCTTTATCCTCCGCAATTTAACGTGTGCAGTGCATATGCAGAGTGCTATCACAATTACTTCGTTTCCCAGGTAGAGATGATTGCAGAGTTTGAGCTGGAAGACAAAGATGTTTATCTCATCCTCAGCTGGGTGCAGAACCTTTATCCCAAGTAAGTGACAGTTTTGCACACGTGTATTACTAGTGTTGGCCGAACTTCAGCCACACATTCCTGGGCAATACATGCATGGTGTCTGTTACCCCATGCTTCAGTTGTCAGCTTTGAGGGCCTGGCAGAAGCTATCCTAACTCCAGGAGAATCCAGCAAAGAGGAATTCTGTATAGCCATTTTATCGTATGTGTGAGCAAGACCCATTTTAAATTAGATGCATGCAATAGGGGATATGTAGGACAAAAATCTTCCCTTTGCTCTAAGTAGGTGCATGGAGAAGCAGTGCCTTTAGGAAGTCATCTTAATGGTGGGTCTAAGCGGGGAAAAAACTAGTCTGTTTCATAACCTAGTCTTGGTCCCACTGCTCACCCATTTATAGAGCACCCTTTAGGCTGCATCACATGGTCTGGTCCACAGGCAGATAATACTACTATTCCTAGGGCAGGTGTGGCAGCTGTACCCCACTCCTAGCATCACCTGGTGATCTTAAGCATCTCTGGTTTCTTAAATTGCTGTTTTATGGGCATGGTTTCAGTGGTGGTTCTGTGGCTCCATTACCTACCCCTGTCAACTCTGCTTGTTTAGCTGATGCCAGCAGTTAAGCTACAGTAATGTATAATGTACAGTATCAAGGGACATTTTTTCAGTGCTGAACCAGACAGTAAAACTGAAACTGATGCTTCTTGGGGGTTTGACAGACAGATATCAGTACAGTCACCTGCAGACAGTTAATTTATGGAAAATGGCTCTGTCTGTGCTGGGCATGGGAGCAGTCCCCATTGTGTATAGGTATTGTTTATTGGCTCGTTCTTGTTCACTAAATTATGTGCATCACACCAAGCAGTGGCCAGCTCAAACTGTTGAAGGAGAAAAGGCAAGACTTCTACCCCAGGCCCATCCATTTTTAATGCACAGTACTGGGTCATGCATCTCGGGGTGTTTTGGTACTGAGCCTTCACTAATGTAGGCGAATACAGCTCCACTGACTGCCTCATACACATGGCAAATTGGCATTACTCCACAGAAACAAACTGCCTGGCTGACTTGCAATGTCCCTGAGGCTGGGCTAGTTCACAGCAGCTGATGTCCTGGCCCCTTCACATACATGCAGATCTGTGGTTGACTTAAAACCTCTAGAGGGCATCTTCTGCTTTTGGCCTCCTCTCAAAATACAATATAACAGCAGGAATGTTTTGAGTATACATCAGAGAGAAAGGACTTGTTTAGGTCCATCATTTGTTGTCCAGTAATCAGTGGGCTCATGACAGCAGGCCTTCACGCATAATCATAGATGTGACTTCTCAAGGTCCCATGTGCTGGGTAGCCTGTGTCAGGCTCTAACTGTATCCAGATCATCTTCCTACTGTGGGACTGGAGAAAGAGGATCTGGCAAGTTTGGGACTTCTATTCTTCCTTGTTGCCCCCCATTAAACCCCAGTCCTGCATCCTGAACAGGAGGTGCACTCATTTTGGGAGCAGCACATGCTGTTTAAACAATATGCACAGCATCTCCTTATTTGTGAGGTGGAAGCCAAGGACTGGAACTGCTATCAAAGTGGAGCATTAACTATAAGGCTTCCATCAGGGCATGAACTGAACTCCTCTGTGGCAGCAGACAGACCTACTGGCTCTGCTACTAATTACATTATATGGGAGAAAAAAATCAAACTAAAGGAGTCTGGCTTCTTAAATCACAAGCAGCGAATGCAAAAGCTTTTATTACCCAAATGCATTAATCTCCTTCCCCTCACTGCTGCTTGTTAATAAATTAGATGAATTGATGTTAGTTACAGAAGCTTCCCAAAAAACAATGCAGCACTTGAGACCTATCGGCTGCTTGTGTTATAATCACTTGTAGAGGAATACAGAATTTAAAATTGCACAGTCGTATCCATAGTTAACAATACCTGGCATCACACCTAATGGCTTTCCTTCCAGCCTCTTATTTTTAAAGTGCTCTCTCAGTTCAAGCTGTTGCATGCAACATATTGCCCAATGTATGAGGGTAAAGTGCACAAGAAGCTAGCCCACTTTTAAATGAGGAAGGCAGGCATGTCGCAGGTGTTTGCGCAAGGGTTCTATTTGCTTGGGGCCCAGGCTTACAAATCCGCCCTGGACCCCAAGCAGTTTCCAAGGAACAGTCAATTCAGTGACAGGTGCATAAAAGTGACTTTGTTCAGTCTTACTGGGGGTGCCTGCCCCCAGAGAAGCAGCCCCTACCTCCTGCTCTGCATACTCTCAAGCCCAACAGCTGGGCATTTATGCCATCTGGACACGTTCTACCCACACAACTCTGGGCACAAGGTTAACTTCCTCACAAGTACTCTGAGTTGCAGCAGCTGCCCAGCTATTACACATGCCTAGCATCAGCAGAAGGCAGGGAATCCCTGGCTGTGCCTTTTGTAGTTGCAGTGAGATAGGAGGAGCGCTTTAGGAACTAATGAAGTGACTCATGTTCTACAAAAATCCCCTTGAACCAAGGCATCCTCTTACAGGACGTTACACAGGAAAAAGGAGGGAAACAGCCCCAGAGACCTGTCCTTCAGCATTTCAGGGTGCAATTCCTAGGCAAAAAATAATTATCCTAGTTAAAGGGGTGTAGGCTGTAGCCGTATTTACCCCAGTTACAAAACTTTGTGCATCCCAGAAGCCTCCTCCCCTGCATCTGGTGTTCAGAAAAGGTCTGGCATTGACCAGAGCATTTGGATCTCTGAATTTGAAAAACAGTAATTTTGGGAAGTAGTATCTAACCAGTGGTGGTCCACTAGTCTGGAACACGGGATTAGGATTGAGTTATCCTTGGAGGCTTTTAAGACCCAGCTAGACAAAGCTTGGCTGGAATGATCAAGTTGGGGCTGGCCCTGCTTTGAGCAGGGGGTTCGACTGGATGCAACTTTCTGAGGTCCCTGCCAACCCTCATTTTCTGCAATTCTACCCAGAGCGGTGGCACTTTTGACAGAGTGGTTGTCTAAGAAGTACCACGATCCAGTGTGAGATAGTTTCATAGTTAGTAGGATCGGAAGGGACCTGCCCAGATCATCAAGTCCGACCCCCTGCCATGGCAGGAAAGAGTACTGGGGTCAAACAAGCCCAGCAAGGTGTACATCTAGCCTCCTCTTAAAGGGTAGGAGCCAGCACCACTTCTCTTGGAAATTGGTTCCAGATCCTAGCCACCCTGACAGTGAAGTGGCGCCTCCTGATGTCTAGTCTGAATTTACCCTCTGCCAGCTTGTGACGGTTATTCCTGGTCACTCCTGGTAGTGCTCGGGGGAACAGGGACTCCCCCAGTGCCTGCTGGTCCCCCCTGACTAGTTTGTAACACGCAACTAGATCCCCCCTC
>NW_017728947.1:99693064-99707597 GCF_001723895.1 Crocodylus porosus
GGGGGGGGTCACACTTTACATTATTTCATCAGTCTTGGCTTTCACCAGTTCAGCTAACTGTGCACCAGTTGTACTTAATTCAGTTTTCACCTGTGTTGAGTTCCTGACACATACATAAGCATCCAGAGTAGCCCGTGCCGTAGATCTCTCTAGTCAGCTAAACAAGGCAGCTGATCATTGCTGGATGTTGTTCACGTGTAAATCACTAGGTGACTTTTCTAATATCTACTCTGGCACCCCCAGTTCCAGTACCAAGGGCTTCCCCTGGCTTCCTCCGACCGCTCCCACCCCAACCAGCCAAAACACCAAGCAAAGCAGGAGGCGCGCTGCCGTGCTCCAACAATCCCTTTGGTATCAGAGCAGCTCCTTCAGGGGTGTTACCCCTTGAACCAGTTAAACTCAGCAGCCTGGGATCAAGGCGGCATAAAGCTGACAAAGGCTTTCGGGAAATGTTATGTACTGAGATCTGCCTGACCTTTCTAACAGCGCATGCAGTCAACCCATGCATTATTGCTAGGATAGGAAAGCGTTTCAGAATTGCTGCATCATCTGGAAAGACGGAGGTTGGGCAACTGCTGGATTTATTCGCTGTGGGTCAGAAGGGTGAGGCTAATTCCCAAGTCCAGTCCCAGGCTCACATGAATCTCACCTCTTTCATAGCGAAGTCATGCAGATTTAAGCCAGAACAATAGAGGAATTCCACTTTGGATCACGCCTCCAGTGCCTACTTCAGCAAGCATTTTGAAGGAACGGCGATAGCTAGGGTGACTGTTCATCCCAGTTTGCCAGTGATGGTCCCAGATTTCATACGCCGTCCTGGCTAGTCAGTGAAAATGGAAATGAGTCCTGGATTAGTGCTACGCTGCCTGTACTTCCAGCCTGGCTGCTCCTGAGCAGTGGCTGGAAACAGGTGGTGGTCTGGGCTGAACACTGCTCTTCCTGCCTGGGGCAGGGACAGTGTCCTGGATTTCCTTAAAAATAATATGGTTACCCTAGTGATAGCAGAACAGGCGGCCTTAAAACAGGGGTGAGCAATTCTGTCAGGCAGAGGGCCGTTTACTGAGTTTTGGCAAGCCATCAAGGATCACATCAGGGGGCAGATAAATATTCATTTTCTAAATTTTTAGGGGCCCCATAGGCTGAGAGAATGGCTTGGCAGGCCTCAGTTTGCCCACCCCTGCCTTAAAAGTAGTCATTTAGTTACTGAAGCTCTTAAGCATTTTCCAAATATCTTGTTGTGGCGAAATGCCAGTGTCATAGGCTGCCCAGCTGCTGAACAAGAATGGGTTTGAATTCCCCTATCCCAGCAGACCTCCAGGAGTGGCAGTCAACTCAGCCTCTGGCTCCAGTGGGAAAAGAACATTTATGCCCTGTTCAAATTCCCACGGCAGGCCATGCCAACTTCACCCAGTTGTTTAGTGGCACAAAGAAGCTAGGAAGAGAGACTTGGGCTGTGCAGCCTGGCCGTTGCTTCCTTTCTTCCCTGCCATGCTGGGGTTTAAGGGCAATGAAGTTTTACCTTGGCTTTCACTGCTTTCTTCGGGAAACGTTATGTAAGCAGCTGTCTTGAATTAAGCTTATCCTGAGAAATGCAATTGTTTGTTTTTTGTCATTCCAGTGACATCATCAAAAATCCTATTCTGAAGAATGACTTGGAAGGAGCTAAACTTGGAAGCCTTTTGCCAGCAAAACAAATCAGACAGCTAGAAGCTAAATACTTGTGCAACGAAATGGTGAGAGCCTGTTCCTGGACGTCTCCCTACCTTTCTTATATCTGTATCATTCCTTCATGAAGCTGCCTTCTCAATGGCACAGCAGCTGCATGTTATTTTGCTGCCCTTGTAGTTGTCTATATACTTCAAGCTCACATGTTTGCCCAATTTCCCTGGCAGGAAATGGATAGTCTTTCCTCATTCCCCAAACCCACTGACCTACAGAATACTGCTATGGCCTTCACACAAGTTCATATACTGACTTTGGGGGAGGAAGGGTATTGTTGAAAAAGCAGTGATCATCCTAGAAATAAAATGGTATGCTCAGAGGAAAAAACCCCACATACCCCCAAAGATCTTTATGGGGTCCAATCATCAGTTAAGCATGCAAAGATGGGCATGTCCAGTATAGCTCCTAGGAAGAGACTTCTGGTGTGCACCTTCAGGTGAGAGACGAATCATGTCCATGCAAGTCTGACTTTGAAAGTTTGACCCTCTGGTGCTCTGAACAACTTCCTGTTGCACAGACATAAAAGACAGAAGCAACTTTTCTTGATTTGTTTGTACAGTGCGCACAGAATTTAGTGCCATTGCTGCATCAGAAATGCTGGGCTGCAGTTCTTGAAAGGGTGCGAGTCGAGAGAGCTGGGCCTGGAGTTCTGAGCTATAATCACGTCCAGCTGGGAGCAATGAGCCAAGTCTGAGTAAACAGTACAACAGCAGATGGGGGGGACAGGCAGTCTCTGCAGCTATCCAACATGCATCTCACGAACAAGACACGTCAGAGCCCAGATGCAGCCATTCTGTGCCGTCCACGTCTCCCCGTGGTCCGATATCTGAGCAGGGGGAAATATGCCAACAAACAACACAGCGTTAACTCGTGTGCTGCCTTGAAGGCGGGGAGTGCAAGGACTGAAGGGTCATGAGGAGCTTCCATTACCTGTGGCCCCTGGGGATTTGGAGCAGTACTTCATCTCTCTCCCTCAAGGGAGCTCTCACCAGAAATGCCAAACCACCTCAGGGTATTCTGACTGCTCCATCTTTCGAGTAGTGGAGCAACTGCTGAGCGCTGCATCCAGCAGTGGCGTGGCAGCCAGGAAAGCAGTGGCAATGGCTGCTAATTTTTGTTCCCCTGCCATAACCCCCGCCCGGTCAGCACCCAGGGCTGGGGTTGTGCTCACCCCTCCCTTAGTTACACTACTGCTTTTGAGCTGGTAACAGAAGATAATGCGATCCTGACTCAGGACTGGACCCAAAGGGTAACATATGGCCTTTACACATGAGTGTCTCAATTCAGTATACAACTGGCATGGAGCAGGATTTGGTCCTCAGATTTGGTGATCTGAAATGAAGTGAAAGACATGCTGCCATCTCCAGAACCCCAAAAAGTGAAGCTCTCATGCTGCCCACGGCAGTGACCGACACATCTACCAGGTGTCTGGCAGCTCCATTTTAAAGAAATTGTTGTTTTTAAAATATTTGAAAAGTTGAAGCTCTGAGTAGGGGAGAGATTCTTTCGACATGGTCTTGAGCTCTCTGTGGGGTCTGGTGTCAATGTCTAGACAAATAGTGTGGGCTCTGTGTAAATTCTGACCCAGAGAAAATGAGTGCAATAGGAATTGTTTGTTCAGTTTATGGTAAATGTTGCTGGGTTTTTTTGGTTTTCTAAAGGCTACTGTCAAGAGCTGGTTGGCCAAAACTTTGGAATTAGAAATCAGAAAATGGACAGAAGAGAAAGAACCAGAGAAACCTGAGAAATATTTTCATAATGAATTAGACTTCCACGTCCTCCAGGTAATAAAAATGCACTGTATTTTTAAATGAGCCAGTAAATATTAAAAATAATTAAACTGTGCTTGTATCAGAGTTTGCACAACCCATTAAAAATGCTCCAGCTAGCCACATAAACAGAAAACAAACTAATGCAATGGAAAATTTATAGAGCTACTTACCACTTTCATTACCCCAATTACTGAGCATTTGTTAATTAAATAGATTTATCCTCACAAAGTCACATAAGGTACAGGAAGGCTAAGTGATTTTCCAAAGTTAGATGAAGTCAGACCCTAGACTGAACCTAAGGCTCAGGTCCTATCCACTAGGATCCTCTGACGTTAGTAAGAGTAGCTGATTCTTTGGGTTGATCCAGTACCTCCTGCTCTGCAGCCTTGGAAAAAAGATCTCCACTGTGGTGAAGGGAAATCTCACCCTTCTGTACTCTTAAGCAAAACAAAATCAAACCCTCAGTATCAGTTAACATTACATTGGAGAAAGCAGAAAAAACCCCTCTTCCAGACACATGGGCAAAGGGACAGTTGTTTGTTGTTGGGTCTCATTAAGTTTCAGGAATTTTATTTAGACAGATTACTCTGATCCCCCATCTTCTTTTGTCAGACAGTATTCCCCACTCTCTCCCCACCCCCTCACTTCCCATCCTTCTTAAATTAGTGGGAGGTTTTGTCTGTAAATGCAATTCTTTAGTTTTATGCTAGGGTTAGATTTTTAAACAAAATCACCCGGCACTTGGCAAAAAATAGAAGAGCTGTGTTCAGGCCTCCCCTACAACAAAATTTCTGTTTAATGTCTTCTTCCTCTTGATCGGAAATCAGAGATAACAATTTGCTTTAGCGTCCCAAATAAGCACAGTCCTCTTGTGTACTGCTGGGGAGGTGGGGGGTTCAGTCTATGGATGCTTGACCCTGGATTCAGGACAGGTACAAATAGGACACAGGTCTCCTTTGAGACAGTAAGAAGCCATTTCACCTTCTGGGGCATCTGCTCCTTTTCCTGACTCCAGGCAATCTTATCTAGTTAGTTCCTGCTCCAAAGATCTTGCACAGCTATCTCTTACCTGCGCTTGAGCAGAACCTAGTGCAGTGGGCCCCTCATCTTGGTTGGTACTGCAAACTATAATGAAAATAGCTCCAACTGCCTTAGCAGTTTACCTGTCTGTTTGGACCCTTAGACATTTAAAGTTGTTTAATTCTTGTTCCTTAGACTATCCATGGAGGACAAAAACGAGCGGAGGAAATAACCCCTGACCTGGGCAAGCAAGCCTCAGTCATACTGTTGGTGGAGCTGTCGACTTTCTTGAAAAGGTGCGATAAGACAGGTGTCAGAAGAACACTTGATCAGCGGTTCTTGAACTGGGATAATATGAAACCCGAGGGGGTATATGGCAGTCATCTTGTAGGTACATGGGAAGAAGGAATATGAGAGCAGAAGAGAAAATGAGAAAGATAAGTGGAGAAGGAAGAAAACTTACAAAAGGGGTACCAACCCAAAAGCCAGTTTGAAAGACATTGCAGCAGAATAACATTGGTATCAGATAGCTAAGTTACTAATAATTATTTCTTCTTCAATCTTCTCTTTAGCTATAAGAAGGCTTTAGAAGACTTTAAAGAGAAAAATAGACAGCACAGATATTTCAAGGAAACAATAATTGCAAATGTGAATAACTGTGCAAGTTTTAGGTAAGTAAGAATCAACTGCCTTGTTTAAGCTTTTTAATGAATAATACGACCTAAGCGTGTAGAAGTAGTAAATATACCAAGTAAGGGTGTAGCAAATGTACCCTTAACTGTAGTCCATATTTTTCTATGAATTTAAAATGATATTCAAACAGAGCAACTTCTAATATCTGGTATCCAAAATGTCTGATTGAACATTGCTACATGCTTTCCTATTTGTAACCCAAGAGAGACTTGTAGCTAGTATAAATCATCATAGCACCATAGAAGTCATTCAAGCAGCAGCAGAGAATCCCTCCCTGAGACCTTCAACTAATAATTTCTTCATTAATCTTCAACTAATAATCTTGCTTCCCCCAAGATTCAAGTGTTCCTCTCATTGAGCAGAAGTTCTGCCTCCTTGTTAAAGGAAAGCTTTGGGGCCAGGACCCCCGGGTTCCACACCTGGCTCTTACGCTGACCGATCACTGGCAAGTCACCTAGTTTGTGTAGCCTTTGGTAGAGCAGGTACATGGTTGGGGAATCCCACAGTGTTTTGTGGATTTAACATAGGAATAGGGCAATTCATGCTATTTGGACAGTTTCCACAACTGTATTTTTCTCTGACCAAGCTGTGCAGCTCTCCATCAGCATTCTGCTACAGAAGTTACCCTGGCAGGGGGTCATGTACTGTGGTATTTTAATAACATATTTGAAGGAAAACAAAATCCAGATGAGAGTTCACAGCCTGAGTAAAAACCATGTATTCAAAAGTCATAGAGGTCAAGGAACAGAATCCTACAGCCTAACATGAAGCCACCAACTCCCCTCTCCAGTATAGGAGCAAGCAGAAGATCTGACCTGCTGCTACCCTCCATTTCATGTGCATCAGTGGTCATGCATCTGCCCAGTGTACCCTTCTGACCTCACTGTACCCCAGGTCACTCAAAATCTCTTATGGAGAGAACCATTGCCATCCATGCAAGGAGGGATGGATTTTGACACTAACTGGCTCCCATGCATTCCTATGTCAATTTGGCCTCTACACAACTCGGTCATTACTAGCTCAGTGCCAGGTTGTGGCTTTGTTGTTTATATAGGCAGCAATTATTTATACATGCTTCAAATAACCACAAATAGGACAACTTCCAGACAAACTGATATTAAAGTGATCTCATAGTACAAGCCACTCAGCAACCCTTCCAAATAACACTGATATCACTTCTACCCTAGGACATGAACACCACTTAAAATTCTAGATTACATTTTGGGTAGAGATCCAAATATTATGTCCTGGTGCTGAATTTTATTTTCTGGAACTTTAACATACAAAACAGAAATGCTAGTGGGAAAAGTGCGTAATATATTATTCTTAACCTGTGGACACTTGTTTCAGAACCCACGCTGAGAAAACTGTATCCACACCAGATGATACAAAAGCTAGTATTCTCACCACACTTAATGAAATTGAGAACAGTGCTTATAATGTACTGCTTCAAGATTTGTTTCTGGAATTAAAGGTATGACATATGACTAGAAAATTCATGTATATAATATATCTCATATGTGGCAGGTTTCTATAGAGGGAAAGAATTTTAATAGATTTAAGGCAAAAATAAAAAGTTCAACACAATTTTTTAAAAGAAATTCCATGGTCTTGCATTCAGAAAAACAAAAGGGGAAAAAAAACATACATGACAACCCTGAATTGTATTCAGCCATCTGTGGCAACCCAAACTTACAGCTTCATCCATCTCATCAGTATCATCACCTCAGTAATATATACATGGTTGAGTTCATCATCTTGCTGTTTTTATCCAAGAGACTAGTACCCCTGAAGTTGACTTCTCTATATGGGAAATTTTGCAATTGAAAAATCGAAAATTTTGCCTTTTTTTTAGGAGAGCTTCTTGGGAGCTCTTGAGGATATTTACGTGGACTCGCACCTTAATGAAAGGACAGAGTATTTTTCCTTTACCCTAGGCTCCCTCTCTCAGTGCTCATTATTTGATATGTTAGTTAACACCATTTTTTCTATTTTGTTTTGAGATTAAATACAACCACAATTTATTTCCATAATTGCCTACCTTCCCTTCCCTTGCATCTTGTGATGTCACTGGGGAAGACAGGGCATGAAAATCTCAACAACAATGGAGACAGAAAAGGGATCTTTTATTAAAGCATTTCAGGCCACCTGTCCTCATCATTATAAAATGTTAAGGAGTGGAGGGGTGAGGGGCAAGAGGGGGACCCATAATTCATTCTTCTCCCCCTTTAGCAGGGCATCTTCAAGTTCTTCATATAGGACCACACACATTTGTGTGGCTGTATGAAATTTTAATCCCTGAATATACTGCGCTTCAGTTTTGCTTTGTAGAAGCTGACCAGACTTTTTCTTTCTTCAGCCCTTGTTTAAGAAGTTTACCCAAAATAAGTGGGCTTGCACCGAAGGTATCATGGAGGAGATCCTCGAAACCACCAGCAGTTCTCTTTTGCAGTTCCACACTCTTCGAGACCCTTTCTATAAGGTAAGTTGCAGGGAAACAGTGGAACAAGTCTAGGAAACCTGAACCTAGCTCTTTGGCTAGGAACCACTTGAAAGACACACATACTTCTCACTTTGGCAGGTGACTGGACATGCCTCTTTCCTGAGCCAACATCACCCTATTTAGATTGATGAGCTTTCCCAGCTACAAATCTCTCTTCCCATAGGAGGGAATCCTTTGAAGTTTAATCCAAACTATCCCTATACAGCCATGACCTGAGCCTGCTGTTCTCCAAAGGCAGTTGCATAGCTCATTTATACGGTTAATTTAGCACTGAGAATGGGAATGAGGAGCTAGATAGGAATCAGTATTATGACGACTCTCCAAAATAAGGCATCCTCTACAACAGGATTTTGGCTGTCAGTCCCTTCAGCCCAAGAAGGCCTGCACAGATGCAAACTCCATTTTACCAGAAGCTTAGCTGTTGCAAAATTTCACTCTCGGGTACATCTGAGTTAACATGTGGGACCAAAGCCAGATTTCTAGTGTTTCTACAGCAAACATCCTAAAGCCAATAGAAAGTCTCCACAAAGAGGTCCAAATATCCTGCAATTATATTTTTAGTAATTTAAACGTACTCTGTAACTCGTGTAAGCAGAGAGCGAAATAGGTGGAAATAAGACAGCTTCCTGTTTCCTGGGGATATTGCCACCCTTCACATGCCATTTATAGGTATTTTCCAAGTGTCCCATTTTCTCAGTGGGAAATTACCATTCTGGAAATAGAGCCAATTCCAACACATTTGCTCATTAGGAAAGCCCCATTGTGTACCGTGTAGGACACGCCTCTGGTGCCGGTCTGAGGCAGAGGCAAATGAGAAGGTCCATGCTACTGAAGTCCCGGGGCTTCCTTGACAGAAACAAGAATAGGAATTTGTGGTGGTAGATTTCACAGGCCTGGGGCCACACTGCCCTCAGTCCGCATGCACAATGTAACATCCTTCTGATGTTATGCAAGAAGTTATAAGCGACCTTTTCTTTAACCCACCCACAATGCCCCTGATGGTCCATGTCAATTTTCCCCTGGTTACTGCCTCTCTCTACTAGTTCCTGATTTTTCTTGTGGGGGTCCCAATATTTGTGCTCTCCCAAGCATGCCTCACCCACCCACTCCCACTCATTCTCCAAACCTGGAAACTGTGCACCTCACCCACCCTCCTATATCCACCATTTCCCATTGGGCTCAGACATAAAACAGGAGAGGAGCTACAGAGGCAGGTGTTACACCACTACAGTCAAGTGCTAGTGGGATGGGTGGAAACTCCTTGCCCAACTGTAGGGCAGGTTTGTTTCCATGTTTTATGCATCATTACACTTTTCTGGACATACAACCCTAATAAGCTGATTAACATTTCCCTCCCTAACAGGACGTTATGGAGAAGATTCACGTTCACTTGGTTAGAGAGTACATCGTGAGGCTAATGAAGAAGAGAGTCACCCTGAAAACTCCAGAACTTCAGCAAAACTTGGCAAAATGCATTACAAATGATGCCTCCCTCTTGCAAACTTTCTGCACAAAAAACGTAGGTGTGATTGCTTACCACATCAGTGCTGGCACTTAACTTCTGAACCTGTTCCTTTCAGGCTATCCTGAGCATCTGGCATATGCCTTCAAACAGTGGTTAGTTTTTCAAGGGGTTGCTAAACACAGCAGCTGGAAAGCAGGTCTACTTGAGGCTCTTGGCTGGATAGATGGGGGAAAGGTCTCAGAAGCAGGCATACATCTAAGGATGGGAGACAGCAGGCAACTGCCAGGCAAATCAAGTGACTGTACATACGCAAAGCCAACAAGTAGTTGAGAAAGGGATTGTTTTTAGTTCTCCAAAACCTTCCCACAACTCACTGGATGTAGCAGGAAGAACCCACAGCTGGAACAAATCGAACTGCACAATTTAGTACAGACAAGGCTTTTAAAAGGTTTTAAAAATACATCCTATTCAATCTATTTCCACCAGTCTGTCCAGGGCCCAACCCCAATTAGAATATATTCTGAGCATCATTTTTCATCATCATTTAATGGTTATACACTGGCCAAATTGCATCCAAAACAGTGAGCTGGAATGTTACTAAGCAAAGTTCATGGAGCAGCCTCCCCACCCCTTCAAGAGCCCAGAGGAGGCTCTGTAATCACAGCAGGCCTGGATTACTGACTGTTTTGTCTTATTCCTTTTCTGATAGGGGTCTGCAGCCACGTGGCTGGACTCTGCACTGCCCAAACTGGCAGAAATAATCCGACTTCAAGACTCAAGCGCCACGAAAATCGAAGTTGCTATGCTTGCTAAAACATACCCGGATATCAGGTGAGAGGAACCAGACAGTATTTGGAAATACTAATAGACTTTATAGTGCTAGAGGAACAGTGGCTTCCTTAGTCTGCACACACCATTTTCCTTGGCCAGGGCCTGGGAGACTAGATTCAGTTATCTGCTCCCCCACAGATTTCCTGTCTGATCACTGAGGAGTCTCTCCCAGACCCACTCACTTATGCTCTCTCTATATATGCACCAAACCTAGCAAAGCCATCTAGGGACACCCCTCACTGCCATGCTCACACTCCATCTCCGGTATGCTTTAGAGCACAGAGGGGAGTTGGGAAGCACCATCAGGGGAGCTTCACTTCTTCATTTCCACTTTGCAGCATGCAGTGTGGAAGCAAGTGGGTATGTTCTCAACAGCATAAGAGATAGCAACATATCTTTAGACTTGGGTCCTTAAAGGCACTTAAATGATTAATTTCTATTGGTGCTTGGGTGCTGGTCACCCTGTGCCTCAGGTCCCATCCACAGAACTGAGATAATAGCGTTTGGCCACTGCCTCCCTGATCCCCACCCCCACAAACACAGCCATTGAGGAAAAGTGACTAAAGCACCCAGATGAGGGCCATGGGAAGATCCTATTGAGATGTAGCCTCTTCTCTAATATCTCTTACTTTCTGTCCAATAGCAAAAAGCACCTTGCTGCCATCTTGTACATCAAGGGAAACTTGACCAACAGCGAAGTCAAAAGCATCCAGAGCTACTTGGATCAGAGTGCAGCACTGACCACTTCCCGTACACCACTTTTTTCAGCTATAAAGGTGTCCTAGGCTTCAGTCCTGCCTGTGGCACTTACTATTTTATTACAGAGTCCTGTGCAGGAAGAGTTGCTACTCAAGTGTGGGAGGCAGAAGCCCTTTGGTCCCACACTGTCACACAAGTATGTGCAGCAGCATTTTTTTGTAGGAAAATGTAACATACATAAAGCCCTTTTTGTCAATCTGCCACAGGAGTCCTGATGGCAACTGGCCTGCTCTGTGTACAGATAGGAGAAGACAGAACCCAATGCTCTGAACAGATGGAGGATTCCTAAACCAGACACTGGCTCCCTCCGAAGTCTAGGGCACAAGACTTCATGCCACTGTCAGCCCATCTAGAAGGTGGGCACGTTAAAGACCACATGGCAGTGCTAGGGAATCATAGCTAATGAATCAGCCAATGTCTCTAAAGCACTTTGACCCATGGCTTGTCCCTGTGGAGGATGAAGCACTTCATAAATCTTTGGGGGGAAAATAAACAAGCAAAATATAAAGCAACTGGAGAATCACTTCAGAGCATGCTGTGTAGGCATCTGCTAGCATTTTTACTTAGCAGCTTCTCCATCCATTACATTAGGGTGTGAGGAAGAGTCTGGAGAGGACCCAAGGCTGCCATCAGGATGGTCTCCAGAAACAGATCACCTAGGACTAGGATTCTCATCTTATTGAATCCACGGCATGACTGGGATAGATTTAGACAAGCTCTCAAACACAGAATATTTCTTTTCTTTGTGAAACAGCCAAAGCCTTCACTTTGAAGAAGTGCCTAAGTATTATGGAAAGCAGGTCACAGCCCAAAGTGGTAGAGCTTTGAGAGCTGAGGGCCTTACTGCACATCCCACAATTTTGCTTTTAAAAAATCTAAGTTCCTGCATTTGCCAGCTGTGAGGCCATGGCCAGCACAGCATCAACTGTGTGCTGCCAGGAGTGACCAGGAATAACAGTCACAAGCTGGCGGAGGGTAAGTTTAGATTAGATATCAGGAGGCGCTACTTCATAGTCAGGGCGGCTAGGGCCTGGAACCAGCTTCCAGGGGAAGTGGTGCAGGCTCCTAGCCTGGGGATTTTTAAAAGGAAGTTAGATGAGCACCTTGCCGGGGTCATCTGACCCCGGTGCTCTTTCCTGCCAAGGCAGGGGGTCGGACTAGATGATCTACCTAGGTCCCTTCCGACTCTAGCTACTATGAAACTATGAAACTGCAGCTGCTGCCCTGCTAGCCTGCCTTGCAGAAAACCCTCCCTGGGCATACAGTAGCACTCAGCCAAAGGTTGGGTATAAAAACTTACTATCCCCCACACATCCCATTCACCTCTGTGAGGTGTGACCATTTAAGCCTTCTTGGCAAATTAGACTCCATATACTGAAATGCCATTAGAATTCCATATGGGATTGGCATCATAGCTAACTCTATTCATCTTTTTCTTTCCATTGAGTTACACTCCACTAACATAGAGCTAGGTGCCTATAGCTAGTTATGTACTGCAGTGCCTCTTACACTCTTAAGACCCCCCAGCTTAGCAAAGAATTTAATGACTTACTTATATCCTCCCTAGTCAATAAAGCATGTTTCAATCTCCATTGACTTCAACAGTCTACAGGGCTGGGCTGGGACTTGAGCACACACTTTAGGTATTCAGCTGAATTAGGGCCAGTCACATCAACACAAGTCTCCCATTCATTGCCCTTTCCCCCGCTCCCCCCAAGATAGATCAGATTTGAAAACATACATGTACGTTGTCACAACCCAACTAACTATTTGACAAGCAAATTAATGGCCAAAACAATTCACCTGGTTTAATCATCATTTCCCTTTCCCTTCTTATCCTTTCCCCTCCCTAAATATTTGCATCTCTGTAGAAAGCTCGTCTGGAAAGTGGGTGGGTTAATAACAACTGCACAAGCCATGCAGTGGTATTTGTATGCAAATACATACAAAAATATTTTAAAATGTGACTAAGCCTTTTATACACAGCACTTTAGTTTCTACTTTCTAAGCCTCTGGCTATATTTCTATAAGTAGATATAGACCATTGGTATATTTTAGCATCCTGTTTTAATTTTCTCTTTCACTGCCGATCTTTGCATGCAGTGTTTATATTTAAACAGCATTAAGTGTGTTGAACATGTAGCTGAGTTATACCTGTGATGGTGTTTACCATCTGTATCCTATGTATGTATAATCATAATGTATTAGATCCTTTTAGTACTTTCAGAATGCACTGTCACCTGGAAGGCTCTTAGGCTCAAGTGTATAATACATTGACGGTACAGCCTGGAGACAGATAAGAAAAAGCTGTGTTTGCATTGCCAGAGCATATTGTAATATTGTACCCAGGTTCACTTCAACCTGGGTTCTCTTTGGAGCAGAGATTGTCAGTGTATTCCAACCTAGTTGGCCTTTAGACATTCCTGCAATATAAATAATTAATAAAAAAGCCTGTTACTATGTTTGAGAGTACATTTCATTCTTATTATATGCGAGCACCCTTGTTACACATGTATGTTCTCATGCTATTAACAGGAGACACTGGTTCGAAGCACAGTTCACCATATAGTGGGTTCACTGGCATATAAAAACCCAAATCCTACTCCTACACTAATTGGTACTAAAAGGGGAATTACACTCATTTAACCACCAAATCACCAGCTCCTCAAATCAAGATCGCTTCTGGACATTGCCAATGTTGCAGAAAAAATAAGGTAATTAAAAATATATGCATTTCAAATGATAGGTATATGGGTGTACAGCAAGACTGATGTACATGATCCCTCACAAAGGTACTGGAAGACTGTCATAGATGCGTATAACTTGTGGTAGGACAGGAGGAGGAAAGAGGAGGTATACACATGTTTTTAAGTGCAGTACAAAGTGGAAGGAGAGCCTGCGGAAAGCCTCTAGGTAAAGATCAGAGGGAAGAGCAACAGTAGGGGATGTCATGGTAGCATCTGTTAGGCCACCAGCCCTTCTTTAAAAAAAGCGAAGGAAATTTTCACATCACAGGACCTGGTTCTCATGGGGGACTTTAATTATCAGGGCATCTGGGAGGCAAATACTGTAGCACACAAGCAGTCCAGCAAGTTCTTAAAGTGTGTTAGGAAGAACTTTTTGGTACAGATAGTAGAGAGGTCAACAAGAAATGGAGAATCTCCTCGACTTGCTGTTCACAAACATGGAGGTTTAGGCTGAAGGTGGAAGGTAACTTGGGACAGCGATCATGAAACGATAGAATCCGAGATCCTCAGGAAAGGAAGGAAGGAGGGCAGCAGAACTAAGACACTGGACTTCATAAAAAAAAACAGTCTGGTGGATCTGGTGAGTAGGATCCCCCGGGAGAATAGTCTGAGCGGAAAAGGTGTCAAGGAGAGCTAGCTTTTTAGGAGCTATTAACGACACAGAAACAAATGATCGTGATACAACAGAAAAATGGGAAGTGCCACAGGAGACGAACCTGACTAAACACCACTCTCTTCTTTGAGTCAAAACTCAAAAATCAGAAACTTGGTCACAGTGGTAGGGAAGCAAATACAAGTATCACATAAGCATGCAAGGAGAAAGCTAGGAAGGCCAAGGCACATTTTGAAATGCAACTGGCAAGGGACATAAAAAGGCAATAAAAAGAGATTCTACAAGGATGTCAAAAAATAAGAGGAAAACCAATGAAACCATAGGTCCCTTACAAAATGCAGACGGCAATCTACTTATAGAAGGAAGGCTGAAATCTTTAATGCCTTTTTTTTTTTTTTTTTTTTTTTT
>NW_017728947.1:99707666-99715249 GCF_001723895.1 Crocodylus porosus
CTTTTTTTTTTTTTAACTTCAGTCTCTCAAATAGGGTCAGCCACCAGATGAAAAGCACAGTTGATGGCAAAGAGAAGGAAGAAGACAAACAGCAACCTCAAGTAGAAAAACAGGTTAGGGATTACTTAGAGAGGGTAGACATTTTCAAGTCTGGATATTTTCAAAAGCAGGTTAGAAAAACACTTGACTAGGATGGTTTACTCAGGGATGATCCTGCATTGATCATCCCTGGACTGGATGACTTCATTCCAGCCCTACTTTCCTATGAATCTAAAACATGAATTTACCCACATCTCATTATATAGCTAGGGTTCAAAATCAGAACACAGTAATAATGTCTGCTAATATCACAAATGCTCGTGATACCTGTGACCTACTGTGGGAATCTCAAACACCAGTTAGAATAAAGTTTATTCTACTTGATGTAAACAATTTTCAGTGCTTGAAGCTGCCCACATTTTGGTTTACAGCTCTGGTCGTACCTAGAGAAACAAATCATGCAACTGGTTGTAGTGGTCTTGAAACAGTCCTCTTAAACAGCCAAGGGAAAAATAGCAGATCAACAAGTCCAGACAGGAAGAAGAAACTGGTTTGCTGAACACAGATATGGTATGGGCCACAGTATAGTGCATTTTTATATCACTACAAAACACCTGAGTTTTTCAGCTTCACTGAGTCCAAGAGCAGAAATCTATTAATCTTAGTGTTTAGCTTGACATTTACAAAAGTCATTTATTTATAGGTAGCATACTTCATGTACATTATAAACGGCACATTTGTCAGCACGCACTAATGGTTCATGGTGTTGGATTAGACATAAACACAGATAAACTGGCATATCTATAAACTGAGTACACAGAAACAACTTCAGTTCTCAGCGTGTCCTGTATTTTATTATTTACTGTAGGATCTCTATTGATAGTGATCTCTATCCATATTTATGTCATTTCAACTGATAGCAAAGATGAAAAAGGAGAACTCCAGAAAAAATAAGATCATAGGGAGTTATCCTTGACACAGTTGCTGTGTTGTCTTTCTATGCCCCCATTTCAGTTAAGATGGAGGGCAGAAAAGAAAACCGTGATCCCCACAAATCCCCCACATGCCAAGAAATGGAAAGAGCCTGGATGGATATAGGGCAGGGATGGGCAAGGTACAACCTATGGGTTGCATCCAGCCCACCAGGTAATTTCATCTGGTCCATGAATGGTCACCCACCAATTAATTGTATCCAGCCTGGCCCACAGCTGCCCCTGCTGCAGTCTGCATGGGGCTGAGCCCTGCCCACTCCTAGCTAGGCAGAGCTCTCAGCCTCAGGCCCGGCCAGCACACAGCTTCTAGGTGGGCTTGCTGCTGCCACTCCCTCGGGAACTGCTCAGCTCCCCCCACATCCAGCAGCTTCTCCTGTCACTGCTGCAGTGTGGCAGGCAGCAGGTAGGAAAGTGGCGGTGGTGAAGTGAGACAGTTGCAGCTGGGCAGGAGCATGAGGCCAGGGCTGGCAGGAGCACGAGGCCACATCTGGCAGGGTAGTGGGAGCACAGGGACAGGGCCAGCCTGGTTTCATCATGCAGGGCCTCCTGCAGGTCATGCACAGGTCCAGGGACTCATGCACCACTGGGGAGAGTGAGCCCTGAGCGAAGGAGCTCATGGCTTTCCGCACTCCCTACCACCACGTGCAGCTACTAGGACTCAGCCAGGAGTGGCTGGAAGCCTGGCGCAATGGAGCCAGGTTGGTTTGGCCCCACTCCCTGCTTCCTGGCCAAGTCCCGGGAGCTGCACGTGGTGGCAAGGAGCAGGGTCAGACCACTGGCTGCTCCCCACTGGCAGCACGTGGGTCTGGTGGAGTCCTAGAAGCTGTACACAAGCCATGGGGAGCTGGGCCAGCCTGGCTCTCCTCTCTACTGCCACATGCAGATCCTGGGACTCAGCTGGAGCCTTGTGTCTCCAAGAGGGGGCTCCACCTGCATGGGCAATTAGTGCCCTGAGGACTGGACCAAAAGAAATCTCATGGGTTAAGTGCAAACAGTCAAAAAGACCAAGGCTGAATTGATTCAATTTTTGCAGGTTGGTCAAAACTGTGTAGATTGAACCAATAAAAAAAGTGAATGGCTGTTCATGTGCAATTCTGGAAACGTAGCTATGTGCCTGCAGTGGCCCCAGCCAGAAGCCAGGGGGCTGCTAGAGGACACCTTCCAGCCAGGCTGGAGCAGACAGTTCAGGCCCAGGCTAGTTTTGCCCACCCTGTGACAGGGGTTTGCCTGGGATGATAGGGGACTGAGAGTTAACTCAACTCTGGAGGGGAACTGGGGCAGAAATTCAATACGTTGATTTAACCTAAATCAGTTAAATCTGATACTACATCTATCCAGATTTATCTTAAACTGGTTTCAGCCATTTTGGCTAAGTACAATAAGTCAAAAAGCCTTAGGCTGAATCAATTCAGTTTTAGCAGGTTAGTTTAAAATGCAGAGATTAAACTAAGAAACAATTGGATATACATTCACTTTCGATTCAGCAAATGCAGCCACATACATGCAGTGGCTCAAGCCAGAAGCCAGGGGGTGCTAGAGCATGCACCTCTGGCTTGCAGCCAGCATGTACTCTGTATTCACCTGCTTTCCTGCTGCCCCCAAGGTCTCTGGGATTTGCAGTCCAGAATCACAGCAGCAGGATTCTGCAGGGTTGCTTATCACTTCTTCCTGCTTCCAAATGCCTCTGGGATTTGTGTAACTTCTATCCCTAGCCTTTGAAAGCAATTTAAATGTGCATTGAACTGTTGTGTTACAGATTCAAATTGGTTTCCAATCATTTACACTGATTCACGTATCATTTCTGTCCCTAGCCACGAGGTTCAACAAGTGCAAAGTCCTGCACTTAGGATGGAAATCCCATGCACCAGTACAGGCTAGGGACCAACTGGCTTAGCAGCAGCTCTGAAGAAAAGAACCTGGGGGTTACAATGGACAATAAACTGAATATGAGGCAGTGTGCCCTTGTTGCCAAGAAGGCTAATGACATACTGGGCTGTGTTAGTAGGAGCACTGCCAGCAGATTGAGGGAAGTAATAATTCCCCTCTATTCTGCACTGATGAGGCCACAGCTGGAGTACTGTGTTCAGTTTTGGGTTCCTTCCCCCCCTCCAGAAAGGATGCGGACAAGTTCGAGAGAGTCCAGTGGAGGGCAACAAAAATGGTTCAGGGACTGGAGCATATGACTTCCGAGAAGAGGCTGAGGGAACTGGACTTATTTAGTCTGCAAAAGAGGAGACTGAGGGGGGGATATGACGGCACCTTTCAAACTGCCTAAGGGTGGTTCCAAAGAAGATGGAGCTAGACTGTTCTCAGTGGTGGCAGAAGGAACAATGGTCTCAAGTTGCAGCAAGGGAAGTTTAGGTTAGAATTGGGGAAAAACTCTCACTAAGAGGGTGGTGAAGCACTCGAATAGGTCACCCAGAGAGCTGGTGGAAGCTCCATCCCTGGAAGTTTTTAAAGCACAGCTCAAAGCCCTGGCAGGAATGATCAAATTGTGGATAGTCCTGCATTGAGCAAAGGGGTTGACTAAATGACCTCCTGAGGACCCTTCTAACCCTAATTGTCTATGATTCTATGACTATACACAATTGAAGGTGTCCACACAAGATCTGGCACAAGCTCAACTAAAGCAATTTAAGACAACCTCATCTTTAGAGACAGCCTGCAATAGACACAAAGCGCTTAGCTTCATACTCCAAAATGAATAACCATTCAGTAGCTTAGCAACACTCACACTGTAAAGTGAATTAACTCAGCCAGGCGGTAAATCAAAGCAGCAGATGGGTGCTAGTCTCTGGCCAATAGTGCAATAAAATGCTCCTTTATGCTGGGTGCTTTTTGCCTCAACAACTGCTTACTAGACCCTTTCTACATATCCCTTCTTCCACAAATCTGGGAATAATGCCTGTTCTGGCAAGCAAGACAGAGCTGGAGTGGGCAAGACTGGTGACCACCCAGGGCACCATGATGGGGGGCAGGGGGTGCATTTTTCCTAAGGCTGGCTCTGCAAGTCCAAGCAGACCATTCACCAGGGAGCCCATGCTTGGTCCCTCACAGGATGGGCATGGCCCCTGCCATGTGAGCAGGCCTGAGGAGAGTGTCCTGGGAGAGGAAGCTGGATCTGGACAGTCAGCAATGTGGTCAGAGGCCAGGGAAGCAGAAAACCTTTGAGACAAGTGGCCTCAGAGAGGCAAGAACTTCTGCAGGAGGCAAACTCTGAGGCCACAGCTATCACCTGTCCTTTTCTGAATGAGCTGGTTTCCCAGGCACCCGGTTCTGCCTGTGGAGGGGGCAAGGGTAGTTTTCTGACAGACTACAGCCCTGCCCACAACCCAGATATTGCCCTGCTCTTGGTTACACCCCCGCCATGCCCGAAGTGAGACTACCGCCGAGCAGACGGACACAGCAGAGACCCCACAGAGCCTGGACAGAGGCGACTCCCCTGCCCAGAACAGGATCCTGCCCCGAGTGCAGTGCTGCTCCCTTGGGGCTGATGCCAGGCTGCCCACTGCACCCACTAGAGGGTACCCGTGCCACCGGCTGCTGTAGCATTGGGGGGGAGGGGGGTATCACAGGGGCATTTAGAGCACAGCACAGAACCAGCCAGGCACTGGGGGCTGCAGCAGAGCTGTGTGAAGTTGCTCCACCTCATCCCGTGCACCAGGGACACCCACCACCATAAGCTGGACACTGCCACTGTTCTTCGGCTTGGCGAAAGTAGAGCAGAGCCCGTAGTGTGCCAGCGTTCTCATGGCCCTGATGGAGATGGTCCTGCTAACTTTTCAGCAGCTCTGTGGGAGGCATCATAGAGCCCATGCACACCATGGCACCAGTGTTGAAGCACAGGAGGTGAGGAGGGGCTCTCGGGGATCCCCCCAGGTACTGCAGAGGGTGCCTCTGCCTGCACATCCCCAGTCCTGTCAGGCTCTGATCATCTACATCCATGTGGCTTGGCAGCATCTGCAGGCAGGGACAGCAAGGTAGGGCAGGACAGCGCTTGAGAGAGTGCAGAGGAGAGCCACGCACATGATCAGAGGTCAAGAACACAAACATTATGATGAGAGGCTGAGAGCCATGGGACTCTTCAGCCTGGAAAAGCGCAGGCTCAGGGGGGACCTGGTGGCTACCTATAAGTATAGGAGGGGTGCTCACCAGGATCTGGGGGAATGTCTGTTCACTAGAGCACCCCAAGGGATGACAAGGTCAAATGGTCACAAACTCCTCCATGACTGTTTCAGGCTGGACATAAGGAAGAGCTTCTTTACTGTCCAAAGAAAAATGAGGGCTAGGAGGGACCTTGAAAGATTGAGTCCAAACCCTGCTCTGGGCAGGAATACTGCCGAGATCAAATGATCCCAGCAAGGTATCCGTCTAGTCTCCTCTTGAAGACTTGGAAAGCTGGGGACTACACCACCTCGCTGGGAAGTCTATTCCAGATTCTGGTCACCCTTACTGTAAAAAAGTTCTTCTTTACATCCAACCTGAAACCATCCTCTAACAGTTTATGGCCAATGTTCCTTGTCTTCCCCTTGGGACACCCTCGTGAACAGGTGTTGTCCCATTTCCCATTATTCACCCCTTACATATTTATAGATGGCTACCAAGTCCATCCATCCATTCCCCCTCCCCCACCCCCGTCTTCTCTTCTCCAGGCTGGACAGCCCCAGATGCCTTGGTCCTTCCTTATAAGGTTTATTCTCCAGACACTTAATCATTCTTGTGGCCCTTCTCTAGACCTTTTCAAGATTCTCTGCATCTTGTTTGAGGTGTGGCACCCAGAACGGGACACAGTACTACAGCGCTGAGTAGAGAGGAAGTATCACTGTCTAAGCCCTGCTCGCAATGCATGGGCCAATGCATCCTAGTATACTATTAGCTCTGTTGACTACAGCATCGCACTGGTGGCTCATGTTTATCTTGTGATCAGACATAACCCCAAGGTCCCTTTCAGTCATTATGCTGGCTAGGACATCTCCTCCTAACCTACAATCATGTTGCTGGTTACTTCTCCCTAGATGAAGCGCTCTGCATTTATCTTTATTTAACTGCAGCCGGTTCTGCGCCGCCCATCTTTCCAGCTTGTCCAGGGCCGCTTAGATCTGCATCCTATCCCCTACCTTTTTCCCCATAACTTAATGTTGGCCAGCATGCTCTCCACATCCTCATCTAAATCACTGATAAAGACGTTGAACAGCACGGGGCCAAAAACCAAACCCTGAGGGACCCCTCTGGCTACTTCCCGCCAAGATGATACAGAACCGTCCACTAACAGTCTCTGGGTTTGACCCCTTAAACAGTTCCTAGCTCACCTAACCATGGACTCCATCTACCCACAGTCCCTCAGTTTGGTTTGGGTTTTTTGTTTTTTTTTTAAAAGAGCATCATGGGAGACTGTATCAAAAACCTTTTTAAAATCCAACTATATGAGAAATAGAGATTCCAGATGTGGCAGTAGGCAAAATTTTGATAACCCTAATGCCTTATAACTAGGGATCTCTGCAAATCGTGCTGGAAGCCTGCCCTCCCCAGCTCCCGACCCTTTATAAAAAAGCCCCCACTCACTCGGTGCTGCCGGGCAGAGGGGCAATCCCTGCTGCCCCCCACTACATGGGGGGCTCTGCCACAAGTCCCCCTGACCCCCACCTGCCTTCCCAGCCCCACCCATAGCTGACCTGCCCGCCCCAGCTCCAGGCCTTAGAAAAAACACAGCGAAAGGGAGGAGCTGGGGCAGGCAGGGCAGCCATTGAGAGCAGGCAGGGGTGCAGCCTGTGTGATTTGTCAGCAGTCATATCTCTGAATCAGATTTGACCAAAATCGATTCAGGACAGCGATTTAAATCACCAAATCGAATCGCTGTCTCCCGAATCGGCTGAATCCAAATCTGAAGCAAATACTAACTGCTTCACATGGGTTTACTACCAAGTCAGAGTACTTCATCAGCCCACTCACATGCTAAACAGGCCACACATTGCATCACATGGCTGTGACTATACTCCTTCCCTACCAAGTAAAGCAAATTTGTTATGTACACATAGCTATAAACTCTCCAGTTCTTTTCCCAGTTTCCCCAGTTAGCTGCGGGTGTAGAGAGCACTTGATTGTTTATTAACCGCATTTCTCTCCTCACTAGCTCTAATTTACCCCAACCACCTCTGCCTTGCATCCAGCATATTGCTGTTCCACTGTTCATCCAGAACATGGCCTGTAGCAGGTCATAAAATGAGAACTATGCCCTAACAATATATTTTAGGTAGAGGAATGCACTCTAGGTTTCAGTATTTATTTACATAGCATTCATCAGACCAAGACAGAGCACTCCAACAAAATAAACTCCTGTCAGAGACTAACAAATAATGTAATTCTGACTTTAAAAAACTGAGTTCTCAAAAGCTCTCATTAATGCTGGAATGCCTGCGAAGAGACAGGGATTATTTCATAGATTTCATAAACATCAGGGCTGGAAGGGACCTCAGGAGATCATCGAGTCCAGCCCCCTGCCCAAAGGGCAGGAAGTCAGCTGGGGTCATAGGATCCCAGCAAGATAAGCATCCA
>NW_017728947.1:99715260-99717098 GCF_001723895.1 Crocodylus porosus
GCTACACCCCCGCCCCTTTTGTCAACACGATCCCTCCTGTACAGGGTATAGCCCTCTATACCCGTGGTCCAGTCAGGAGTGGAGTCCACCAGGTCTCCGTTATCCCAATGACGTCATAATTCTTTGCACTGAGCAGGAGGATGAGCTCCTCCTGCTTGTTGCCCAGGAACTGGGTAAGGGAGGAGTTCTCTAACACAAGTGATCTGATAGAACAATATTGATCCTGGATCCTTAGGTGCCCCCAAGCTTTTTTCCATAGGCTGGAGGCCAAGCCATAAACCCCAAAAAAGGAGAAGATAGAAACTTGCCAGTCAAGCCAATTGCAAGACTAAGAAGAAATGAAAAGTTCACTGAAGCATCCCATTTCACACACAGACTTGTTTCTCTGCTCACTGTGGTTCTTTTAGTTTCTTCACAATCCCACCCACTTTGGATTTCTGCCTGTTGTGGCACGTAGTTTATTAGGTGCCTGGGACTGGGACCATCACTACCAAACTTGCCTGTGCCACAGCAGCAGCATGCCCCCTCCCTCCCTTCCTGGTAAAATGGTCCCAAAACATGGCCCACCCATCCTCTCCTGCCCACTGGCTCCAATACATTGGTTGCAGTGGGATGTGTCTTCATCATTCTTGAGGAACACATGACACAATACCTAAGCTGCCTCTGCAGCATAATTACACATTTGGGGAATGCTAATGGAAGGAGATAGGTGAAGCAAGCTCAGGGCTCTCCTGACCAGAGCCTGCAGCATAGGCGCACCCTTTGATGTTGCTCTGAACGGTGGCCATCACAAATGGTTGTGCCTTCAGCTGGGGTGCCTTGTAGCTACCATGAAACAAAGCCCATAAAGTGCAGCCATCAGTCTCAGTTCCACCTCAAGTGTATTTTGGAGCTTCTCAGTCACTCTGTTTCTGTTCTTCTGATTGACATATTTGGAATTATGGGGCTATGTATGGAATATTAAAGACAAACAAAAGGAGGTAGAAACAGCAGCCAACAACAGCACCTTCCTGGAACTGCAAATCTGGCTTGAAATTTCAGTTCTCAGAGGTTTGATATTAAGACATCTAAACTGCCAATGTGGCTTGCAGCTGGGCAATCTGTCAGTCACTTGAGAATCTTGCCCTAGGTGCATAGCTAAAATTAGGCACCCAAGTGTGATCCTAGTCTACCCTGCTTCAGTCCCTGAAAACTGGTTAAGGTAAGAGGCATGTGTTCTCCCTCTCACTCCTTTGCAACTCAAGGATAACTTGATGGTTTGTTACAAAAGTAGATGCATTCATGGATTTTCAAAATCATAGGTATGAGTAGGTCAGGTTGATCCTCCAGTCAGCATAGAAGACAGTCCCCCAATAGGTTCAGGCATGCTAGCAACTAGTTACTCTTTAAGGTCTGCACCTACTTAAAAGTGTGGCCATCATTATTTTTGCTCTAATTTATGTTCAACTTTTTCAGGATATTCTTATATTAGTCTCATAAGTTATTGTTATTATCTTCACTTCATGGGGGTTCATTAAATGCTTCCCCAGAGGTTCTTTGCAGAAAGCGGCTATGTAACAGGAAAAAAAGCAAAACTTGCTAAATGGGTGCTCTGCATCAGTTTTCCATCAGCCCCATGGGATGGCTCTGCCAACTATGGGTCAGGAAAGCCCGTGTGAGGGAGAGATTCCTTGCCCTCCATCGAAGCTGACCTCGTGAAGGAACACCTTGAGAAGCTGGATACCTTCAAGTCAGCCGGCCCTGATGGGTTACACCCAAGGGTACTCAGGGAGCTGCCGAGCATCATAGCTCAGCCCCTGGCATGGATCTTTGAGAACTCCTGGCACTCTGGTGAAGTG
>NW_017728947.1:99717383-99723455 GCF_001723895.1 Crocodylus porosus
TGATGTGGACATTGGTGTCAGAAGCAGACTGGCCAAGTTTGCTGATGACACCAAACTCTGGGGTAAAGCATCCACACCTGAGGACAGGAGGGTGATCCAGGCAGATCTGGACAGACTCATGAAATGGGTGGACAAGAACTTGGTGTTCAACACCAAAAAAATGCAAGGTTCTCCATCTTGGGAGGAAAAACCTGCACCATGCTTATAGGCTCGGTACTGCTAGGCTGGTTAGCACTACAGATGAAAGGGACTTGGGAGTCATGGTTGACCACAAGATGAACATGAGCCTTCATTGTGATACTGTGGCTAGTAAAGCAAGCAAAATGCTGGCTTGCATCCATAGATGATTCTCAAGCAGATCCTGGGACATTGTTCTCCTGCTGTACTCGGCCTTGGTGAGGCCGCAGCTAGAGTACTGTGTCTAGTTTTGGGCTCTGCAATTCAAAAAGGATGTGGAGAAGCTTGAGAAGGTGCAGAGGAGAGCGTCATACACGTGATCAGAGGTCAGGAAAACAGACCTTATGATGAGAGGCTGAGATCAATGGGGCTATTCAGCCGGGTAAAGCACAGGCTCAGGGGAGATCTGATGGCCACCTATAAGCTTATCAGGGGTGCTCGTCAGGATCTGGGGGAATGACTTCACCAGAGCCCCCCAAGGGATGACAAGATCGAATCGTCACAAACTTTACTGTGACCGGTTCAGGCTGGACATAAGGAAGAACTTCTTCACTGTCCAAGCCCCCAAGGTTTGGAACAGACTGCCACCAGAGGCAGTTCAAGCGCCCACTTTGAATGCCTTCAAAACACATTTGGATGCTTATCTTGCTGGGATCCTGCGATCCCTGCTGACTTCCTGCCCCTGGGGTGGGGGGCTGGACTTGATGATCCTCCAGGGTCCTTCCAGCCCAAATGTCTATGAAATTTATGAACAGGCTTTAGCTGATCTGTCCCCAACACCTGAGGACATTTATACAACCTCCACAGAAACCTAGCATTTAGAAGGTAGTCATGAGCAGGCCAGAAAAAAGAAAGGGCAAATTGCTAGTGAACAGGGTGCAAAACCAGAAAAGGACCTGCATCCCCATGACTCCTGTGGTCCCCTGCGTTACCTGTATCAGCTTACGGCATTATGTTTTGTGGTTGTCAGGGTTGATTGCGCAGTTTTGCTAATAGGTTAGACCAGCATTTCTCAAACTGACAGATTGTGCACCACCAGTTTAAAACGACACAACCTTAAGTACCACCAGCAAATTTTTCAACCTTAAAGTACCACCAGAGCATTTTTGTCATATAAAGCAATTATAATAAAATCTGTTAGTGCGTACTACTGACAGGTTGTCCTTGTACCACTGGTGGTACCTGTACCACAAACTGGGTACCACTGGGTTAGACAATGGATTCATGTAGGATGATTTGGATAGGAATAGTCCTGACTTAGGCATAGGGTTCAACTAGATGACCTATGGAGGTTCCTTCCAGCTCTGTCTTTCTATGATCTGGTTATACAACACTAAAGTAGCTTTTAGGAACCATTACAACCAGGGAGCAAATTCAGGTGCCTCTAGTGTCCTCCATAATGGTTCTAAAACCAGGGAAGCACAAGCCACTTTCCCTCTTTCCAAGCGACTTGCAGAGATTCACTGGGACTCAGACCAGGCCTGAGGTTAGCAAAATATGACATGACACTAGCACAAGGAGAACCTTAGCAGTAAATGAGTATGAAAAACATAGGAGTTGTCCTAGAGAAACAGGGCAATGTAAGCAGAGAAGGCCTGTCAGCAGAAAAGCGGTCAAGACGCTCACCGTACCTAGAGCTCTGCTCAAAAGCCTTTTGTTAATCTTTGTTTAACTGCCCTCCTCAGGATCCACTATTAAGCCATTAAAATAGCATACAGGACTAAAGCAATATTGTGGCACATCTGAGCCCTACCTTCCCAATTCTTGTTTAATTTGATTTCCTTTCCTAAAAATCTGCACGGGGGCTCAGATTGCTCTCCTACGGAAATGCTTCACCAGGTCAGCACATACAGCAAGAAATCAAGCCCAGTCTAATGAGAGGTTATACTTGTTTGCTATGCGGAAAGGAATGTTGGCTGGTCCTACTAAGAAAGCAATTAAAAGATGGTGGCCTCAGTTCATTATCTCTGTACCCCATCCGCACCTGCTAGGACCTGAAGAGAGGCTGGAGGTGTTCTAGGTGTGCCATTTGATATTGGTAGTTCATTTGTGTATTAATGAATAGAATCAGACAGGTCCTTCCTAACTTGCTCACTCTCTAAAAAGCATACGTCTTGATTCCTATGACAAAAGAACAACCTGTAGCTTTTTGCTCTTGACCCCATTCCTTTGGCCTAATGGACAGTAAATGGTATTAAATGTATTTAGTTCCAAACTATGATTTTAGCATTTCTATGCCTATTGTGTGCACCAAGCTAATAGCGGAGTCCCTGATCTGGATTGCGCAGGGCAACCCTGGCTACAGACTTGCTGTATATCTTGAACCTACTACTATACAGACACTGGTGCCATGGAATATAACTCTGTCAAACTCAGTCCATCCAGAAGAACAGCTGGGCAACCTGGTTCCCTGGGCAACAGTGGCACAAGGGGGTAGGAACAATAGTGGTGACAGCTGGGATAACAACATAAGAGGGGCACAGAAAGAGCAGCCCCTAAGTCAGCACCTGGGACTGATGCCCCAATCACCCCCTCTCCCCATGTAGTTATGTTACTGATGTGCTAACAAAAAAAACCCAGAAAGTCTTTCTAGGCTAGCAAATCTGTGCTCTCCACTGTTCATGGAAGTGACTGTTTTCCAGATCAAGTCACTATGTAAGACAGGGGCAGGAGCTGCTCAGCATAAATTTGACTGCCCCCTCTCCAACTCCTTTCCACCGAGTTGAATTCAAAAGAGTCTGAATGAAAGTCAATGAACATCAATTATTTTCTCCCTCAGACAGTGGCAGGTCCAAGCAGCGGGTGCCAATCAATCAAAGAGAAATGTGGAAAACACAAAGAAATAGATTAGGCCAAACTGTTGCCAAACAAATCAACTCTCATATTCATTTTACACTACTAGCTTATAGTGCTGCAATTATGGAGGATGAAGGTTATGGTAAGCATACCAAGGTTATGGTAAACATACCACTGAGCATGGTAGACTAAACCTCTATTAACTGTGGGCACTTGTACATGTGGTGTCGCAACATACATGTGACAAAAATGTCACTGTGTGGCTTAATGGCATGATGCATGCTCCAGTTTGGGGGGATTTAGATGAGTTTAACAGCTGCAACTCATCATTTCAGTGATTCAGTCAGTTCATCCCCTGGCTGCAGGAGAGGCAGGCAGGCTCTGCAGAAAAAAAGGATGGGGCCCCTCGCTGCTTCTGCCTGTGTTTTGCCCCCGGACTTGGGGAAGTGCCCCAAGTGCCTGTACTGGGTCGAGCACCCGTAGAACATTAGGCCTGTGTTTCCCCAAGGACACAGGGCCGAGAGTGAGTCTATTCTTGGGGTGGTGGCAGCTACGTTACCCCCAGGCTAGCGAGTGTGCTCCAGGAAGGGGGTCGGCTGGACATAAGGCGCCCCTAGGGAGGCATTCGGAGCCTGGAAGGTGGTCGGGCGCAGGGAGTTGAGGGGCTCAACACAGGAGCACCCCCTACTGACCCACCACATGCTCAATCAAAAAAAAGTTTGGAGACCACTGTGGTAGTGGGCCAGGTGCCACTCAGAGTGGGCCAGTGGACCAACTCAGAGGCAGCACCCGGCCTGATCTAAGTCTTCCCCAGGAGGCAGTGCCACTGGAGGGAAGGACCAGGGCCCCCTGCAGCTCAGGAGCCACTCAGCCTGCTGGCAGCTCATCCCTTCCTGACTCCACAAAAAAAATAAATAAAGATTAGGTCCCTTCCCATAACATGACAGAAATATAAAACCCCTGAACTGAAATGGTGGGTTTCAATTAAAAATCCACTGTTTCAATTCAGGGGGCATAGAAGACTGAACCCGTCACATGTACAAGCGCCCGTATGTTTGGATTCTAAGGGCTCCAACAATCGAGGCTTAGGAAATCATCTTGTTTACTCCAGAGAAAGTGGCCTTTTGGATTAAACCAGGAAAAAAGATAAGACCACAGTCAGGACAAGGTATTTTTGGGTACTGTAGGAAACAGGGCAGACAGGAAGAAGCAGATCTTGGAATTTAACTGAGGCTAGGAAACATGATAGTGAAGGCATTGTTCCAGTGAGAAGGTAAATCATCCAACCACTGTGGAAGACAAAAGTTATAAAAAAATAAAGTCCAGAGAAAAATCTGAATGTAGGTTATATAACAAGAACTAATAGCTGGGGTTACCGTAAGTCCAGGTTTTCCTGGACGTGTCCTCTTTGTGGACATGTCTCCATCTGGGCAGTTTTTAAAAATATGAACAAATATCAGGAATTTTGCTCAGCTCAGAATCCATGTTATTTCTGGCACTTCCTAGCTTGCTCTAGCAAGGAGCTCCTTGGGACAGGGAGCAGCAGGGGAAGGGCGATTGTAGGCAGGGAGCATCATGTGCATCTGTGCATGCACACACATGGCTGGCATACAGCCAAGAGGGTGGTGGGAGCAGCCCCATCAGCTGGATCCAGGTAAGTCTATGGGGAGCAGAGGTTGGAGGGCCAGGGCTTGGGGACTGTCCAGGGGGCTGTGTGGGGAGTGTGGGTAGGAGGCAGAGGTATGTGGAAGGGATGGGTGTGTGGGCGGGAGGGAGTGCCAGCTGGTACTGGAGGAAGCTGTCCAGGCACTGGGGCTGCAGCAGCACAGGAGAGGCAGGGGGGAGGTGCCTGCCTGTCCAGTGGGGAAGGGGGTAGGAGGGCACTTTGGTGGCTGTGGGGAGCTGTGTGACCAGGCGGGTGTCCTTGGTTGCAGAAGTGTGGCAGCTGGGAGACACTGCAGGGCTGGGGGGAGCAGGGGACTGCAGGTTGGGAGTGAGGGTCACCAGCAGGGCTAGGATGCCATGGCCTGGGCATGAGGGACTTTGGATCTGGAGTGCAGGATGCCAGCAGGGACAGGGGGTCTGCAGGTTGGGAGTGAGGCAACAGCATGGGCAGGGCACTAGCACATCACTGCCCCCCCCAGCCCCCAGACAGGCGTCTTTTTTTCGAACTGGAAATACGGTAACCCTATAGTAGCAAACCTCACCTCCTCTAGCTGCATTTTAAAAATAAAATACAGTCCTGTCCTATCAGGATGCATGAGACATGCTCAGAGCATCTTTACCATGCTGAGCCCATCTGGGGACTAGACACCACTCCACCAAGTGTCTGGAACCTGAGAGAGCTCCAGAGGGCCCAGCACAAGGCATATCCAGAACCAGGGTGTAGCTCTAAGATGTGGGGCAGGATCTTGAAGCTGCTCCCCATGTTAGAGGCAGGCTCTGAGACAGAGGCATTTGTCAACCTCAAGCAAATGAAGCCTGAAGCAGTCATTTCCTTCCACATACCCAGACACATGCACTCGCAACTATATCCAAGCCCAGATCTGCAACCACATTTAGCACGTTTTAGGAATTACAAGAGTTAGGCAGCCAATAAATAAGGGAGGATTGGGGAACACACCTTTGTACTAAGGTGCCTAAAGTCCACCTGGCTCCTGTATTAAATGTCCAAGCGCTCTTCTCAGCCAGACTGGCGGACCTGCTCCACTGGGCTTTAAATTAAGCCCGCTGGGGGATGGGGGGACTACTGCCACTGCTGGCCCCCTGAACAACCCTTGCAAAGCCAGCAGACCAAGGAACTTAAGGGAGCCCACCCCTGTCCCAGCCCTGGCACAATCTGTGGGCAAGGCAAGAGCCCCCAAGGCCTGCCTGCCTGTACACTAATGCCAGGAGCCTGGGCAACAAGCAGGAGGAGCTCATCCTCCTGCTCAGTGCAAAGAATTATGATGTCATTGGGATAAACGGAGACCTGGTGGGACTCCACCCATGACTGGACCACGGGTATAGAGGGCTATACCCTATCGTGTTGACAAAAGGGGCGGGGGTGTAGCTCTCTATGTGCAGGAAAGCTACATGTCCCTGCAAGCTGATGTTGGC
>NW_017728947.1:99730015-99731425 GCF_001723895.1 Crocodylus porosus
CCTATGACCCCAGCTGACTTCCTGCCCTTTGGGCAGGGGGCTGGACTCGATCTCCTGAGGTCCCTTCCAGCCCTGATGTCTATGAAATAAGCAGGTGCAGTTCCACTGAAAATGACTGAAGTGGCACTTGCATCAAGGAGTTCAACCGATTCCTCTTCAAGCATAGGCAGGCCTTGCCAGGATAGTGGAGCAGACTTTCTGTCAAAGAATCCTGCAAATCTTGGACAGCTGATTGCCACCACTCTCGCCCTAAAACCTGCACAGATATGCAGCCTGACGACAGCTAGCCATGCAGCCAGGTCTCAGCTCAGCTGCTGACTGGTTAAGAAACATACGCAGATCCTACAAACATGTTACCCCATCTCATCTACTCACTGCACACTTGTTTCTACCCCACCAACATGGCTCGTCTTTTAGCCTCTAAACTCTTTGGAAAAGGGCCTAGTCATATACAAGGTTTTCTAGTACCTGGCAAAACCTGTTTTTCAGATGCCAAGATCTACAAGCACTAAAAGCAAGGGCATTAAACTCATCCACCAGAGCATACTCGCATTGGTCTGTGGTCCATACTGGAATCGACACTCTGCAGAGCACGCACAGAACCAGGTGTTGCCTGCGTACCACATGTGCCAACCTCAGGACCTGGATCCAGTCCTGTATGTGGCACAGGAGGTCCAAGACGCAGGCTGCATGTGGCACCCCAGACTGCCCCCTGCACTACCTGCAGCATATGTGGCTCCAGGTCCAAACTACACACCACATGCTGCACACAGGCCAGAAACTGATCCATCAACCTATGGACATGATCAGATGGCTTCACAGGCGACATGTTTGACACCTCTGCACTAAACAATGAGTGGTAAAATGTAGCTTGCCAAAAATGCAGTAAGAGCACAGCTTTCAGTATCAGATGTGTGCTTTCAGAGCACCAACTTCCTTTTGAATGCAGGAGTATGTGTATAGGAAAGAACTAGGGGATAGGGATTTATTTGTTCTTGATGCTATCCCAGTGGTAATGCTCTGCCAATATTGGGTTCATTTCCATTTCTACTTCCTTGCAAAGCAACATCAATACAACAAACAGCAGCATACCTACAGGCTGAGGAACTCCCTTCTTGTCAGCACAGAGGCAGAAAAGGATCTTGGAGTCATTATTGATTCCAAAATGAACATGGGCCGCCAATGCAAGGACATGGTCAGGAAGGCTAACCGCACCTTGTCGTGCATCCACAGATACATCACGAGCAGGCCCAAGGAGGTGATCCTCCCTCTCCATGCGACACTGGCCAGGCCACAGCTGGAGTACTGCATCCAGTTCTGGGCACCACATTTCAGGAGGGATGTGGACAACATGGAGAGGGTCCAGAGGAGGGCCAGTTGCATGATCGGGGGCAGCAGGGCAGGCCCTAC
>NW_017728947.1:99731529-99746370 GCF_001723895.1 Crocodylus porosus
TTCCCCCGAGCCCTGCCAGGAATAACAATGAATAATGGCCATAAGTTGATGGAGAGGAGACTCAGGCTAGATATCAGGAGGCACTACTTCAGAGTCAGGGCGGCTAGGATCTGGAACCAACTTCCAAGGGAAGTGGTACTCGCTCCTACCCTGGGGGTCTTCAGAAGGAGGCTGGATAGACACCTCACCAGGATCGTTTGACCCCAGCATTCTTTCCTGCCCACAGCAGGGGGTCGGACTTGATGATCTACTTAGGTCCCTTCCAGGCCTACCAACTATGAAACTATGAATAGGGCAATGGTTTTCAGCAAAGATCCATTCTATTTAGTCTAACAATAGCCAAGACCATTCCTGCCAGGAAATTGAAACCCAAACAGTCCAGATAGCTCAAACCAATTGCTCAGAAACTGAACTAGCATGCAAGACCCTAATCCTGAAAAGGCTCACACCCACGCTTTAAGCACCCACACAGTGCTATTTCAGTGGGATGCTGCTTCCACCTGCAGCAAAGCATGTTTCTAAGTTTGTTACAGACCAAGAAATCAATAGAAATATGCAGTCTGCTATTCAGCTGTATTGATATGCTAAAGAACCGGAAACAAAATGGTAGCCCCATTGACATCAACAAAGGCTTCAGTTTTGCAGAGCTGGCTGTGCCTTGCAGCTGTTTAATAAGCTAATTTAAGTTTCAGCAGACCAAATTCATCCTTGGGAGAATCTTGCACAAAAATCAGTGAAATTGTACAAAGGATGAACTGAGCCCATCACATATATAGTACCCGTTTCTACCACTAGGAATGTCACCAAAACTGTTAGCTTTTACTGCCCCCCCCACAAAATAAGCTATTTGGATATCATCTGTGCCCACCACAGCTCTAGTATCCATTCACACGCTGCCTTGGCACGGGCGCCTGATGATGGGCTCAGGCAGGCTTTGTGCAACCTCCGACAGAGGCCCCAATCACCCTCAGGGAAGACCCCAGAACTCACCTGCCATGACCAAGTGTTTCTGCAGTGGTGGGGTCTCCCGTTGACAGTCCCTCGAGGTTGGTCATTCTTCCTGATGGATGTTTGCGGGGCTCCATCATCCCTATGCCCCTACCATATACCAACCTCCAGCAGGCCACCTGATCTCGATGTGGCCGGCCCTCTGGTCTTGATGATCCTTATCTGCCGCATGGTATCTAGTATCAGGTCTCCTTTTCCTAGTGGACTAGGAGTCCATTAGATAGTCCTCTGTCCTGCGGGTCTCTCCTAATCAATGCTGGATGCCTGTCAACTCTTGCAAGCAGACCCTGTCATCCAGCTGTCACTCAGGCCCCTCAACATAGGGTTACCCAGAAAATACAACAAAATGACAAAACAAAGCAGAAGACAACCGAGAAGTATATAAAAGGCTGGGGGGAAATAAGAAGGAAGGGCATAAAGAAAGAGGCAGGCACAGAAGGCAAAAAAAAAAAAAAAAAATCAGGCTGGGCTGCCTATTATACTTGCTCTGTCCTAGAGCACGCGCCTGTCTGTATCCCCCAAGGCTGCTCTGCTCTCTATCCCTGCTGAGAGCTTCTTATACTTCTTTCTCTAAGTTGGTTCTTCTCCCACAACCTGGTCTGTTAGTGCCCAGTGTGGAGAGTATCAGTCATCTCCAGTTCTTCTCCCTGCTCTTCCTAGAGCGGGGTTTCTTCTCTCACGCTGGCATTACCCATGACCAGTGTGGGGTTTTCCTGCCACCGGCATGGAGAGCATCTGCAGCCTCTGCTGCCTCTCCCACTCTCCCCTGCTCCCAGCTGGTGCTGGCTTTTATCCTGGCCAGCCGGTGGTAGTCTGTGATGTCACCTGGCGGCTCCAGCTGTATATAGGCGCAGCTTATGAACTGCACGGGCTTCTCTTGTCAGTGTTCCTTGTCTGACATCCAGAGCCCCAAAGAGGGAGTAACCTTTACTTTTGGGGGTTTCCCCCGGGGTTGCGTAGCTGGGACACCATCTCACGCAAATATCAAAGTTCTTTGGCCATGAATACGCTATCTTCACAGCATCAGGTAAAGTAGGGCTGCGCTATACTTAGATACAAAGCCAAGGCATTAACAGGTTAAGGATTAAATCTAGTAAATGACTTACCTGCCCACATGTTAAAGCTTGCAGCCCCCAATTTGTAGGGCCTCAGACATGAGTCCAAAACCCCACATTACGTGCCCAGGCTCCCTGTGCAGTGCATGGAGTTGGGTCATGTCCCAGCAGGCATGTTTCTGAACTCAGCTGGATTGGGTGTGCTCCAAACCCAAAACCAGGACTGCAAAGAGGCTCCAACATAACCTTGAGAGGGATATCTGACAAAGGCCATGTCTACACAAGACGGGGACTCATTACTACTGCACAGTAGCATTGCATGGCACAAAGTGTGATGCAATGCTGTTGTGCAGTAATAGTGAGCTACTGCATAGTCAGCATCACATAAAAGCCATTCAGTGCCACTACTGTGCAGTAACTGTGGTTACTGTGCAGTCATTTAGTACATACAAGTACATTTAGTATATACAAGTACTAAATGACTACGCAGTAGTGATTGTGCAGTCAGCATCTCATGTAGGCATAGCCAGTGATCAAGGACACTCCCAGAGTACCCTCACAGGTGGGAGTGCATAGATTCATAGATGTTTGGGTCAGAAGGGACCTCAGTAGATCATTGAGTCTGACTCCCTGCCCTGGCAGGAAAGAGCGCTGGGGTTAGATGACCCCAGCCAGGTGCATATCTAACTGTTACAGGATCTTTCCCTGGTCGGGCTTACCACAGATGATGAATAAGTGGGAGAACAGTGAACAGGCTTGGTACCTTTTATTACTGAACATCAACATAGCCGCACAGCGGCTAGAACTCACCACGCCTCACGCGCCCTAATGGTGCGCGAGACCAACAAACCTGGCTGGTGAGTAGTTTCTGGGGTTTCAGGTCACCGGGATCAGGCGGGTCTCTGCGTCCTCCTTTGGTTGGCCACACCAAAGGCCGAGCTGTGTCCGTATTAACCTGCCGTGAATTGTTCCAAGTCCGTTGGATGCAGAAAGGACCCTGATGATCAGGTGCAGGCTCCTTTTATAGCTTAGGTGACGTGCAGTGGTGTGATTGTGTGAGGCACCTTTCGATAGGCCCATGGCGCTGACTGACTGGCGCTGGACTCCGCCTTGTGGAAAGTTCTAGCTACTGCTTATCTCTTACATTGATGGCAGAAAAACAACTATGGTCTGCCTAGCAACTGTTACATAACTCTTTGTAACTTTTCTAATTGGCGAACACAGCCACTTAACAAACATAGTGATCACAACATGCCCCCCTGGCCATGTAAGCCAAAAACTTACAACAGATACCAAAACAGACTTAACACCTTTGATCTCTGCTAAGGAGGTTACAAACAAAACGAATGGTGCGGCGTAATACCAATTGTAATGAGTTAAGTGAATAAATTCAATCAAGTAAACCAAGGTTCGATTAGGCTGCCAGGTCAATATTACAGTATACTTTGCGTCTCTCGGCAGCTGTTATTCATTTGAGGAAGGCACTCATAGTAGGTAACCTATATAGCCTAGGTGATTTGACAATGAATGCAATGAACGATCAAACCAACACAACAGGATGCTATCAATACAACAATTAAAACCGTAAATAGGGGAGTTAGGAGATTTGCCAACCATGGTGAAAGCCGGAGGTTAAATGCGGATTGGAACGTTTCAGCTAGCCAATTAAAGGGGGTCTGGACAATTGTACACGTATCCTCAGCCACCTTTCGGATTTGATTGATGGCTCTAGAAAGGGGCTCCGAGGCGTTATAGATAACGAGACAACAGGTCTCATCTGGCGCAGTGAGGTTAAGCACTGCGCAGAACCCACCTTCTTTGGCCAACATGAAATCCAACACAAGGCGGTTTTGGAAGGCAACCTTAGAAGTATCCTGCAACTGCTGGTTGAATACTTCCAAAGCATCCGCCGTACTATTGGCCAGCCTGGCTAGCAATTCCAGAGTTTGCAGCTGCTGGATGGCCAATGCCGAGATGAAGGCTCCAGTAACAAACATGCCATACAGGGTCCACCCAGTGGTAAGCTTCCTGCGCTCAGTTTCAGTCATATTAGACCAAAATTTCGACTCCCCCATGACACCTGTAATTTGTTCATTGGGGATCACATTGTGGGTGCTCTGGACATGGTTGGGAAACGTAAGCGGGGCAGTCCAATGCGTAACACTGGAAAACTCATAGGGGCATAGCGTGACTTGGACCAAAATACAAACACACATTGAAATGATAGGGAAAGTGACTGTACAGAACGGCTTGGGTTGAGTTTTCATCTTGTTGACAGCAGAACATAGTATAGTGGGGAGGTTGGATCAGTGCTATTGGTGGGGGGTGTCTAGTGTTAAAGAGGGCCAATAACGGTTTTAGGTGTGGGCTAAAGCATCTGGTAATGAGTTTGAATGCAGCGCGATGAGCAGGCGGACCAAAGTGACTGCCCACCGTTATAAATGCTTTTACAGGGAATAGGCAAAATACTTCAGCATCCTCAAAAGATCTCCTCGCCATGGAGGTTCCAAAAGTACACGGAGTGGCATGACATCCTGGCCAATAGCACAGGGTGCCCGGAGTGGAAAATTTAATTTTCACCGTTCGTAAGATGGTTTGAGGGAGTGGGAGAAATGGGGAGAGTAACATTGTTGGGGTCAGGCACAATGGAGTGTGGTGCCCCCCCAAGGTGGCCTGTGGGTGAAATTGAAACAATCCTGTGGGATACCTTGAACAGTATAATTGATTGGGGATGTGCCATTCCATTCCCACATGTAAAGTGAGGAATTGAATGGAACAACTCGTGTCGCAGGCTAAGTAGCGAATGGTTTCATTACCGGGGGATGCACATACAAAAAACTTAGAAATAAATCCGAGTAATTAACAGGGGTGACAGCTATGCGAAAGGGACTGTCTGCAGCAGAGGTAAGTGTATGCCCACAAACTGAACCTGATGTATGCCCAGTAAGCAGCATCCACTCTCGCGAGGTACGGAAAAACAGGTTGTCTGCAATGGACGATAGGGATGTAATGAGAGTCCACGTCGTGTGTCCCGTGATGCCGCGGTGTAAGACGCACATCAAAGCGATACCTGCTGATAGTGAAAGGTAAAGTCAGAAAAATTAGCCAAAGCTTTCGCTGTCAGCAGGATAGGCGTACAGCTGCTATTTGTTCTTTTGACCTTCCCACAAGCCTCTCCCATAATCCTGCAAATGACAGGGGTGACACCCGCTGGTCTCGTGGCAATGGCATGGTGGTCTGGTGAAGGAGAGGTTCGGTGTCAGCTCTTTTATCTCGTCGATCAAACATCTCGGAAGGTCACTTGATCTGTAAAATAATTAGATGTTAGTTCAATAAATCACTACGCGGTTTTAACCAATTGAGATGAACTAAGTGCTTGCGGTCATCGGATGAAAAAATCGACCAGATGAAGCTTGTAAGTATGGGCTAGGGCTGTAGCTTTGACAATCTCACCTGGGAACACGGGTGGATATTTGGTGGGCGTTGGAGTGGGAAAGGCAACCCATACAAGGTCTCCGGGTTTAAAGTTTGGCCGCCATCCTCTTCGAGTTGGAGGGTACGCACGGCCCAAGGGGCTTTGTCAGCGTTTAAGTTGATTAGGACTTCAGATAATATGCGGTCCCAGCCCTTGAAGTCAGTGCGTTGAAGGGTTAAGAGAAGTTTACGCTTTAGCTCACCTATCGCTCGCTCTACAATGCCGTTTGATTGAGGATGATATGGCAAATGCATATGATGACAGACATTGCGGGTGGTAAAGAACTGTTGAATGCAGCGACTGTTAAATGGGGGTCCTCCATCAGTCTGAACTTCTGTGGGTATCTGCCACCGCGAGAACTGCTGTAAGAAGGCCTGGACACAACGGGGTCCATCCATCTTGGTCATTAGAATAACACCAATCATACGGGATCTGAGGTCGACGACAACCAGTGCCTTAGGGTATTGACGGGCTCCCAGCAGAGGTCCTGCAAAATCAGCCTGCCAGAAGGCTCCAGATTGGAACTGGTTGGAGTTGTAAGCTCCTTTGAGAAACTTGTGGTTTTGGGGTTTGATCCGGATGCATTGCTGACAAGCTTTGGTGACGTGTTCCCAGTCTCGGGGGCCTGGTAGGCCATTTCGAGCAGAGCATTTCCATCCTCTGATACTGTGGTATCGATTTACGGCAGTTCGTATTCCTGGGTGTCCCCACATGTCGTGTAACCACTTGAGATATTTATTGCCTACGGGTTTTCTGGATGTTCCTGCATCTGCTGTGCTAGCGATCTGGTGCTCAGCAGCGTGAATGCTAGTGAACTCCTCTGTTAGCATTGGGCCTAGAGACAGGTCTGCATCAACCGCTGTGGAGTGGGTCTGTATCATTTTGATGAGACCAGGTATGATGAAACATTGGTGGGTATCGCATGCACTCGATGATGGTGAAGATATCGTCCCATTCATCCGAGTATTGTTCGGGTTCGGCCGTGCCCATAAGTGTGCTACAAATCCATTGCGAGTTGAGTACCAAAACGACTGGGGTGAGATTCCGGTCGTGAACGTTGGCGATGTGTGACAGTGCTGCTTTGGCTCCTCTTAGCTCCATCTCCTGGGCGTTGGTAGGTGTTGGCACATTAGCCAATGCTTGGCCGAGGGGGTTAATCCACGTTATGGAGCTCTGACCGCAGAGGGTGCACTTCCAAGCAGGCCCCCCTCCAAAAATCGGGAGGTTCCGTCGCTAGCGACGTTGCCGGGAAGGGAAGTACTGTGTAACACTGGACGCTGCTCGGGGTTCGGGGTGACTGTTGCGCTGTCGCAGTACATCCAAATTTACCCACGTGTACTGACCACTCGTGGCTAAGGTATACCATGTTGCTGCTGTTCCATGGAAGTCACTCAGAGTCCACTCGGGATCGATGGTGAGGAGCAACGTGACACTGGGAGCGGCTAGTGTTCCACCCCCATGGTGTAGGTTGTGTTCCTGTGCGAGGCGAAGAGTTAACAATAGCTTGCCTAGGTGACCATAGCAATGTTGTTCTTTATGGAGGGCTCAGTTGAGGAAAATTGCCAGCTTCCCGCCGGCAGTGTGGGCTGTGATCCACAAGTGAGTGGGTGTCCATCCAACAGTAAGTTGAAGCGGTGTCATAGGTCCAAAAAGGTACTAGCGAGGTAGTAGTAGCAGAATCAATCAGGGCTTGGATGTGATAGTTGTCATGTTGTGTCCACAGCTGGTGCTTGGCAACTGTCTTACACAAGCGACTCTGGAGTGTGCTCAAAGCAGGTAAGTGCTCGGGTGTGATATGATGCCGGAACCAGTTGATATGCCCCAAAAACTGCTGAGCTTGTTTTGGTGTAGGGAACATATCTGAGCTGATATTCCATGGTGGAGTTGGGACAGAAGCGGGCGATGTTACATGGCCTCCTTGTGTGTGTTCTGTTCCAAGAAACGTGCATGTGACAGACAGTTCGAGGTTTGACTTTGCAATGTTGACCTCCCACCCTTCCAGGCGTAAATGGTCAACTAGTTGATTGGCAGTGAGCTTGACGTCCATGGGGTTACTTCCCAACACTAAGATGTCATCAACATAGTTGAATACCTGAGTACTGCCTTCATCGTCAGGGTGCTTAAAGCGTCGCAACGAGCTGTTCATGGCTTGCGTGGCTAAGGCGGGTGAGTTGGAATACCCTCAAGGGCAAACGTTCCAACGGTAAATTCGACCTTGTACTCCCATACATAAGATTCCAGCTTCGTCATTAAGAAGGAGACTAAAGAACATGTTAGACAAATCAATGGTACATGCTGACCAACTTCCGCAAGCCATAGTTGCAAGAATGTCGGCTTGGATGTCTGGGGGTGACTTCACTGGTACTAGTTGAATGAGGTCTGAACGCCTGTTGGCTTGGCGATAATCTACTACCAAGCGGGCTTTGGTGGGATTCTTCGGTTTCAGTATTCCCCAGCCGGGGGACACGAAGCGACTATGAAGTGTTGGTTCTATTTTCCCTTCGGCGGTGAGGTGATTTAAGAGGGTGATTAGCGATGGAATAAGCTGAGGCTTGGTCTGTATGGGAACGTATTTCCATGGGGCAACCGTAGGGTTTTTGAGTCGAGGTATGTATGGGGGTGGTAGTCCCGTCGCTGAGGTGCGAACTGGGAGAACGCTGCAAACCTTGCTTTTCAGGTTTAAGACAAATATCTCGTGCACTCCTAGGAGTCGTTGGTTGCTTAAGACAGCCTCAATGACTATGGTTAAGGTACGTCTCGGCGACCCACCCAACGGAGCTGCAGTGGTTGTGTTGATGCCGGCTACATAAATGATGTGGTTTGTGGGTCGGTTCGGGACAGTGGAGTTGATTACGGCGATTTCCACTCCAGTGTCCAGCAAAAAGTACACTGGAGTTCGTTCTCCCGTGGTGGGATGGATGACAGGAATGGTAGCATAGGGGCGGGGATCTGGTTGTCGAGTCCTAATGGGTAGGCAAGAAGCTTTACCAAAATTTTGATCCGAAGACGACGATAGGGTTCTCAACTCAGTTCGTTGGTTGACGTCTTCCTTTTCATGGCCGGTGTCCGCCGCTACTGGTTTTTTGGTTTTTGTGGGAACTGAAATCCCAATTGAGTTGCCAGTTGCTTCTGGGTGTCATCATCTAAATTCCTGTGGACCTCCTTTTTTATGCCCGCTTGATTTAGCAGGAATCCGAAACGGGCACGCTCCTCAGGTGTACACTCAGGGCAATGACGTGGGATTCCTTGCGTAGAGTTCAGTGTTTGGCCTTGCTCTTTGCAATGTGCAGCAGTCGCGACTGGGGTGACTTCTATTGCACACACTAGTTCTGGTTTTCCACACCGTTGACGTCTCCGATGCTGGAAGCGGTACAGTGACAAGAGGGGTTGATTATGAAGAGAGCTGGTTTGGCGCTCCACCATCTCCGTGTTATCAGTGTAAATATCAATTGTAGCTTGAAGGATTGCTGGAGGGATCTCGAGTTGAAGGGGATCCTTACAATGTCTCTGTGGCCACGGGTTGTGACGAACAACTGGTGTCTGAGAAGGACGCGTAATTTCTGGACCGCCATCATCGCTGGTTCCAGTGAATGTGTTAAGGAGTCATCGAGGAAAGGATGGTCCCCCACCATGGGTGGGCATTGTTGCCGAATCAGCAAGTCCATCGGAACTCTCGGTGCTGCCGTTCGAACGTGCTGGTGTTGTGAGAGGCGAGCGTGAAGCTGTGATCTGCCGCTTGGGTAAGGAGAGATAAACAGCTTCTGCAAGGGCATTGACGAATGGCTGCAAATGTGGGGCGTGAATGGGTTGAGTTCCCTCGTGGACTTAGTGTGGCTTTTCACGTACTGTACCGGCAACTAAGGCTGAGAGAGAGAGAGATAGGCCACCACGGCATGTTGTCAGTTTCCAGGACAGTCGAACCGGGAAGGAGTCCCAAACTGAAAACTTCCATGCGTAACAAGACTGATGGCTTTTCACTTGCTGAGCGTCTCATGGCCACATTCCAACACTAATCGTCCGAGCCACTGTGCTGGGGTTTCATTTTCTTGTCTTGCCTTCCTGTTAATAAGCTCGTTCATCTTGCCGCGGTCGCGATCTCGGGTGGTCCGCTCAGTAAAGAGCTTCCCATCTCCATCTTGCCGAGTCTTTACTATCTTGACAGGCTGGGCTTGGAGCGGAGGGATCAGCAAGGGGCCGGGCATTGGCAGAGTGGTGTCCGTAGGAGGCGTTGCTTGGGCCCTGCCCCCTGGGTCAGGGAGGGGCGGGTAAAGCAGCGTCACCACCGAAGGCGGCACCTTCCCTTCCGGATAAGGTGGTGGGGGTGGAGTAGTAGGCAGTGCCGTTGCTGTGGCGGGTAACAGCTCAAAGACCTTATGCTCATGGCCGTCGCCAGAGGAAGGGTCATTTCTTCCCGCCGCGCAGCTGATGGTGATCAGCGCCATTTCATAATCGTTAAGGCGCCCAAGCGTGGCCGCAAAACCCTCTAAAACACACACACGCAAGCACTCTGCTTTCTTCCCCTTTTTCTTAACATTTATTGTCCCAACAGCGGTGAAGACTCCCCATAACCTCCGGTGACTTGCACCGCCGGGGTTAACAAACTGAGAAAGGTTCACCCCCTCTGTACAGCGCTTCTTGCCTGTCAGAGCCACTATCTTTTTCATGAAAGCGTCCCAATCCTGAGAGGGATCAGTATCTTGCTGGTCACCCAAGGGAAGCTCTTTGGCTACCGCTACACAAGCATCAGGGACATCTTGGTTTGACAGGACAGTGAATGACACACTCGAGTCCCTCAGCACACCCCCTAGTGCTCGGCCTGTTAAGCGAACTTCCCGGGGCGGCGGGGGTCGGACTGATGCCACACACAGAACAGCTGGGTGCCGTCATTATCCGCGTGGCTAGGGGCCTGGTGAAACTGTAAATGACCCCACAGTTCATCAGAGCTTCTGGTCGTCCGATGGCCAGATGCCCAAGAACAAACCTGACACCATAACTGGTCGTCCCTATCGTGATCTGCAGCCGACCATCCTGTTCGTGACGCCATGTTACAGGATCTTTCCCTGGTCGGGCTTACCACAGATTACGAATAGGTGGGAGAACAGTGAACAGGCTTGGTACCTTTTATTACTGAATATCAACGTAGCCGCACAGCCGCTAGAACTCACCACGCCTCACGCGCCCCAATGGTGTGCGAGACCGATGAACCTGGCTGGTGAGTGGTTTCTGGGGTTTCAGGTTGGCCACACCAAAGGCCGAGCTGTGTCCATATTAATCTGCCGTGATTCGTTCCGAGTCCGTTGGACGCAGAAAGGACCCTGACGATCAGGTGCAGGCTCCTTTTATAGCTTAGGTGACGTGCGGTGGTGTGATTGCGTGAGGCACCTTTCGAGAGGCCCACGGCGCTGGCTGACTGGCGCTGGACTCCGCCTTGTGGAAAGTTCTAGCTACCGCTTCTCTCTTGCATTGCTGGCAGAAAAACAACTATGGTCTGCCTAGCAACTGTTACAGAACTCTGTGTAACTTTTCTGATTGGCAAACGTGGCCACTTAAACATAGTGATCACAACACTAACCTCATCTTGAAGACCCCCCAAGGTAGGGGAGAGCACCACCTCCCTTGGAAGCCCACTCCAGATTCTAGCAACACTTACCATAAAGAAGTTCTTCCTGACATCCAACATAAATCTGCTCTCCGTCCGTTTCTGGCCATTGTTCCTAGTTACTTGAAGGGGTGCCCTGGTAAACAGAGCATCTCTTATTCCTTGCTGCCCCTGCCTGATGAATTTGTAGGCAGCCACAAGATCACCTCTCAGCCTTCTCTTGCAGAGGCTGAAGTGATCCAGATCCCCCAATCTCTCCTTGTAGGGCTTTGCCTGGAGGCCCCTTATCATACAAGTAGCCCTCCTCGGAGCTGTGGAAGAAATCAAGAACTGCCTTGTGGTTGAATCAGAACTGACAGCCAGCTTTTCTTTATTTAGAGCCATACTGTGATCACAGGGAGGATTCCATACAGCACGGGGAGTCACCTTTGTCTGTTTCAAAGGGATTTCTCACACTCTAAGTTTACAAGCATATTTATACTTAAGACTGCGAAAGAGGGGGGGAAAAAAAAAAAAAAAAAGACGACGGACAGTAAATCACTGATCGTTAACACACACACACACACTGTTTACTTAAAGAAAAGTGAAACGCTGTGCTTATAAAAACAGTTATCAGTTTCTGGTTTCTCAGAAAGAAAAATAAACAACATCTGTACACAGGGTGATATATCATAGATAATGAATTCTACAACGCTTTGTTTTTTCATCTCAAAATATTTAACCGAAATAAGTAGTATCAGCACTTCTGATCTGTCTGGTTTTTTTCTAATCGAGTAGGTCAGAAGCCCAATTCAATTACTCCTACGAGCCCTCTCAAGGATTGTCCACATCCATCTTGAAGCGCGGCACCCAGAACTGGATGCAGTACTCCAACTGCGGCTTGACTAATGCCACAGAGGGGAAGTATCACTTCCCTGGACCCGTTTGTCACGCACGCACTAATGCATGATAAAGTGTGGTTAGCCTTGTTGATCGCTTTGTCACATTGAGGACTCATGTTAATCTAAGAGTCAGCTATGACTCCAAGATCCCATTTCGCTGCCGTGCTGCTAAGGGTCTTCCCCAGCCTGTAAGTGTGCTGCTGATTCCTTCTCCCTAAGTGCAGCACTTTGCACTTATTTTCATTGCACTGCACCCTATCCTGTTATGTCCACTTTTCCAACCTGTCCAGATTGCATAGGCAGGGTATGCTCAGAACACAGTTTCTGGGGCACACTGCCACTGCAGTGTGTAGCCTCCCCTTCAGTGCCTCAAAATGAAGTCCACATATTGGGACAGGAGCTGCCTAGGGCTAGCCAATACGAGATGCTCCAGAAAAGACAGCATCTTAAAGCTCACCTCTCTACAGAGCTAAGATACTGCCTGAATCAGAGCTGCAAGGATGAGACTCTATCCACCCAGAAATCAGTGCCCAGCAACCTCTCCTGAGAGAAGATCCTTACATCCATCCTTGTAGAGAATGGAGTTAGCCTAAGGCTCTCGCTTCTGAAGAGGTGACAGCACTGCCCTTCCCCTCAACCATTTCTGAAACAGTCTAGTGGTTAGAGCACTCACACACAAAATGGGAGAGCTGGGTTTAATTCCTTCCTAAATCTGAGGGGTCCAAACTCACATCTTCTCTCACTTCCTTCTCCTCTTGAGGTTGAGCAACTGTACAGCAAAGAAAGCAGGATTAGTGGGACCAGAGAGGGAGTATTATAGCACCCCGTTGAAAAGGGGAGATCTGGTTTCCAGGACTGTTCAGGTATTTTACATTGAAATAGTCATTGGCACAGCAACTGGAACCCACATGTTACTTCTCCCAATTGAGTAGCTGGCCTTAAACTGTTCACATTGGGGCATTTCTGGGCACACAAAGAACTTTAAAGCCAGACACAGAGAAGCCCAATGACTTTCAGTACCTCCAAGTCAGGCAGCAGCTAAATGGAGATTCAAATGCACCTGAACCCTGCTTTAGGTACCTCAATCCCTTATTGGATCTAGGTGAGCAACTTGCCAATGTCATACAAGTAGTCTGTAGCACATGTGAGAACTACAGCCAGGCTCAAGTAGGCCCGACACCTTAACCCCAAACCATCCTGCCCTTTCAATCAGGCTGAAAGCCTTCTTTTGCCATTCCTGCACATTTCACCCTCAATAAGTCTTCTGTAGACAATGAAGGGAAGTTGGTGGTGCCATCTCAAGGACAAACTAACTGGAGTGCCCAGTCACGTCAAGTGGTCTCCTGATAGTCCTTGATGCACAGCGCAAACAGTTCATCCTGGTAAGCGGGTCACTTGCCAAAGGATTAATTATATTCATCCAATCTAAAATCTCCCCTATAACATACATGGTAGGGTTGGGCAGTAGGTGAGAACATTTTTGTTTTCCCATATCCAGTGCAAGTTGTGGGCTGATAAAGAGTGCTTGCCTCAATTCCTAAATGGCTGCATTTCCACCAGAGTTCCTGTTCTGACATTTGTACCGTGTATGAAAGTCTCGTAATACCCGACCCCCTCCGTAGTCTCAGAATGACTTGCATTTCCACTCTGACATTACATGACACTGTTATTTAACCCTCTGTGAGGGACACTAAACAAACTTTTCAGTTCCTTTCTTTGTCCCCTTTGCTCATTTCATTTTATTTTAGTCCCTTCTGTTTTTCTCGAGTGTCTCTGACCTTTACCAAAGTTAATAAATAAGCCTCACAAGGCTTACAAGTGAGTTTTGTTTTTCCTGACTAATTTTGCCACTTCCTCTTGTATCAGACATGAGGACTGCCTGAACAGAATGCACATAAGCAACACTTCAGACCAGATTGCTAAAGGTCTTTAAAAAACACACTACTTGCACTGATTTCCTTGGGTGAAGTATTTAAAAACCTCTCAGGATCTGGGAGTTAGGAGTTTAAATCTCGCTGTTCTTCAAAGAGACAGGCTTGAGGGGGGTGTCTAAAGACTCAGATAGGTACCAAACAAGTGGTATTGAAATTGCAGCAAAGTATATTTAAATTAGGTCCCAGAAAAAGACTCTTATGGTTAGAACAGTAGGCAAAAGACAGCCCAGGAAAGTTGTGGCATGTTCTTCTTTGGAGGTAGTCAAAGAGGAGGCTGGAGAAGCATTGGATAGGGATGATTTAGGAGTAGCATTTCCCCATTCATGCACGTGTTAAACCAGAGGACCCTGGAAGTCTCTTCCAACCCCTTTCCAGAAGGGACCAGGCATCCACCTCCTGTTCAAAGACATAGGTGTTACCTGTTGATTTCAAGTTTTAGTAACTGCATATTTAATGCCTACATCCTGAAAAATCTGGGCCCAAGGTCCCCAAGTTGCTTTTGAAAATGGGACTTGATTACTTTTGAAAAAAGTTTTACCCCGAGACATTGCCCAATAGATTACTACCTAAAAACATCGCATTATTGCTACCACAAAAGAAGCTCCACTGGAAGCAAAACTGGGGAGACTGCCTGTCCTTCCAGTGACTGGCATGTCATCTAGTTCTGCTGGCCCCATCTTCACTAAGGGGTCTAGCATTTCTCCTACATGTGGATCTGTACCACTGAAAGCAACAGCAGAGGCTAGAAGATGATTGGGTGGGTGAAAAAGCTAAGAAATGGGAGGCTAATTATGTAATTATTATTTCATAGATTTCATAGACATTAGGGCTGGAAGGGACCTCGGGAGATCATCGAGTCCAGCCCCCTGCCCAAAGGGCAGGAAGTCAG
>NW_017728947.1:99746560-99770475 GCF_001723895.1 Crocodylus porosus
CATCGTAAGATCTGTTTTCCTGACCTCTGATCATGCGCGTGGCTCTCCTCTGGACTCTCTCAAGCTTCTCCACAGCCTTTTTGAATTGTGGAGCCCAAAACTGGACGCAGTACTCCAGCTGCGGCCTCACTAAGGCTGAGTACAAGGGCATGCTCAAAGGAACTGGCCTCTTGGGTAATATCTCTGGAGCAACAAGGGACTCTTGAAGTGATATGAGAAAAAACAAGAGAACTACAGTCAATAAGAGCAGAATTCTCATGGAAAGAAAGGTCCCTGAGCTTCCACCAACAAAAAGGTCAAAGTACTGAACATCTTTAAAGCTGCTGATTTCAATGGGAGCTGGGTACACAGAACCTTACAGAAGGTCTCAATACCTGGCAAGATTAGGCTCCTTATTTAGCTAATAACATCCAGCCACTAGTGTGAGTTCTTGTTGGCCGATTTGAAGTTGTGGGAACAATACCATGTTCTATCTTAATCCCTGAAGTCAGCCAGGGGCATCCTCCTGCTATCACCACCTTGGTACCAGTTTCACCAGACAAGAGCAGGTGGGAGGTTGTTCTGCTCTGCTGTGGAACTCCACCCTCCGCCCCCTTTCAGGGCCACAAAAATTGAAGAAGAGTTGCTGCAAGATCTTCCTACCTAAGCAGGCATTTAGCAAGCCAGGTGAAGTTGGGGCCTTGCTTGAAAAGTTTGGGTATATACCACTGTCACAGGGACACTGAGGTGTCCCGTGCCTTAAGTAAAGAAGGTGGGCTGCTGTCAATCAGCAGGGCAGCCCCAGGTGCTAGTTGCTATGGCAACCAAGTAGGCCATGTGACCTGAAGGGGGCAGGGCCGGGCCCTATATAAGCAGCTCAGGCTGGAGCCTGAGAGCAGTTCCCCTCTGGCCACTGCAGGAGCAGGAGCTCTGCAGCGGAGAGCTGAGCAGCAGAGCTTACAATGTCAGTTTGACCGCTGCAATGATGCGAGGGGAGGGAGAGAGCCCTGAGAAAGCCAGCGTTGTGTATGGTTTGCGTTATAAGCCGGTGGGCTTTTTGCTTGTGTTGTCGCTGCATGGCTGACGGTTGTTATGACTACACCGGAGGACTGGGTGAGGCTGTAGGGATGTGAGGAGGCCTCACAGGGGCTCCCCAGTAGCTTGGGGGTTCCCGGTGCCTAGCAGGGGGCACGGTGAGTAGTGCCGCAGGGGTGCTCAGCGTGGCTGCAAGAGGCGCGGCAAAGGCCCCAGAGAGGGGTGACAGGCCCTAGGCAGGCCGCGTAGTATATCAGGCCACCCCAAGGCGGGTGGCAGGTACTTTTGATAGGCACCCAGGACGGGTGCAGACCGAAGGGGGTTCCAGAGGGCTTCCACAGCAAGGGGGAACCCAAGGAACCAGAGGGGCCAGGTAAGGCTCTGGCTGCCTGAGCCTAGCCAGACTCACAGAAACGGACTATCATTAGTGACAGAATTCAGAAGGGGCCAGGCAAGGCTTGGGTCGCCTGAGCCCAATTGGATGGTGGTTATTCGTAGGACTCGGAGAGGGGACAGGTAAGGCTCAGGCCACCTGAGCCCAAAGTAAATACCCAATGCAGATTGCGGGATAGGCTCAAGGATGCCCAGAGAAAGGGGCACTAGTGGCGGGCTGAGCCCAGAGGGCACTAGTGGCAGGCCAAGCCCAGGGGCACCAGAAAAAGCAGGTACGGGTTTTAGACCAGGCCCAGGTGTGCCAGCAGAGGGGTGCTAGTGGCAAGCCAAGCCCAGGGGGTGCCAGATAGGGTACTGGTTACGGGCTCAGCCCAAGGGGGCGCCAGACAGGGTGCAGAAGGTCAAGGACCAGACAATGTCCGGGAAGAACTGCGAGGCTTGGGACATGCTAAAGGGGAGGTAAGGAGGCACGCATAGCCCTTAAGGCAGGGGTGCGCAGAGGCACCTATATGGAATAGGGGTAGTAATATTCATACCGTTCACTAGGGAAAGAGGCAGCCTTTCATCTGAACCAATTATCATCAAAGACATGGCGGGCGAGAACCAGAGGGTGCCGAGTACACCTTAGGTGACGGTAGGGGGCGCTAGGGAGTCCACGGCCATTCCTAGGTCGCACCCCCCGACAACCACCTCATTTTAATATTGCATCTATTTTATTGTAAGCTTTTGTGAACCTTTTTTTGCGAGCCTTTTTTTTGCAGAGGGTACCATCCATATAAGCCTCAAAGTTCAAGAGAGCTGCCAATTCCAAACAAATCTTTTCAGGCTGGCCTCAAGTATGACTGACTATCGCCAAATACAACAAAAAATGGGCTTCTTGGGCACTACGTATATCTTCAGTTGGCAAGTGCGGGGGATAGTGACTGAAGACCCATTCGTTCTCAGAAAACCTTTCTACTTCAAAAAGCCAAACCGTAATGAGCTTTATAGCAGCCTCCTTCAGGGAACATCCGAATTTCTGTTGTAGTAAAGGATATGGATATAGACTGCGCTCTAAACTGTCTTTCCAGTTATTCATTTTCATTTGTTAATAAACAATATCCAAATGAGGACATGTGAATCAAACTTAGGGGCAGTAATAATTCAGCATCTTAAGAATGTCAGTCTTGTAGAAGGGAAAGTTTGCAAGACAGGCAGACAGGGAAAAAGCAATGTTGGATAAACAAGATTGTTGATCATGCCTGGTTTTACAGCTGCTGTCTGGGCTGAATTTTCCTGACTGCTTTGGCTCAGTTTTTAGTTAGGAGGTCTCGGGAGTTTTGAAGTTCAAAGCAAGAGTCAGCGAGCAACAGAATCCATATTACCAAAAATCCCCCCACCCTCCTGCAGTTATTAAACTACTAGCTTTTGTACACACCAGGCTATGAGCCAGTGGACTCTAAATCTTACTAAGTGTGAGCCCCACATCTTAAACAGAAAGATGGTCACACAAGTTCTATCTGCAGCATATTCAGGACTGTGTAGTGTCTCTATGGACACTGAAACAGCTGTTTATATAGAAAAGTAAATGTGTTGCAGATTTTTCCAGCGTGGATGCTGTTACTATCACTGATTCACTGGCCTCTTGAAAAGTAAAAGCACAGAAAGCCGCTAACTTTTACCTTTCATCCCCCTCCCCCCTAGCATAACCTTCTCTGCCTAGTGTTCCTTTTCCCGTTCCTGTTTGAGCCTCCCTTAGCCTTGGCTCCCTTCCCTTTCATTCCTGAACATGCCCATCACCCCGTCCTCTTCTCTTCCCTAGATGCAATGACTTCCCGGAAATTCCTCTCTGATGACTACTCCCATTATACAGCAATAGTCCCAAGGCATAATTACCTTGGCTCTTCTTCCTGGTTTCTAGACATTTTTGCTGAAGGGGTTGGACACATTTTAGAAGAACTGGAACCCAGGATCAGGGCCAGCACCCGGTTTGGGAAACTCCAATACAAGGAATCATCCACAGCAAAACATTATACTTGCATTACTCCTTTACTGATTACTTGTACACAACAAAGCAAGCCAGCCTTGGGAAACCCAGTATGGACTTGGGAAACCCCGCTCAAGTCACCAATACAGTGGGGTATTTGTACAGATGAGTAAAGGCACCCTAGTCAACAAGGAGAACCTGGTGCTTCTCCATTTGCTGGGGCTCTTAAGGCAGGCACCTTCACAGGGACATTTCTATCCATGGTATACATTTCTATCCAAAGTAGAACAGGGAAACTTCATCAAATCCCAGCATTTGGGTGACTGAAGTGGCCAGCCAAATGAGAAAAGAGAAAGCAGTGCACAGGACGGACAGATGAGTCATTGCCTCTTTACACCATATTTCTCACCAAAGAGACAGTAGTTCCTCAGGCTCAAGGTTCCCATCATTCAGATGCAAGTTCTGGGTGGCTTCTTCAAGAACAGGCCAACAAGAGCAGAAAACCACTACTTGGAAAAGAACCAGTCAGAGGGGGAGTGGGATTGGGGATGTTTTGCCTACATGTGGGCCCTGCTTTTTAGTTCAGAGTGAGAAGCTCACTCACTGGGCTCCCCAGTACTGTTTTGAAGGATAGTTCCTTTGTGTCAAAAGGAAGGGAAGAGAAAACTGAAGCCCGCTCTGGAACTCCATGGGCATGTCTACCCCACTGGGGCAACGGGTCCCAGTGAAAACAGGGCCAACCCCCCTGCCTACTCATGAGGCCCAAACTCAGAAGTTGCCCAAGTGAGTTATATGCCCAAGAGCAGCTGCTAGGGGCAAGCAGTGAGCTTCCAGGCAAGTGGGGCCTGGCATGCCCAACCCTACCTTTACTTGGATGAACAGACACAGTGGTGCTGACAAGCCCTATATCCAGTAGGCATGACTTCTCATTTTTATTAGGTGGGGGACATGAAGCAGAGGACATCCATCACACAGGGCAAAGGTAACAACATCCATCATCCTCATTAGAGAGGATGTAAAGGATCCTGGCAACTAAACTACTTGCTTCCCAGAGGCAGAGCCACAGCTGACAATCTTTCACCAGGAAAATTAAAGGGCTCTCATGCTCCGCCAAAGCTCAATCCCATCCATTCATTAATCAAGCACACAGGAAACTGAAAAGAAAAAAAAAAATCCCCCCCACACTTTCTTCTTAAGACTGGAAAAAGAAAAAAGCCCAGATGTTATTTTGGGGAAGAAACATTCATGAAGAAAACTAACTGCAACAATTTTGGTCAGTGAAGAGTCCTGCATGTTCTCACACACCCCAGAGAACTTCTGGCCACATGGAGAACTGGTAAGCTCTCTCACATTTCTGTGGCTGAAAACATCCGAGCCACAAGTGCATACTTTGTTTCGTGTCACCTGCAATAAACAAGTCCTGGGAAAGTTCAAGCCCCTTGAAGAACCTCTCCGTGGGAAATGCTACTTTGACCGACAATGACAGGTCACTGCTGGGTCTGGATTTTAAGGACGCAATACAAGAATGCAAGTCCTAGTGCCAACAGCCAAACAGGCTCCTGAAGCCATCCAGCTTCTCATCTTGCTGGTCCCCGCTGCTCTTCCTAATAATACACACATCTGAAAGACCCATCACACCTGGTCCAGTCCCGCTCTCTAAATGGATACCAGCCTGTCAAGAAGGAATACAACAGCTGAACCCCACAGGCTGCTAAACTCTGTTGGACTAAGATTGCCCTTTGCACTGGTCATTCATTGTATGCCTATAGCACCTCTGTGACAAACCCAAGGACTGCAGCCAAGAAGCAAGTGGCACATACAGAGCAGGAGTGAGTGCCTGGGATTTGTCTCTTTGCCATTTGAGCTGTACCTATGAGGCTAGCTCCCTTAGCATTACCAAACCTTCAGAAGCAGACCATCTCCGACACCCCTCAAAGCACCGTACAGCCAAGGCACATAGACCCTAGAACAGCAATTCCCAAAGGGTGTCACAGAAAAAAAATTATCCTTTTTTAGCAGAGTCAACCCACAAAAAAACTCATGCCATGGGGGGCTCCTCATAGGTCTGGAAATTTGGCAGTGGGGAGGTGGTAACAACTAACTCTGTAAGTCTTCCCCTCCACTAAAATTTCCAAGCTCTGTGCACCCTCCCCATGTGGCAGGATTGGGCCTGTAGACTGACCCAACACCACTCATTTGGGCCACAGGACCCAAAGGTTGTATACAATTTGTATAGTGGCATTCACACTGATACCCATGCCTGTTTTGGGTGTCAGAAAGAAGCATGCCAACAATTTTAATTCAGGGGGGAAAAAAAAAAAAAAAAAAAAAAAAAAGTGCATCCTAGGTATCAAAAGTTTGGGAAACACTGCCTTAAAACAAGCATCTTGGCCCTTGTGAGCCCCTTTCCTGGTTCATTAAACCCATTCCTTCCCCATGTCCACCTGGCCAGGTGAGCTCAGGTGCCTCTTGTTATACCCTTCAGGGACCACATGACAGTTAAAGCAAGGAGCTTGTAGCTTAGCAAAAGGAAATGTGTAAAAACTTCTTCTACTTTTAAAAAGCACACAAGGTTTACAGATAGATGGGGGAGGGTTAGAGAAGTGGGGAGAAACTAAATACTTATAGGTAATTCCTTCCCTTTGTGCCCTGCTCTTCCTAAGGGGCTTTTTACATCAGAGGTCTGCTTGGTTCAGGTTAGGTAGAGCCTCCTTCTGTTCCTCTGCAAGCCAGTGCCTCTGGCTTTTAGCAAGAACTGGCCCTTTCCACACAGAAACCCTGCAAACTTATAAGCACCATTTTGGTCACAAGTCCCAGTGTGAGGACATGCAGCTCAGCCATGCCGAGTTCACATCCAAATAACCTTGTTGCAGAGCAACGGGGTAAAGCAGGCAAGACTAATAAGCCAATAGTCCTTGGCAGCTGTTTGGGTGAAGCTTCCTGTGTTTGTTCCCCATCAGGCGAGAAACAACCCTTCCTCCTGTGAACTTGCAACAAGCCGTGCACAAGCCAACTCAGACTGGTTTTCAACCCAGGTCACCTAGTAGGTAGACAGTGGAGATGTTCTACTCTGCAGCGGAGGCCTGACATCCAAAATGACACTGAACAATGTGGAATTGCTAACCTGATCCAACCAGTACTTACTGCTATACATGGATTTACCAGCGCTTCCAAGGGAAGTCCTAGAGACTGAATAATACCAGGTTTTGTCTGGACAATGTGTTTGCATGAGTTCAACTAACTTTTCCTTGTTAGCTGCATCTCTAAGGTTTGCCTTCTGTTAAGGGGTAACAGCTTTGGAATGACTTACTAAAACCAGCTGCCATTGCAGCTCACAGTCATCTGGTTCATTAGGCCCTGACTAAGTATTCACTTCACAGCCAGACTGTGACTTCCAGGATGCAATCACGGTCTTCGGTTTAATAGCCTGGCCTACAAAAGGAAATCTCAGCTTACCCTCGAACTGGACTCATTCCCCCCACTACAGCCTGCCCCTTGAACAGCAAATACATAACTCCTTCAAGCTGTCTGTGAGCCTCTGGACTTTGTGCCAACAGAAATTTCAATTACTTAAACAGCTTTTCAGCTAGACATACACAAGAAATCCTACAGGCAAACCTGCTTTATCACTACTGCTTTGCCCAAACATGCTGCTATTTGTACCTGCTACCATGAGAAATGGGAGGAGTAGGGTATGGCCAGACATAAGCATGGACAAACTAGGCAGCCGCTCAGGGCCTGGACAGAAAGGTGGCCCAAAAATGGTAATTTTAAAATTATTACTATCACTGTCTCTGGCAAAGGGGGACCCGATACTAGAAGTTCACTTGGGGCTGCCAGGAGTCTAGGTACAGTGCTGGAGCACAGCAAGGAAAACCTGCAGGGGATGGAGTCAAACCACTGCTATTGGGTCCACAAGACTAACAGGTATACATTTAAAATTATTGCAAGTACAGCCTTTGCTACAGGGCCCTTTCAAGACAATGAGAGCACCTATCAACGATTCTTAACAGACAAATGTTTAAAGGAGTGCAAACGTTACATTTTCTCCACAACATCTTACTCTTTTACAGGGTAACTGTGTACGTCGCAAGCAGCAACCCCAGAGTGGGCAGCTTTGGATCCAAAAAGGGAGAAATACCAGAGACTTTTTTTGTTTGTTTTAATGTCTGCAAGCACCCAGCGGCAAAAAAAGCTGGTGCCCATGCTGGCAAGCCTGTTCCTTAGCTAACATAAGTTAGCCTCGCTCTATTGGTGGTACTACTTGCAAGGAAGGCAAGTCTCAGTCCGGGTATTAAACAGGAAGGTCACGTGCAAGAGACAGGAGTTATTTATTTTGCTCTACCCAAACTGGCATGGCCTCCGGTGGAGTATGGTGTCATTCTTATGCTGCTGCTCGGCTGAATAGAGACAAACAGGACATAATCTAGATGAAAGGAGTAACAGTACCTCAATTCCTGTCCTGTCCACTATGGGGTGTGGGGGAGCACAAGACAATTTTTCCTTGTGCGTCAGCAAAGAAGGTCATTAGTTAGATGTAAAGAATTAAAACGACAAGGGTAGCAAAGTACAGGAGCAGGCTACCTGCGCAGGGGAACCTCCTTCATTGAGACTTCCATGCCTGGAATAAACAAACCCCTGGCAGGGGTGGTCCAGGTAGGACAGACCTGTTGCAGGACAGGAGGTTGAACTAGATGATCTCCCAAAGTCCCTTCCAGCCCTGCATTTCAGTGAGCAAAAGTAATATATACCAACTGAGGAATTGGTCCAGAATTTTCTCTACATATGGGCAAGAGTTTATAAAGAAAATGAAAAATGTTTCGTCTAAAAGGGAAATTCCTCCAGCAGTGAATCTCTTACAGCATCCACCACTCTGGAGAGGGACAATAAATATCTGTTGATATGTGGAAGTAAAAAATAACAGATGGCACTAGTCATCTTTTGCTTAAAAGGGCTCTCTGTAATTCATTCATAGGTCAAGGCAACAGATGTTTAGCATTTTGCTAATGAGAAGTGAACCCAAACAGTGAAAAATGCCCACCACGTTTTTTCTAGTTTCCCTCCCTCCCTTCTCAAACAATACGTCACTTTTTAAAAGGAAACATTAGCTGTACCCTCATTGCCGATTCCTCAGGAAAAAAAGTATAGAGGGATGTGCTGGAAGGACTATTGCCATACAAAAGGCATGCTTCTTTCAGGGGAAACACAGCTCCCCCACCGAGCAACTCAACTCCTTCCCCGCTCTTTTGCCATTGGCCCAACACAGAGACAGATGGCCTCCAAATGAGGGAGAAGTAGTCTTGTCATGGTTAAGAATGAAAAGCGTCACTTACAGAGCCCACGTGATTTCCTAGAATCGCTTCTTTTCCTGTATGCTTGCAGCAAGTCTTCATCTTTGCCAAAACTGGATACAAAACAGATGACGCTCTTTGTGGGAGAAATTAAAATAAGGCTGCGTCTGCCCCAGGTACAGTACTGACAGCATGAGAACAGACATGCCCAAGCTAGCTTCAAAATAAAGTAGCTCAGACTCTCATAACACTGCCTGCTGCAGCGTAGATCTCCTCCTGGATTAAGTTTACCTTGCTTCCCAAGAGTGTTTTGCAGGCTACCCTGAGCTCCCTGCTGCACAGCTATACAGCTGCTAGTGTCCAAGCTAGCTCGGTAGATCTACATTACGTTGCAGCCACGCAAGCTAGACAAACCATGAGAAGCAATCATCCCGTGCTAGCAAGCAAACACAAAGGAAGTCCAGCAGTGTGTATGGTGGCAGTTTCTGATGGCAAACTGAGGCGTGGAAGTGGCTCACCAAATGCAGTTTCCCCAGAGTGCACCCTTGAGTTGCACAGCTTTCACAACAGCCTCGAGCCCTTCTCTTCCTGAACTCAACGTCCAGTCACCTTCCCTTCTCCCCCTCAGCAACCTGCGGCATCTTCTACCAGTTTGGCAGAGTAAAGACCACCCACGCTGCCATCTATTATGGATTGCCAGCCTGGGAAACCCCAAATATTAGGTTCACTTTCTTCCCCAGGGTCTCTCACTGTGCACGAGCCTGTCAAGTTCAGTCTACCCCCAGCTGTGCCCAGTTTCTCAGCACCTGTTCCAAGAGGTGAAGACATGTGACAAGTGGCATGGGTAGCTTGTGTATGGCACATGGCAGATTGGGGAAGGGACAGGCAGCAGTGGCAGTTAGGGAAGGAAACAGAGAGCAGAGCAACAGATTGGGCAGGGAAAAAGGATCAGAGCACGCAGGAGTAATTTGTGGCATGCCTGCCAAAACGATTGGGCCCCACTGCCTTAGGACCCGTGTGGATGTGCCCAGGCTCCCCACCAGAGCAGGAAGAGCCAAGTAGCTCAGGGCTTGTCCTTTGAATCACAGGATAGACCCTCTGCTTCTCCTCATTCCCCTTCTTTTCTCTGCAATGCCCAGCCTAGGGAAGGGGAGTCCTGATACATCTGTCAGGCAACACAGAAGCAGCAGAGGTATGATGGATTGAGTGCTGGGCAGGAGGTGGGCAGATACAAGAGCTGGACTCCGATATACATACATGTGGAAGTGGGCCATATTGATAGTCACATGTGTATGCATTGCAAGTATGGGGAGGGTGGCGGGGCAGACAGTTCAAGTATCCAAGAACAGACCCAACCCAAAACAATCTATTTAAAAAACAACTCATGATTTTGGGGTAAACTCCCATGATCTTCCACAATCTGACTCATGATTTTTGAGCTTTCAGGTTGGGCAATCTTGCTTACATGACTACTAATAAAAAGCTATAAAAATACCAGTAACCAAAGCTACACAATTACTATAAGCCTATTTCAGGGGCATCAAACATTATCTATGACATGACAGGAAGCACCTGCCACTCTCACAAGCCTGCATCTTCCCTAAAGAACGCACTCGTGTTTTCTATACTCAGGTTATTCCTCTCACATTGGCTTGGCTTGAACGAGAACCAGTACCCTGCAGCAGACTCTCACACTGGCAGATCTGGGGACACGCTGAATGGTACCTGTGTTGTAAGAGGCCAAGTCATTCTTCAAATCCATTCCCAGTCAGCACAATTAGAAGAAGTGCTACCATATCAACAGACTTTAGATGTGGAAAGGACTTGCTTCAGGGGCAACACAAGTTCATTTTGCAGTTGAAGAAGAGTCTACCATTGACATCACAGTCCCCAAGTTTTTCTAGATACGCCCTAATAAAATTCCTTTCCCGAAACTAATCATTTTCCAATGTGGTAAAACTCTGGTAACCCTGAGGGTTCAATGAAAAGCCCGTAAGTTTCCTGCTCAGGATAGGACCTATTTAGAGTGGTTCATATATTACCATAGTTTCTTGAATACAAGAACCCTCCAATAATTAGATTCTACATGTGAAAAAACCATACAAATGTTATAAATTTTCCAGGTGTAGAATCCAATTGTTTGAAGGTGGTCTCAGATCCCCCCCAGCTCCCTACAGCCTCTGCCCCTCCCATACTCTCTGCCCCTTCCCTCCTCAAACTCTCCCTAGTCCTTGCCTCTTCCCCCCATGCTCCCCCTTACTGTCAGACACTGCTCAACCCCAGCCCTAGTCAAAGCCCAGCTGCACCTGACAGGAAGGCAAGGGGAAGGGAGAAAGCCAGGAGGGTGCTGTGGGTCAAACTCTGGCCCCAATCCAGGCTCAGGGACAGGTCCCCCCCTCATCTTCGCATGAGAATATAAAGCGAGAGGTTTTTGTCCCCAGGCAGATGGCGGGTGGTGGGGCTCATATATCAGTAAATAACATACGTTCCAGCCTAATATACTTGGATCTAGGAGAAAGTTTAATTCTGAAGTTCCAGACATGCACAGTCTTTGCGGCAGTTCAGATCCATATCTGGTTTCAAATCCAGATCCAAATTCACCTGAGACTGTTGGGTTTCTTCTTTTAATGTGCCTTTTTAAGGGTTTGGATACAAAAGAGAAATTAGCACACAGTCTAACGAGCTAGCATTGGGATCAATTATTCATGTGTCTTCATCTTTGACTGCAATACGATAAAAAAATTGGCAGGTACACACTTTGCTAATTTGTACCATAACTTGGGCCAAATTCTCATCTCTGATGCCTCACTATAAATTCATACCCACAGAGGTTAGAGATGGGATAATTATTTAATAATCTAAACCAACTCTGAGCAATTCTGGATTTATACCAACTCAAGTGAAATTGGGACCCACCTGCCCAGGCTTCATTTCAGGAGGAAGTTGAAGGGGGGCAGTCAAGCTAAGCAAAAAAAGCCACGAGAATGCAAAACCTTCCTAATTAGCAAAACCAAGAAAACAGTGGCCAAGCACATTTCCTCATACATGCTGTACAGAGCTCTCTGTTATACTGTATGCATTGGAACTGCAGCCTGAAACTGCCTAAAAAGGAAACATTGTACGATATTGCACAGTGCAGTACTCAAAGAACATGAAAGTGTACTCCTAGTACCTCTTTCACTCTCTTGCATGATTTCTCTCTCCCTTAATACTTCTTCTTCCCCGTCTCTCATGAAGGTAAGCTATTGTAATTTTCTGATGACCCCACGTAGTCAGTTTTAGATCACCTTGCGTGCGATTTTTCTGCCAATTTGAAAAGACAAAGTTCATGAAACATCCGAATCATGAACGCTTAAGTTTCCAGCCTCTAGGTTTGGATGACTGGGAAAGCCTATGCTCAGAGCTCACTAAAACTCTCTGCTTCTGGTGTATTCTTGGAAGGAATTGGACCTTTAGTAACAGTCACATTTACTGCTGTAGTTCTTAAGGGCCAATCCAGGCAGTCACCCCATTGTCCTGGACAACCTACATGCATAGAATAGTAAACAGCACAAACAAACAAACAAACAAACAAACAAACAAACAAACAAACAAACAAACAAACAAACAAACAAACAAACAAACAAACAATACAGGTTTGGGAAGAGGTATGAACACACTAGCAGAGTGACCAAGGTGATGGCAGCAAACCTCACACCAATGTCAGGATATCTTTTCTGGTGGGTTCAGTTGCATTTGTGGTATCACTAGCTCATCCTTTCAAGAGGCAGGGTGTGAAGAGCAGGGGAAAGGGTAGACATGCAGGGAAGTTGCAGGTGGTTGGGAAAATGACCAATCAGGCCTGCACCACTGAAAGGTCTCTGCATGGTTGAAAGTTCCCACTTTGGCTGTTCCAAGCAGGCGGAGTACCTGGCTGGTTCTCCCCTCAAGGTCACATGGTGGGAAGAGACACTGCATGGGCCCAAGTCTTCCCATAAGGGGACATCCAATGCACAGGTTTGAGTCTACAGAGGATACTGCAGAGAAGAGTGGTCTTGGCCAGGCCTCGTCTTATAATCTGCAATCCCAACTTTGGCTGCTCCTGCTGGAGTGTTATTTTCAGCTTTGTTGGTGGCCTAGAACAGGTCATGGACCTGCTCTGTGCCCAAAGGACTCCAACAGCAAAAGGGAGCATGGTCATTGCCAGGATGAGTGAAGAAGCCAACCCAATAGCAGGGTGGATATTGCCATATACCATCCTGCAATAACTCATGTTAACCAACACCAAGGTCCACATACCACTTAGATAAGAACTAGCAGCCAGGCCTGCTCCATTGGACTCATATCAATACAAGACTGCAGCCCCACTGAAATATGGGGAAGCACTTAATAAGTACAGTTTGCACAGATGAGCCCTTTTATCATTCAGTCCACAGGAGACCCAAAACACCGTAGAGCACTGCACTTCTATTCCGCTGAGGCACGTGGAAGGGCTGTACAATGCAGCTTCCTAAGATGAGCCACCTTAGCAGACCAAGAGAGGCCTGGCCTGATACCAGGCCAGTACCCGCATGTTCCGTCGTCCGGTCATTGGCTACTAAACCGGCACCCCCAACCGAGTGAGGAGGATACGTGGATAACCACAACAACTAAAAACAAGACCCATCAAAGGGCAAATGAGCTCCCTGCAGGCTAATGGCCATCCATACCTGGAGAGGAGATGGGCGCCACCAGGTCACTCTGCCCAAAGAATCACCAAAGCAACTCAACTAACCTAGAAGGATTGTTACAGCATCTAAATGCCCCAACAGTCGCAGGGGCCTCGAGACCGACTTGATTTGAAGGTGGGCCTAACTGTGGCTCAGGTGGGTTGCTTCTGTGCACCACAATGCTAACCCACCTCCTGATTTTACCATAAGTTTCCTAATTGTCTGAACCAGAATTAAAAAAGAATGCTGATAACAGAGTTAAAAGAAACTAGTGCGAGCATGCAAGTGGAAAGCCCCTAAAGCCAGCACGCATGTCCGAACATGCCCTACATGTGGTCAGTACATAATCTGAGTGAGGTATTTGAATTGGCAAAGCACGCATGCCCAGTCACGCACTAGGCAGACAATCATTATGTAATCTAGAACTTTCCAAAAAGAGAACCATATGATTGGCTATCTGGAAAGTATTTAAGCCAGTGCATTTCTGCCCAAGGCAGAGACCAGCTCTCGCAGAAACCCGGTTCGCATGAGCCCAGAGCTACTTCACAGGCTGGCCGCTTGTGACCGTCTCTCCGCTACCGCCATCTCCCGGCGGAACTTCCTCGCATGCTTGACTTCATTCCGACCAACAACTCGTTTGTCTCCGTCTACTAGCTAATCGATTAGTTCGTTTTACAGTTGTCGCTGTAACCAAGCTTGACCCGCTACACTACTGTTAATTGGTGGCGTAAGTAAAGGAAAAATAAAAAAAAAAGGGGTTTTTTGCAACCATACAAGAATTAACTGCCTGACTTCTCACTGCTAGCCCCCACCTGCTCGATCATGTTGGCCCAGACCGTGACCAGTCGACCTGGTCGCCACATGGCATCACGAACAGGATCCAGGGGAGGCGAGATACAGTCAGAGTCAGAGCTGATCCGCTACTGCCCATGGCATAGTGGGGAGCGTCCAACGACTGACTCAGATGATCTATAGGCGCATATTGTTTACCACCAAGCAGCCAGTTCGGCCGCACCCACAGTGAACAGGTACATTTCCCTTCGCGGGAGTGACACTAACGGGAAGGAGTTAGCTGGACGGCCCATTCCTAGCGCCCTCGGCTGCGTAATGCAGGACTGACCCCAAGGTTGTCTACCGCCCACAGGAGGAGTCTGGATCCCTATCCCTTGCCCGCGTTAAACCCACGGGTGCGGCATGTCCCAGCCCAGCCCAAGAATTTGCCCGATGCGCCTGGCACAGAGAGGGAGGTGAAAGCACCCCTCTGGACAAGTTTACCTGTCCGAACCTCTCGCAAGGATCTAGGGGGCACGAGCTACTAAACCAGATCCACAAAAACCTAGAGGCTGACAGGCGGACAGCCACCAAGTGGACCGGCCCGAAATGGGACAAGGGGGAAAATGCTTAAATGTTCTGTTTCGTGCATATATGTCGGGCTGTTGAGAGAGAACGCAGATCTAGAGGTGCAGCTAGAAACTGCTGCCCAAGCTGCCACAGACAATGTAGCTGGACCACCATTTCAAGATGGCGCTGACAAAAGAGGGAGCTCAAGTGAGGCAGGAAACCCCGTAGAAAAAGAAAAAAAGTGCGCCAACATCACCCACCTGGAGCCCGCCTCCTCCTGCAGCCATACAGACAGACACGCCTGTCGGGGACAGGCACCCCGGTGTCACGGTGGGCCGAGCACAAACAAACAGGTGGGATTAGCGGCGAGAAGTCAGAGCGGTTGGGGGGTGTACTGTTTCAAGACAGAACGAATTTTATTGTTTACTTATGCTACAAGATGGTGGAGTAGCGTAGGCAGGTCAACTTGGTTACAGAACAAGAACAGTAAATGATAACGAGAAGCGATGATCGAGAAACGAAGCCGAGGTCGATAACAGTGGCGGTGACGAACAACAAGAACGAGGTAACCGGAATGAGATGAACGAGTCGTAAACATAGAACGGATGCCGAAACATAGATAACCGGAACGTGAAGAGTCAAACGAATAATCAGAACAATGAACGAGTAATGTAGTAAACGAGTAACGATATATCAGTAACAAATAGTCGAGATGAGACGAGAGCGTTTCTATAATGGGGTACGCCGAGGTACAACAGGGGCGGGGAGACCAGTAGAGCTCTGGGAAGCAAACCAGGCCTCTAGGCCCAAGAGGCTCTCCTGAAGTAGTCTCTGTGGTACCAGTCTCTGCTTAGGTCCAGTCTGGTGTCTGCTGTGGGTGGAAACTTACAAGCCTTATATATGATTCAGCTATCCAAATCATATGGCTTCCCCTATGGAAGTTTCTAGTGTGTTCTGGTAGAAGTCTGGGCATGCACATGTTGCCAATTCAGATTACCTCATGGCAGAATCATGATTGACAAGCGTGGGGTCAATTATGGGGCACATGCTGGCCATGCTCACTAGCCCTCTGGGGATTTTCCACAGCTTGTCTGCGCTTGTCTCTGCTTAACACTGTGTTAGCTAGCACTCTTTTTAAAATTTGGTTGTGACAACACCCAGAGGAGGCAGAGACCAAAGAGGCCAGCAAAACTGAAAGCAATACAGGGACAGGTGCAGAAAAAGGCACATTCGCACCACCGCAGGACACTCCACCACTGCAACTGTATCCCGATCTCACAACGGCACTGCCTATTTCAGTGTGCAAGCGTGTGATGGGCCCGCAGGGCCAAGGGACACAGATCACTGTTACCACATGCACACGGGCCGAAACGAGCGACCTAAGAGAAACCAGTATCAAACCTGAAGAAACTCTGATTGTCTGGCTCAGACGTTTAGTCGCAGAGGCAGGAAGCGAAACTATAGACCAAGATGAAGCAATGCAACTAGTACGCAATACCGCCTGGAGTAAAGGGAAAGTGGTAGACCCTGTTCCCGTACTCGCAAACAACCATTGGCCCATACCACTTCCAGCCTTAGTGGTTGAGGCCCTGCAACAGAAGATACACACCTGGCACGAAGGTGCACCGGACCACTCAGATGCAAGCTCCCTAGTGTACGCGATACTCGGAACATCTTATGCTGCCTGGAATCTGGCTCAACAGGCTTTGAACCTCACACCAGCCCAAGCGCAAGGGGTCTGGCCCCACCATTTTGCCATGAACCCAGGAAACGTGCCCTGCCTGCTTGAAGCAGTGGAAGCAGCTACCAAAGTCTATGGGGGAAACCCAGAACCTAACAGCCAGACTGCTACTAAACCCATCAGTAAACGGCCCTGTAGCACATGTATTAGGCCAGATGGGCTGACTCCAAGGGGCAATGAAAACTAAAACCCAAAAAGCACCGCTCCTTGTCACCAATGAAGGATCGAGCACCTCCTTATCAGCCTACCCAGCTGAACGCGCTCCCACTCGCCCTAGTTGGGTCAACCAGCGACCTCAAGCCCGCGGTCCACCACCGCAACGCACCCCAGCAGAACGGGCGATGTTTGGGTTCCTGCTCAACAAATCTGACTCAACCAAGGCCCAGCTCAGAGCACTTGGGGATGAAGGGCAAAGAGTCCTAGCCCAAACACTTGGGTTTAATCGAACCCAGCAGCAAGGCAAAAAAAACCCAAGTAGTCGCCGGCTGCTCAACTGGCAGCGCTTCACAACTCACTGATCCCGATCCTCGTTCGTACGCTACCATCATCATATGGAACCCCGACCAACCACACAGTACAGTACCAGTAAGATTCCTACTTGATACTGGGGCTCAAGTAAATGTCATTAAACAATCAATACCCCACAAGAAAACTGGAAAAACCATGATGATTCAAGGCCTTAACGCCATCACCACAAAGTAAAATTCCTTGTCAGTAAATCACAATAAGCATCTCAACGCAGTGATAGGGGGCATCAACCTCCTAGGTATACCTGGCATTCGAGTCCTCAACCTCAAAACATCAGGTCTTAGAAGCCCTACCAATCACTATAGCGGCAGAAGATCGACACCAGCCGACATTGCAAGACATCTCAATGTGGCGATATACACCCATCCCCACAAAAGCACACCTTCGCGACTCCCTCAGCACCCTGCTAGCACATCTAGTCCAACAGCAGTGTATCGCCCCAATCCAAGCAAGCACACACCTGTCACCCGGATGGGGAATCCCAAAGCCTGGAAAACCAAATGAAGTGCGCCTGGTCGTAGATTACCGTGAGGTAAACAAACGCTGTACCACCCTGTCCCAGGCAACCCCTTGCACACTACTCCAAAGGCACCCAAGAAAATGGCACAGTACCAAGCTCATTTGTGGATAGGCACTACTCTCGACCTTAAAGATATGTTCTTCTCACTCCCAATCAACGACAAAGACGGAGTCCTCAACATGTGCATAGGAGGACAAATGTTTAAATAGAAAGTCTGCCCACAAGGGTATTGCAACGCACCAGCACTAGCCACCAGTGCCATAAACAAACAGCCTCCAACAGTTTTATAACGAGAATCCAAAAAGTAAAGAAGTAAGAATTTGGAGCTACGTGGATGACATAGCCATCATGGGACAGGAAGAAACAACAGTACGGAAGGTTACCAAAGATCTAGTACAGCACCTTACCAATGACAGCTGGACAGTCAACACAACAAAATCTTGCCTCAAGCCCACTGACAGCATCAGCTTTCTCCGGATGACCTTCACCAGGACTACCCGCCATGGAGCAGCTCACAAACAACTCGACAATCACCACATGGGAAGACAGAACACCGACAACAAAAACTGAGTTCCAGTCCCTCCTTGGACGCCTAAATTGGCTCTGCTATTATACCAAGCTGAAGCACCTACTTGTACTTGCACAGGTCCAAAAACAAATCTGAAACAAAAACTCAAAGTCCCATGGACTCCATGAGATACTAAAGCCCTCCAAGAATTGTTACCGACTGTAAAGAACACCCCTCTGCGTGCCATCTATCTAACAGCACCAATGACCATCATGATTGGGTACACTGAAGAGCACTTGTTTACAACAGCGCGCAATATACAGGAAGAGCTAGTCTATACCGCTCACCACACCATACAAGCTGCTCAAACACCATTATGGCACAGTAGAAAAAAAAAAAAAGTCCTCCTGGCCACACAACTAGCGACCGCAAAACGAAAGCTTCAAGCCGTAGGCGTGACCCTATTGCTGCGTTTGCTTCACGACTGGCCAGACCCCAACTTCCAAGGGGAGCCCACAACATGGAGCCCACAACATGGAGCACACTAGTTCTCAACCACTTATACCACTGGCACAGTTGGCAACACAAGAACCTCACCCCTACTGAAGCCACACCAACTAACCCTATTCTGTATGATACCACTGCCCCTGCCTGGATGGCATCAGACGGGACAACTCGTCATGGAGGAGGCTTTGGATATTATTGTAAACCCCACGATGCAAAGATGTGGGCAGGATGCGCCTCCATGCAAAAGAACGAACTCCTCAGGTTCAGAAACATGATCCGCCACCATCTCGAAAAAACACAGTGGGACCCTACCCGTCCCCGTCATGGCGGCGGACTCCCAAGTCATCTATAAAATAGCAACAGGCACCGCCTCACCCACCGAACACACAGACACCTGGAAAGAAATATGGGAGATGCTGTCCACTTTCACCATGCTACCACTTATAAAAATATACAAGATCTCACGTCACATCAACCGATCCAGTCCATGAAACTAATCGGGACCCGCTCCACACCGACTGTGTCCTTACTGTTGAGGGCACCAACCCCAGAGTGTGCACAGACCCCTACCTGTCCTGGCTTCACGAAAATTGGGGCCACCCAGGCCCCTGAACTTGCCGCTCATGATGGCACCAAAAGTCAGAGGGAAAACCAATGTAAGGATCTCGTGCAGATTGGGAATGAGTAACACAAGCCTGTGAAGCCTGCGCAGAAGAAAAGTGCCATCCTACGAGCAGTCTCCAAGGTGCACTGGACCCACAAACCTTTGTTCCTGGAAAGACTTGGCATCCATGAGTGCTAAAAGGAACAATCCAAACAGCTGAACCTTACCCCAACACCTATATGGTGACTCCAGAGGACAGTGGACGGAATATCCTTGTCTACCACAACTGGCTGGCTAGACAATCCTCACTAGCTACTAGTTAACCAAAATTAAGAATAAAAGTTGTCTGTGTGTTGTTTGTTTTCCAAGTCACAGTGGTCCAGAGTGTGTGACAGTCACCTCCCAGTTCCAGCAACAGTCAAAGGAGGGTGTGCCACCCCACTCCATTGTCACGATTTCATCGGAAGCGATAGGAGACACTACTCACCTCTAAGTGGAAGCAACAGCAGGCCCGAGAGGGGACCAAGATGATGCTGGCTAATACTTTCGTGACTTTGTCTTTGTGTTATATGTTAGTCATGTTTACCCTCACCCCACAGTCCGCCACACTGGTTGCCGAGCCCAGTCATCCAGACAATACGGTTCTATATTTGTTATCACTTTGGGCCAATGCCTCGGGAGATGGCAAGACGGGAGACGGCCTAACTGCATGTCTCCGAATCCCCCTATCCGTCAACGACCCAGTTCTTATCCCAGATCTCTCGCCATTTAACGTCTCAAATTGGTTTAACGGTGTTTGAATTGTTGGCAACCCAGGTAATGTTTCCACACCACTGCAGGACGGTACCTCTTATACACTTGTTTATACGTGGACCAACTTTACCCTTGCTAAACTCTCTAACACCTTTAAGTTCTATGACAAAGATACTACCTGTAAGGAAGGCCGGAGTCCATGTCCCCTTTCCTTCATTCCCTGGGGAATCAACCCACAGGGTATTGACTGGTCCCACCCAGACATGTCACTCACCTGGGACCCCCACTCGATCACTCCACCTTGGTATCTCATGCTTACACCCAACAGTAACAAAACCACATGCCGCAACCCCACCTTTTCCCCCCCTCATCAAACCCACTCCTTTAATCTGTTGGAACACTTCCCTAGCCATTGACTTAGCCTGCCCAGGTCCTTTCGGAAGTAACTCCTGGTTCGGGTTTTATCACCTATTTTATGAGCAGCATTGTTAAGCGCCGCCTGCCACGGTGTTACCTTCCTCTTTCGGCAGTCTGGTCCACCCAAACGAGCTAGGCAAGCCTTCTAGTCCTCCGGCACATGTTCAGAGCTCACCACACCTGCGCCATTCGGCCTCATTTGGGCATGTTCAGACGGACAACTGTATACCACCTTACCTGCCACACTTTCTGGTTTGCAGCGTTTTTTAAGCTCCGTTTCTTTTTGTCCACCCTTACAAGCCCTGACTGCCCATCCCCCAAGTTTAACCCTCCACTGCCACACTCGCTGCACCACCCCAGCATGGAGTTCACTCACATATGGGGAAAGAGTCACCCAAGGCCTTAGTTGGGCCCTCAAAGTGTTCTTCGTTTGGGGCCCCGGAAATCACCAAAACCCGAATAGATATTGCCCAACTTGCCAAGCAGGTCAAACTTCTCGCCAATCGCACTGTGACCAGCCTCAACTTGTTAGACCAACAATTACAGGCAACTTCCCAAATGACCATACAAAACCGCCTTGCCCTAGATGCCCTGCTTATCCAACATGGAAGCCTTTGTCAGTATTTAAATTTGTCACGCAACATGTGTTATATTGTCATTCCCAATGTTTCCCTTTCCCTTCAAAATCAAATTACCGAAATCCGGAAGATTGCTAAAGATGTCAATGCCATCTCCGACATTGGACAAGGGTGGTTATCCAGAGTGCTTAAGTGGTTAGGTTGGGATGCCTTAGTGTGGTTGTTAAAAAACTTGCTTACCCCACTGTTATCCTTTTTATTCATCCTAGTTGTAGTAATTTCCATAGTTTGTTGTGTCTTTCAATTTTTTAAATGAAAATTACTGACGCTTTCTGTTTTTGTATATACCCGCCTGTCCAAGCAAGACAACATAGAGGACAAAGATGCGTTTTAACCCTTGTGTTACCAGCAAGGGGGCATGTCTGAACCAGAATTAAAAAGAATGCTGGTAACACAGAGTTAAAAGAAACTAGTGCGAGCATGCAAGTGGAAAGCCCCTAAAGCCAGCACACATGTCCAAACATGCCCCACACGTGTTCAGTACGTAATTTGAGTGAGGTATTTGAATTGGCAAAGCACGCATGCCCAGTCATGCACTAGGCAGACTATCATTATGTAATCTGACTAGAACTTTCCAAAAAGAGAACCATATGATTGGCTACCTGGAAAGTATTTAAGCCAGCGCATTTCCACCCAAGGTGGAGACCAGCTCTCACAGAAACCTGGTTCGCATGAGCCCAGAGCTACCTCACAGGCTGGCCATTTGTGACCATCTCTCCACCACCGCTATCTCCCGGCATAGCCCACCCTCAACTTCATTCTCACCAACAACTCGTTGGTCTCCGTCTACTAGCTATCGATTAGTTCGAGTTCATTTTACAGCTGTCATTGTAACCAAGCTTGACCTGCGCTACGCTACTGTTACCTGGTGGTGTAAGTAAAGGAAAAGTAAAAAAAAGGGTTTTTTTGCAACCATACGAGTATTAACCGCCTGACTCCTCGCCACTAGCCCCCACCTGCTTGATTGCGTCAGCCCAGACCATGACCAGTTGACCTGGACGCCACACTAATGACCAGCATAGTGCTTCCAGAGGCTTCTCAGACAACATTAGGAGAAAGTTTATGGACAAAGACAGACAGACAAGTTTCTAATGTAGGTGGTTGCAGAGATAAAGCTTGGAATGGACCCAAGTACACCCTAAAGGCACAGAAACAAAAAAGGTAAAAATAAGAGGCATCCATGGTTTTTTTGTTTGAAGTCTAATTTTAAGCCAAGTCTCATGATTTTCCAGGGCCCGACTCGTGACATTTGGACTGACGGGCATGACAATCCTAAGCAGACGCCACAGTCACCACCCCTTGTGAGGAGGCACAATAGACCAAACTACAGCAGTTCACGGCAGCAGCTATGCACCAGTGGTGCAGATGCCTCAGGCCCCTCTTCATCCCATCCTCCCAAATCCCCATGTGGGGCCCCTACATACAGGGTGTTTGCTCTGCCTGGTCATAGGGGGTTCCACCTCCTAGCTCCCAGGCAGAAGCTGTGGTTATTCCAGTTTCAGTTCCACTCTGAACAGGAAATGGTCTTTTTTACTTCTGTTTCTTGTCCTGTGCACAGGCCTATTGTGGTGACAGTCACAGAAGTCTTCACTTTCCTCAATATTCAAAAGCCATTGCATAAGAGTTGGATGAAGAAAGGAAGGCACTTCAGCAGTAGAATGTGACTCCGTGTTTTCAGAGCTGAGCCGTCGGTTTAAGAGCAGAGGATGAAACACTTTGAGGAGCAGGCTTGGAAATTATAAGCAAGGAAACCGTCTCATGTTTGCTTCTACAGGATTCAGGGAAACAGAAGCATACATTTGCGTCTTGCCTGTGTGCATAGAACAGACTGAGCAACTAGACCTGGCTGGCATCATGCATCTAGCAAGGCCCTGAATTTTAGACAACATTGCCTTTAGCATAGGCTCCTCGATATTCAAAGCAGTATTCAATAGCAGTAATGAGCTTGCTGCAGCTCTGACCATTGAGCAAATCCACATGGAGGTAATGCCTTCCAGCTCCAACCCAAGATTAGCTCAGGCCTTTCCAGAATGTGTTTGGCAGCTGGACTGCTCCACCCTGTGAGTGCATTTCTTGTTCATAAAAATAATTTAAGCTCTGCTTCCGTTTGCTCACCCATATCCCATGCTAGGAAAAAGCTTCTTCTCACTGCAGCTTTTTCATTTGACTCATTGAAGTCATCCAGGAAAGCACAAAACAAGCCTCATAGCTTATAGACTCGCAAAACAAAGAACAAGAGAGAAATCAAAATCAGTTTAAAAATATTTATCATTCCATTGTGTCATGGGAAAGATAGAGTTCTTCCCTGTGGCTTGCGTTGAGAAAAAGTGGGACAATGGGCCTCTGTGGACACATGGGTGTGTAGATGTGATAGTGAAGTAACTGCACAGAAAGCGGCATCTCTAGAGCCCTCTGATGGTGCCACCCTGCAACCAGAGGGCACTTTTACAGTTTAGCGTGAGCCCCCCCATCCAGTAGGTGCTCTGGTCCTGCACACCCTGGCTGGGTCAAGTCCATGCCACAGAGGTTGTTGGCAGAAGCTCAGAACACAGCGAGTGAACCTGACCCATCATATATGCTACTCATTTACTGTCACCGTACCTGTGGTAGCAGCCTCTAACTGAAAGTCACAATGCAGAGCAAAGTCTTACACAACTTAAGAGAGAATAAACCATCCCTGGATCCCAGGTTGCTTTGGAAAAGCACAGCCTCCTCCATTCTTTTAAGGGAACTTTTTCCACACAATGGGCCCTACCAGTGCTGTATAAAACACCCAAATACCAGAAAAATCTTGGTACATAAGAGGTCAAAGTTCTGACCTGAGCATGATGAGCAAGTGAGGCTAAGGAAACCAATATGCCGTAGTCAGCAACCTAGAGGAGAGCAACATGGTTAGCAGAACACCCTGCTGCCTTTGATTTCCCTAGCTAGGAGTAATAAGGTACCTGATTGCAGCCGGGTTTACAGGGGTGCTCTTCAGCGTGGGCCTGTAACCTGCTAGGGAGG
>NW_017728947.1:99770575-99777243 GCF_001723895.1 Crocodylus porosus
GGGGGGGGAAAAATCATATTCCTGTGTTCTCAATGAGACACTTAACTACACTCCCTTGGTGCCCCTGCAGAAGGCATAGACATGACAAGACACCTCACACCAAGTAGTATAACCTTTCAGCAGAAGGTTTCTTCCAGTTTCCCTCCTGGCAACTACATCCAACTTGTATCCTAAACTGGAGGTACAGGCTTTAAAAGTGACCCCTGAGAGTTGCATGCAAAAAGCCCATGCAACATGTATATGTTTGTAGTGCGCGACAGGAAGAGCTGACATTTCTTCATCCTTTATTAGCATGATTCTTGAACTCTGTAGAACCCTGAACAAGGGCTGTACAGTGAACAGCTCTTCCCATTTCATATCGTTACAAAAGGAAGTGGACACAGTAGACCCCAGTTTCATGTAGTTTCTATCCCTCCTACACAATAGATTGATCACGGTCTGATATTCCCTTTTCAGGCTGGAACATACTAAAGAAATGTATATTCTTCCTACTCAACTTTAAAAACAAGATTTGCTATAACACTACAAAAATATTCAATTAAAACAGAGCTGCACTAACTGTAAGTAAGTGGTATATGCCATTATACTGCTGCATTTTCAAATTAAAAAAAGTCTTTTTCCAATAGGGACCATTTTCCTCCCTCCATTGCAGAGGGGAGAAGCTAGTATTTAGAGCCAGGGAGAAAACCTGAGGCCTGTCGAGAGACACCTAGGCCATGTTTAAATATAGTCTGTGTTCTGCAGCCCCACCTAGTGGCTTTAAGTTCACTTCAGTATCAAAAGCTTCACTACCTCTAAGTTGCATTCATTAGTAGTGCAGACTTCTATTACACTCTCAAAATAAACCTGAAAGTAGTATTCCCGATATTTGGGAATTTGTCATTAGTCTTTCCCAAAGAAGATTCCCATTGGTTTCAACAGGATTTTATTTTCACACAAGAAAGTTTGGACTCTCAAAATTTGTGAAACACATCCCACATGTAGGCTGACCTTTTACCACTGGAAACTCTACTGGTGCAGTGACAAGGTAGACAACAGCACTGGGCCACTGAGCCCAGTCCCCCCATGTTCTCAGGCAACCATTTACCAAGAAATCCCTAAAATTGCTGCTCTGTACCCTCACACACAGCTGTAAGGCATAAAACCAGAAGTGCCAGCAATAACCTAGAACACAACATAAAAAAAAAAAAAATACAAAGGAGATGAGGGTTCACCAGTGCCCTGCCACTGCAATGAGTTGTAAACATGCAAGTAGTCCAGCAATCATCCCAGTACAGCTCCTCTGTTAAATATCCCAAAGGGAAAAAAAAAAAAAAAAAAAAAAAAAAAAAATCAGGTTTTCAAGATGCCACTTACCTGCACGGTTAGCAAAGTGCACACCTCTGGTCTCAGGACAACAGCTTCCACTAGCCTCTACTTCCTTGCAGTAACATAGACACTTCCAAGTTGCTTGCAGAGAACATCCCAGAAGAGCCCAGTTTTAACGTGCTCCAGCAAGTGGCCTGAGGTGAAGTTGCAGGAACTCTTGGAAAAGAGAGAGAGAGTGTCCCAACTTAATTCTAATTTGAAATACCCTGGTTAGGGACAGACATTCGAGAAGCCAGAGCCTGAATTGATGCAGTCTTTGTAAGTTATTCTAACCTGCAATGCTTGAACTGATTTGGAGGTGGATAGACGTTCCCTTTTCATTCCAGAAATACAGGCACATGCTCAGTGGCTCAGGCTAGAAGCCTTGGGGCGCTAGAGCAGCCTTCCCTTCCCTTCCACACTGCTGAGCTGGGGGAGGGAAGGGGTGCAGCCAGGCCCCAAAAGGACACATTGATTAGGGAGGGGTGTGAACCCCCACCCTGCCTGCATTCCCAGGATTTTCCCCCCCACTTGCTGCTTAAGGGACAGGAGTGTTGCCAGACCCTATATTTGTTGGTGATACTGAGCCTTTCAATTTCCTCTCCCTGCTTCTTCAGACTGTCTGCAAACCAGGTCATTTCTAACACCTTTTTCTGACCCCTCTTGAAAACTGAGTTTGCAACCAGCAGGTTGCTTGCCAGAAGAGAGGTTTATCAGCCCATCAAGCCCGCCAAAAGAAAACATCTCTCTCATTACTTTCAAGCTCTTCTTATCTGCAGGGTGCATTTGCAAGCCACTAGCCGTCTGCCCTTTGTTCCAGTGAAACTGGAGACCCACACAGATACCTCTCAGCAGTAGCAGGGAGGGAGGAAGGTGCATAGCCAGTTGCCGCATCCTTGTGCTTGGGTCCCTCCTGTGGGAGAGGGGCAGGAGGGGGGATCCCTGCTGAAGCAACTGGGGGGGGGGAGGTGTTTATAGGGAAGCTCAGCAGCTGCAGCCATCCCTCAGCCAGCCAGAGCAATGATAGTGCTCTGGCTAGGAAGCAGAGGGGTGGAGCCAACCTTGTTCTGTTCTAGCAGATGCTTTGCAGCAGTGGGCTGGGGTATACTATCTGGGGTGCTGGGGGACTCTGGTTTAACTTAAACCAAGAAGGGTTCTGGGGCAGACATTGCATAAACCAGTTTGACCCATATCAGTTAAGTCTGATACGATATTCAACCAGGTTTATCTTAAACCAGTTTCAGCCATTTTTAAGCTGATTTATGTGCACAGAACTTATGTTCTGTTACAGATTGAAACCAGTTTCTGATCACTTAAACTGGTTTGTGTATAATGTCTGTTCCTCCTGGGCCTATGAGACAGGCTCAGAGTGCTTGGTCAACCTGGCTAGTATTTGCTTCAATGCTGTGGAAGAATTAAAGGTCTGATGGTATAATAGAACAAAGCAGGAGATGTGAATAATGGAATAACCCAACCAGGGAAGCAAGGAGAAATTGCCTCTCTTATGGAAAGCTGAACTAAGTTCCTACCATTTGCTGTCCTACAGATCATGCCAGATAGCACCATAAGTGCACAGCACAAGGTTGGCAATGGTTCAGAGAAAAATCAGAGGCAAAGGATTTGGATCAGCATCTAGAGGCCACATTGGGATTGTCAGAGACTATAGCTCTGGAGACAGTAAAGGAAACATCAGCAGAGGTGGCAGACTCAGGAGGACATGGCGAAGGCAACAAAGCCCCCTTTACACAGGGCATGTTTAATTGGATTATCCGTCTTGAGCAGGGCTGATTTTGCTAGCTAAGGGGTTCCTCAAAGGTAGTGTTACTGTTGATGTGAAGTGGAAAGAAGAAGGTCACATGAGGATGAAGCCATTTACCCACTAACCACCGCCCATAGCACAGGAGGCACCTCCCCATCACATCTTCCCACTGTCACTGGACTCCTGCTGTGCACAACTACACTGGGGGTAAAGTCAGGCATAGCGATCTAGTTAAATCTAAGAGTGATGGTTACACAAGAAGCAGCGGCTACAAATCATGGCCATGTTTAACCCAGATGAGAAATCAGAAGGCTGTAAACCAGAGCCAGGAGGTTCTGCAACAACCTTTCAGTGGGAACAGTGGGTAGAAAAAGGCCTATTACTTTTTCAAGGTGGAACATAATAGGTTTCTGAATGGGAGTGTATGGCACATGGTCTGCACTGGCAGGGAACTGGACTCAGCAATTCATTATGTCCCATGTCCCTACCAGGATATAAGTTTCCTTCAATAAGCTGCATTGAACTTGGATATATGTGTTATACATGAGGGCTGTTCAACTTTGCAGCAGCCAGGGGCCATACCCATGTGGGTCACAGGCCTCCTAGGTCCCAAGCCGTGTGGGCCCCTCACAGCATCACTGGCACCTTCCTACCATGCCATACAAGCATCCCTGGGTCTCTTCCCTGAGCTATAGATTCCCTGAGCCCCACCATACCATGCTGCTTCAGCCCCAAGGGCAAAGGCAAGAAATGCAAGTCAGAGGAAGAACAGGGAGCCTAAAGACCCCAGAGCCAGCAGGAGCAAGGGTGGAAGGAGTGAATTTGCACCTGGACAGGAGCCACTAAACCACAAGTTGGACAGCCCCGTTATACATGGCCATCAGCTTACATACTGGAGCAGGCAGCCCTAGCAATCTGCTTGGAGCATTTGATCTGACAGCAGTCACAACCACATTGGCCTCCACTCAGAGAAATAGTCACAAAACAAAAAGACTAAACATCCTCTGGGATTATGATGTTCTGCCCCTTCTGCAAGCGTTCTCTCTGCCTCCCAGACACCCTTTCAAAGTTCCCTGCAAATCAGTACCTCAAGAAGCTGTTCAGGGAGCATTACACCTGTTAGTGGTGCGGGGCACTGGGCTTCCCAGGAAGGAGAGGCAGTCTGGACAGATGACCAGTAACACCTCTGCTATAGCAGTAATTCTGTCAGCAAGGCTTTGGGACTGCAGGAGGGACCCAACCTAGGACGGGGTTCCTAGCGTCTGATCTTGCAAACCTTTACTCTTGGGACTGAAACCCTGTGTCTACATATTGCCAATTGCCCACTATAACTGTAAAAACACACTCAAATCCATCAGTGTAGAGGGAATGTTATATCCATGTAGCTTGCCCTAACTCACTGCCAATATACTTGCATCTGTTGTAAGAGTTCTCCAGAAGGACTGGATAGGAGAATGGCAGCAGATGGGCCTTCAAAAAGATGTAGCATCATCACTGCACTTGATAGTATTGATGGTTTGCTGTTGTGCACTGCAGCAGCTTCCTCCATGCAGCCCTTCATACTAGTGACAATTTTGGCACGTGACCCAAGTACTTGATTGGTCACATCCAAGACCAGGCATGTGTATTTAAGGCAGGGGTCGGCTAGATGTGGCCTGCCAAGCCATTCTATCCAGCCCGCAGGGCCCCTCAAAAAGTTAGAAAATTAATATTAATCTGCCCTGGGCTACCCGTCACGTGGCCCTTGATGGCTTGCCAAAACTCAGTAAGTGGCCCTCCACCCAAAATAATTGCCCACCCCTGGTTTAAGGATTCCCTTAACTCAGAAGGCATAGTTAATACCCAGTGGCTACAAAGCCATTTTTTCAGAAGAATTGTTTCCACTCTAGGATACTTTCTGGCTATTTCTGTCTGAAAAAAAGCATGGCTATTTCCAAGTGCCTGTAGGTACTTATGAAGAGTCTCTTTCTCCCTAAGCACCATCACTGCAGTGAGGGCCAGGGACTCCCACCAGGAGAGTTGCTACTTCACCAGTCCAAAGGCAGAGCTTAGCACTTTCTAGCTGAGCAGCTCTGAAACCAAGCCCTGGGGGAGACACAACACAGCAGTGACCCATCCACAAGCCTTTTTTTTTTCCAAGCCTTTAGAAAGAACTCAGTGCCCTCTGGTCAGCCATCAGGAAATGCTCACCTTCACCTCAGACAGTTCAGAAACTCCACAGCACTGCAAGCAAGTCCTATCCTCAGACAACTCTCCTCCCGTAAAGGCTATACAGCTGCTTCTTATCAAACTGAGCTGCTTCTCATTTGAATTCTTCCTCCAGTCCCCATATGCCTTGCAGGTGTGATCAAGTGGGGCTGCTCAGGACTGCAGCAACTCCTTAACTCTTTTTTGCCCCATGCGGGGTTAGTAGCACACAACCCTACTTCTTTAAAGCAGGGATGTCTTTTCTGTGTAAAGATGACTCTTTTCCCTGGATTCTGCTCTATGCCCCTAGGTTTCTTGTACAGAGTCTGCAAGGACTGCAAATCTCTCTCAGTCTGGGGCCCAGCACCAGATTTTGTGGCCTATAAAGTGGGTGCACAGTTTCTGCTAGATCTTGCCTTCCCCCAAGCGAAGGTGTTGGAATTGCTGTCACCTGTCCTTTCCCAAAGCAATCACCTCCACCTGAGCAGCTGTCCCAGCAGCCCAGAGGCGGGTATTAAAGAAATGTCTCTTTAAAAAATTCTATGACGGCAAATTGGGTTTTTGGAGAAATACAAGTTTGTCTTGGAAAGTGGAAATTTTCCTCCAAGTTCCCCCCCTACACACACACACACACTAAAAACAAAAAAATCCAAAATGGGGTGGGGGGAGAGTTTTGTCCCTTGGCTTTTGACAACTTGCAGCTTAACGTTTTTCAGGTTTGGGATTTTCAGTGTTTCAACAGATAAACAATATTCTTCACAGGGGAAAAAAAATACCACCAAGCCTAAGTATGCAATCTGTAGTTCCCCTATTCTAAAGGAGAACATCATTGCTCACTAGCTTTTCCCCTGAAAAAATGAAAGTAAAAGCAGTGTCTGTAAACTTAAACTGTAGACTTTGCCAACACTGGAAAGTCCTGAGGTTCCAAAATGACATCATTCTGCCTCACACCGAACTAGGTTCAATCCCTGGCTGGACCAGATGATTTCTTGAGGTCCCTTCCTGCCTTACTTCTCCATGACAAACTTCATTTTAATATTGCAGAAGACTAGGACAAAGGATCCATAATGATATAAACCACTCTCACCCTCATTTGCGGGGGAATTTGTGTTGAACAAAAACCCGAACAAGTACAGCTCAGCCTAGACCGACGAGCAGAACATATACACAGGTAAGCGACAGGGGCCAGGGCAATGCTGAGATTAGGGGCCAGTGGACACATCCACAGGAGGCCTCAAATGCCTCTACACAAACACTCGTAGTATGGGAAACAAGCAGGAGGAGCTCACCCTCCTGCTAGCTGACACCAAACCGGACATAGTGGGGATCACTGAAACGTGGTGGGACCCAACGCATGACTGGGCGGTGAATGTCA
>NW_017728947.1:99777254-99788733 GCF_001723895.1 Crocodylus porosus
TTGTTTGACCCCAGTACTCTTTCCTGCCATGGCAGGGGGTCGGACTAGATGATCTACTCAGGTCCCTTCCGACCCTAGAAACAATAAAACTACAAAACTATAAATGAGTCAACAAGCCATTCTACAATGTCATTAGCCTGCTGGGCGTTGATATGCTGACACTAAAATGCAAGTTCAGGAATTCAGGGGCTTTCCCAACAGCTGTTATCAATCCAGTCAAGTTATTTTAATTGCGCACAAACTGACATCTATTTTGCAACAAGCCATCTGGGCAGTAATAAACAGAGGGCGTGGATACTCGGCTGAAGAATGGCAGATGCCTCTGAAAAACTTTGCATCCTCCTGTCCTCAGCAACATTGTAAACCTCAGCCACAGATGAATGGGTGTGAGGCAGACTGCTCCATCTAGAGGGCAACACAGCCAGGGAACAGCAACAAGGCTTAAGATTATGTTGTATTCCTTGATTGAGTCTAGAGTCCTTTTATTAATATCTGTAGAGTAGATCCTCCCCAAACGCACTGGAAGACCTATCCCAGCCCACTAGAGGTCCCAGTCAGCATTGAAAAGCCCATCAAACTAGTTATTATGCCCCAAGCTTGATAAAAGTCTTTTGGGGAATGCTACGTTTGAGGGAAAAGGACATTTCAAAACATGCAAACTATTCCTGCATTTGGATCAAATCCAGTGGAGAATTTTAACTAAAAAGGGGGGAAAAGTAGTAAAAAACTTAACATTTTTAACATGTTCAAAATGAAATATTTTGATTTTTCATTCCAAACTGGAAATTTAAATGAAACTTTCAGTTTTGTTTTCCTTCTTTAAACAAAAAAGGAAAAAAGGATTAAATAGCTCAACAATTAAAGAAACATTTTGTCTCTGGTCAAACAAAATGACTCAGTTGCTCTGAAATACAATGCGGTTTATCTGGGTGGTTTTTCCCCTTTTTATTTAAAAAAATGGTTTGGGGTTGACTCAGAATAATTCTTTTCCTCTTTTTTTAGTTCAGGCATGAGAGATTAAACCCCACAAAAATACAGTGGTTTGTCCACAGTCACAGAGATCTGTGCCAGTCAGGAGTGAACCCAGTCCACTGAGCCCAGGTCCTCACAACCTCCTTTCTTTCTGTGTAAGTGTTCCTCCACCTAGGGCATAGCTATTGGGCCTCCCAGCCACGTCTGGGGATACCCTCAAGCCCTGTGATCTGTTCCTTCCCCATGGGCAGTCCCAGCCATTAGGCAGAGTAGACAAAGAGGATGGGTCCTGCACCTCCTTCCTCCCAAGCATTGGTCTCACAGTGTGGCTTTTCCCTTTCTACAGCATCAAGAAGTTTGTGCACTTCCCAGAGAGAACTGGACTGCAACAGAGCTAAGGTGGGACTGAGCTGTCGCGGTCAATGGTGCTCAACCTACAGCCCGTGGGCTGGATCCAGCCTCACAGAAATCACTGGATCTGGCCTGCACCATGGGGGATCAGCAGCAAGTTGCTCAGGTCAATGTGTCCTTTCCTGTCCTGTGCAGTGCTGATGATCTTCTCCTCTGCCCTCCCTTCCTTGGCTCTTCCTCTCTCTAACATTTGCAGCTATCTCTTTCCTCCCTCTCTCCCTTCCTCCCTTGCCAGAATGGAGTAGTGGCCCACAGTGCAGCTGGGTTACAAGCACCTGGCCTGCTGCTTTAAAAGGCTAAGCTCCACTGATCTAGGTCACTGTTTGAGATCCCTTTTGAGCAGAAGATTGGCTCTAGATGCCAGGGCATCTCTCCAGACCCAAATGGAAGTTCCCTGTGAGGACTCCAAGTATCTCAGCGGCGCTCTGGCCTCTGTACAGGGTGGATAGGATCACACTTAGTGGTTTGAGTGCCTTATAGCCACAAAACTGCAACCTGGAGAGCGAAAGGCTCTGAGGCTCATGCAGCTGCAAACTTAGCTGACAGTTTTCCAGATGAATTAACAGAACTAGTGCTTAGCCCTGTTGAGGAGTTCGTGACCTCTTGCGGAACTACTCTCAAAGACACAGAGTCGCTGTCTGTCTCAAAATTTATTTAGCATGCTGGGCACCCTGAGCGAACTTAGAGGCCCCGAATAAAACTGTTAGAGGTGATTTATAGTTTACAGACAAGATGCGCGCGCAGGTGGGAATTTTCCACTGTGAATATCAGGTCAGTGTGGGAAAACTCTTAATTATTTCAAAACTGGTTTTTGGCTACATGTTTGTTTTGAAATGGTAATTAATAGGAAGGAAACTTACTTCAGACTTCAAAGTGAATAGGATTCGGTCATTGCAGAGTCTTATCAGCCTGTCTTTGGAGGCTGAGTCTGCTGTAGAAGTTTAACTGCTACACTATTATTTACGATCTTGTTAGTAAAATTTCTACAGCCCTGCCCAGCAGTAGTAACTTGGATTTGTTTTATAGGGAAATTAATAGGGCCGTGCGAAGCTTCAGTCCCTGATTCGATTCAGCGGAGATTTGGCCCAATTTGGTGGTCAAATCGCCAAATCCGAATCAAATCGAATCAGAGGACTCTTTAATCTCTCCAAATCGAATTGGAACCCTCCAAATCGATTCAGAAAGATTCAGAGATTCGGACATAGACACAGCTTTAAATCTTTTTCTACATACCTCTGGGTAGCAGGGGTTGGTGAGTGCTGCGATGCTGGGGCGGATGGAGTGTCCCACAGAAGCACAGGGGGCTCCCCTAGTCACTCACTGTGTGAAGCTCAGAAGTGGACCAGAAGCACATCCGGTCCGCTTCCAGGTCCACCGGGGAGTGCACAGGGGGCCTCCCCCAGCACGCCCCACCTCCCGACTGGAACCTCCTGGGTCGGGGGGGGCAACTGGAGCCAATCACTGAGCCACGGGGTACGGGGGGAGGCCCCCAGCGCACTTCCTGCAGTACTTATGGTCCACTTCCTGGTTCACCACCAAGCACATGGAGGGCCCCCCGCACTCCTGTGGGGTGCTCCATCCGCCCCAGCATCGCAGGATTCACAAGCCGTGCTGGTACCCTGAGGTATATAGAAAAAACTTTTAAAGGTGTGTCTGTGTCCGAATTGCTGGTTCTCTGAATCAGCATCAAATCTTCAGATTTGGATTTGGCTGAATCAAATCAGGGACAGTGTTCCGAATCAACGAATTGAATCACTGTTCCTGATTCGGGCCAAATCTGAATCAAATAGGGACCACTTTGCACACCCTTAGAAATTAACTACTCCATCATTAATTGTCATGTACATGACTGGGGGACAGAAGCTTGCAACAGAGGTTTTTGAAAGTACAAGACTGTGGGCACATCTACACATGTGCATTTATTGTGCAGTAACCAAAATTACTGCATAGTATGGGCATGTGTCTACAGCATTACTTGAGCATGTCTACACCAACTTGAGCATAAATTTGATACCTGCATCATGCAGGTATCAATTTATACCCAATTAGTTACTGCACAGGAATGTACAGGTAGACGCCTTACTGTGCAGTAACACTGTGTGTGTGGACTGACTTGGGATTAACTTTAGTCCCAAGTCAGTCCACACAGCATTAATGCGCTTTAATGCCTGTACGTGTAGGCACTGACCTATTCCCGCTTACTGTGCAGTAATTTATTGCACAGTAAATTTAAGCCAGCATAAAAGCATGTGTAGACATGCCTATATGTTTCTGTCCACCACCTGTTTGCTGCTAGCCAGGACTAGAGCAGGAAAAACGCTTCACTGAAAACAATTTATCTTGTCTTACACTTAGACCAGGGGTGATAAACATAGGGAGCCCTGGTATCCGGCCCCTGGTGCTGCCTCTGGGTTTGACCATGTTCACATGGGGCACAGCACACACTTGTGACATGGATCCTGGAGCTGCTGGGACAGCTACTGTGTACAGCAGAGTCTGGCCTAGTCACTCACTATGTGAAGCTCAGGGCCAGATGAGTTTGACACCTCTGACTTAGACTGTCAGCTCTTGCCTTCTTGTTCTTTCTCTGTCCAGCACTCAATGCCCTGGTCAATGACTGTTATAATCATCGCAACATGATACAAACAATAAGTAATAATAATGTTTACCTTTGTACTGTTTACTGTTTTGATTGCTTCCTGCTTATCCCCATAACAGTGCACCAGTGGCAGGAGTCCATATTTGTATGGCTGTTCATGACCCTTTCTGCCAAAAAATGAGCTTGCCTGAATAGTGGCAGAAAGCAAGCAAAATGTATTGCCCGGCTGCAGGCAGACAAGCAAGGGTTAGTGCAACTGACACTTTCTACTGCTGCAGTGCCCAAAACCCCTAGGACAGGGATTAGGGCCACACCATAATAGATGCAAGCAACACAACAGGCCCTGCCTACAGAGCTCACAATCGGGAGCCAGGACAGCAGCTAACCACCAAAGAAACTGATAAACAGCAGGAAGGAAAAGATAAGGCAACCACAGGAGAAAGGGATATTTGCATTGATATGCACAGATAAGCACCAGCGTCTGTTACAGAGATTTTTCCTTTTTTGACAGCTTTGTCCAATGCCTACTCAGCACTGCAGTTACATCTGAGAGCTCAGCTTCAAGGGCCTGACGCTGCTGAAAGCTGACACTGTGAAACAGAAGATGGATGGTCTGGAAACCTTGGTCTACCATGATGACTTTTAGGCTATTACATCATCTGCTTTTTCCATTTTTGCCTCCTTATTGTTGCATCTAATTCTGAAATCTGTTCAGCACCATAAAGCTGGAGTGTAATAACTGCATCCTCTCCTGCCAGGCCCTCTCTGCTGCCTGCTTCCAGCCCCACTAGATGGCACCAACAGTGCAACTTTTCTGCTGCTTTTTCTTAGTCCCAGCCTACTGCTGGAGGCAGCTTTTAAGCCTGCATGTCTTTTGAGCTATTTATGAGCCTTCCCTCACTCCATGAACAAGCATAACAGTCTTTCCTGTTCTTTTCTACTTCAAGAACCTACATTAAAATGATTATCTGGCACCAGAGCTCATCTCACTTTCCTGTCCTTCCTCATTTGGCCATAATCATCAGATGTTTCTTAGAATGGCTAACATGACTAACCCCTGCAAAAGTGCCTTAAAATGAAGGATTTGGCATCCTCAACATGCTTAAGCATTATCAAAGCAAGAGCAAGTCATCCAGTATAGCTGTCAGCTGTCTGGTCTGCCCTTTAGAAGACCTCCTTTGCAGGAGATGGATGGCAGGGCGGTGAATCCCAGGTTTTGGCTGTAACCTGACCTGCAAAGTCACAGCTGAGGGCCACAGGCAGGGTAGTCTGGCCAGTACCAGGACCGGCCAATGTCCAGATGTTTAAATTACCAAGCTTCCTGAAGAACCTCATCTTTAAAAACATACATAGAAACCTTTGATTTAAAGCAGTGGTTCTCAGCCTTTTTAGGCTCAAGGCACCTTTTGGAAAATGCCAGCTCTTAGTTTTCACTCATTTTTTGACTACAGAAAAAAACCAAGCAATTATTCTGTTGCATAGAACCCAGAAAAGCCACAATAGGGCGGATTTGTTTTAACACTATGGATTCCTATTTGAAAGCTTTGGGTTTATATCTTCTGAATCACATGTAGGTGTTTTTACACCTAACAGTGTTCACACTGCATGGCGCTCTGTGACACTCTTAAAAGAAGCTCATGGCATCCCAGGGTGCCACAGCACCCTTGTTGAAAAATCATTCATCTAAAGCATTATGTTTGGCAAGTGAATTTTTCTCTGTGGGTCCATTTGCTTTGGTTACTTATTGCCCTCCATGAATGTCCTCTGGCTGATTAAAAATCAAAGATGCCTCCCCTGCCCACTTTCTTTGGAGTCTCCTTCCAGTAGTTTTCACTGCTAAATCCTTCTTCCCATAATATCGTATTGCCTTGGCAAAGCTACCTCATACATCCATAATGCAGATACGGCATCTCACTACGCATTAACTGAGAGATGCAGGATAATACTTGCAGCATTATTCAAGGGTGTTAATTTTTATGGAATCACTCCTTTCTTGGGAAGCAGAGAAGAACCTTTTAAGACGGCCATTATAAATCAGATCATTATTCATGGGGTCAGATGTCTTCTTTAAATACAGTGTTCAGTATTATGCCTCCTATACGCTCTGTATCACTGTCCCAAGATGCTTTTGCTAATTCAACACAGCTGAGCACCCACACATCTAAATTCAGGCTCTCAGTAGACTCCCAGCTGATATAGTCTGTGGAAAGCAATGCTGTACCTAGACTCCTGGTAGCTCCAGGCAAACTTTTAGTATTGGGCCCCACTTTGCCAGAGATAATGATAATAATCATTGGACTTGTTGCAAAAGTCTTTATCACATCTGTGGTAGCGATGTCTTTAAATAGTTCGTTCTCAATTGATAACATTGCCAGTCCTGTGTATGTGCAATATTAAAACTTTTTTTTTTTTTGCAATTGTAATTTTTTTTTTCATTTTCAAGCCCTTTCTCTGTCTGGGCCCCAGGCAGCCGCCCAGTTTGCCCATGTCTGTGTCCAGGTCTGCTGGAAAGGTTAAAGCAGTGACTGGCCTAGTTTTAAAGAGCCCTAGGGTCCCCTCACTCTGCCTGTAGAAAGGCCCTCCCTGCTCCAGGCAGAGAAAGCAGGCAGCTGATAACAGCCACTTAAAAAAAGGGGGCACCTGTCAGCTGAATGAGTCCTTCCAAGCTAATCCCACCAGCCTGTTGCAGGGCCCTCTAATGCTTCCCTCAGTAGTCCCAAATAGAAGTCCTATCCCAGTCATGCTGGGTTTGTGTTTCTATTATTTTGCTCCGTGTTGAATTAGGGCCCTCTCCATGGAAGCTAAGGGCATGTGATTTGCCTAAATGACATACAGGAGTTTGAGAAATCAGTATCCTTTGAGGAGCAGAGCAGATGCACAGCTGTGCTGACTCTGTGACCATGGCCTACCCCTGCTTCCTGGTTGGGAGCCAGTTCCGCAGCATAGTTCCCTAATCATGTCCCTTGCCTGACCTGCCCCAGAGCCCCTGCCATCTGCCACCAAAAGGTGCTGGGAGACCTTGTGAGGGGTGGTCAGTCCTCTCTTTTGTGAGCCCTACCAGAGTCTTTCACAACAAGGGGCCGGGCAAGAGGCAGAGGGCCTTGTTCTTAGCTCCCGAAGTGACTTCAGCAAACATATCCCCACTTTACTGGAGCAATGCTCCACCTCCCACAACACTCCCAGGCCTGGGCTCTAGTTCAAAAACCAGCCATCGATGAGATCTCTTCAGGGACATTCTTAGAGCCTCCAGACAAACAGCATGTCCGAGCTGTGCTGGCAACATGGAGGAGAAACTATCTTCCATTGAACGTGGATCCCACTTGGCGCAAATCACCAGAGGAAATGGGCAGAAAGGGTCTCTCAGAAAGGCCAAAGAATTAACCCTTTCCAGAACCCTGCCAGCCAGCACATCGTCTCCTTTGGAAGGTCTGCTCCTGGGCTCCTGATATAAAAGCAGCCAGAGCAGGACCTCCATGCCTGTCCCTTGGAGGGCTTGAGCATCCTCCATTCTCACTGACTGATGGAAATTGCGGACGGATTCTGCCCTCCAGGATGTCAGCATCATACAGGAGAGCACAGACAACCCAGCATCTGTCTCCCTGGTATAGAACCTATGGCAGGCCTTAGTGCAGGAGGAATATTATGGGGAGACTGAAAGAGAGCCCTCCCTGGGGCACCTCAGGAGCGGGGAGCACTCGGCGATTTGGAGCTGCTGTAGACTGCAGAGGAGCATACACGCAGCCTTTGGGATGAAGGTATAAATTAGGGCAGCTCATAGATGCTCTAATTTAGCTGTAAATTAGAGCAAATCCTGGCTGCTTGAGAATCTATGCTGAAGACTGTACTGCTTCCCGCAAGCCAGAAACAAGATATTAAAAAAGGAGATTTAAGGCCATCTTTGTCCCTATCATCCACAAACTGTGACAAACTGCCACAAGATCCTCCCTAAGGACCTGAACCATGTCACAGGGCCATGGCTACAAAGCTGAGCATCAGGATCCATGGGCAAAATAGGTCAGAGATTCACTACTGAGCTCTAGCATAAAAATCTCAGCTAATGAGTCTAATAGTGTGTGTGTGTGTGGGTGTGGGTGGGGCGGGGTCAGTCATTTAGGATTTTATTGGACTTTTTTATAGATGCATTGCAGGTGCCAGGAAGAGAGATATACAATGAAGAAATATTTAAAACAAATCTCTTATGTACATATATACAGCACAGAACATGATGCATACACAGAAAGGACAGACTGACACAACTGTACATGTCGGTGCTCACTGGCAGCTGTGAAATGGTTATTGCTTTCATCCATTTTAAGTCAAAGAGTCAGTTACAGGACTTTATATGTTCTTGCAGGTTTCCAATTTTTGTTATTTTTTTTGTAAGCCTAAAGCCCTTTGTTGAGTGTGAATGTCAAATGGAAGAGCTGTATCCCATGATCAGTCATTTGAAAAAGACCTTTCTAGTACTGTGGAAGTATTTTTAGGTACTGTGATCCAGTTGTTTGGCAGGGAGGGGCGGGGGAGTTGTGTGTTTTCATCCATTTGTTCTGTAATGCTTGTTGATCAAAACACCTGTCAACATAATAGTGCCTTCAAGAGCCTGTTCACATAACCCATCCCTTCCCCTGGAAATAAATGCACAGATAGGTAGCGCAGAAAGATGAAGACTATGATCTACTTAATATGACTGGCAAAGTGCAGAGTTCAGCCTTGCATATTTTGACAGGTGCTCGCACTCCTTCACATATGAGGCTGGATGACAGCCACCCGACCCATTTGTAACATTGATGGCTACGAGGCGTTAGGGTTAATTTACTACAGGGTACAAGCAGTAGCTGACACACTGTAAATCCCTGCCCTTGTTTCTGTGTGCCTGCCTTTACTGTATGAGCAGGCCTAGCTAGGTACCTTTTCTTATGGGGTATTACTGTTCCCTGAGGACAAGGACCGCAGCATCTGGCCTTTCAAAGCCAGTCTGTTGCCACTGCGGACCTCCAGCAAAGATCACAGCTGGCTTAGAATTCAAAGTATGACACCCTTACTGTTGTTCTGACGCAGGAGGCTTTAGCCCAGACACCCGCAAGAGTAGCTTGGTCACAAGTTATTCAGCTCCTCAGAAAAGAACAACTTTGCCTCTGTTGCACCAACCCTGGCAAACCATAAGCACCACAGAAACCATAGAAAACAGGAGAGTGAAGCCACACTTGAGGAAGCTGATCCTAATGAGGAATGACTGCCCAGAAGAGCTGCAGAGTGTCTGATGTAGCAGTTCTTTTCTGCACTGCTAATCTGTTTACCCTGGGAGAGATGAGCAGAACGGTAATGACCTAGATTAATACAATAGCAAACAAGGCCTTGAACCATGGCCAGCTCTAGCCCTTACATGGGTTAAAAAAAAAAAAGGGGGCTAGTGTTTTCCCAACTGCTGCTTCCTGGCTATCAGTCACATCTGAAAACATTCACACCCAGGCCAAAGAGTCGGAAGAAACAGATGGGTCCACTGTCCACTTCACAGGACAGCACCGGAGCAAAAAAAAATCCCCCTGTAGATTTCTACAGAAGAGGGAAATCTGAGGTAAACCGAATGATGTGGATGGAAGGCAAAGCTCGGTTCCAGTGCTAGTTATAAAGTTAATATAATAATATTATACCATTTATACATAAATCAGTGCAGTGGGGCCAGCTACAATGGATGGAGGCAGGTTATAAGCGATCAGCACAGCTTTCAGTGAAGCACCTGAATGGACCATCAGACCCCTGCTTCCACTCTAGGGCACACACGGTCTGAACAGCAGTGGGAGTGCCAGGTACCTGCTGCACAAGGTGGCTGACTGCAGTCATGGACAGACAGGGCTCTTCTACTTAGTGCCACAGAGCAGAGCCACATAATGCCTTGCCCCCACCCCCACAGGACCATGGAGGGAGCCCTGAGGGAATAGCAGGGGCCTGGCTACCAGACCCACATACAGCATAAATTCAACCACACATACACAAGTGGTGCCCCAAGTTCCTCTCCACCTCTAGGAATAGCAGCCATGGCCCAGGAACCTAAGTGCAGTTTCGTCCTCAATAACCTACGTGCATTTCTATTTTTCTACTTGGCTTCACTGGAGAACCAAGATCTAGAACTATGGGAGCTTTAATGCAAAATCATGGCAGTTCTGGACCTCCCGCACGGTTGCTTCCAGCAGACGGATGCTTGTTCCATTCCTAGCAGCTTGCATGTACTTGTGATCACGGTGGTCCCTGAGCCCTCTTGACACAGGCACATTTCATATTCAACCTGAATGAAAGAGAAAAACTGTATGTAAAAAAAAAGAATGTGTGCACAAATCTCTCAGCACAGGGCAGGGAGTTAGACAGCAAAGCATGCAGCATGGCTGAGAACTGAGGGTTTGAAATACACCAACATATCTTTTTTTTTAAAAAAAATTAGGGGATATTCCACTCTGTGGCTGTGTTGTGCCATTTGACTGGACTCCTTAGCACTAGTAGCTAGCTCCTGTCCTAGCAGATTTTTACTGCTGGCAACACTTGGAGCAGTGCTTTTCAAGCTTTTGGGTGGGGGGTGCATGCCCTGTACATTATACTGCCGTGTACCCCTACGAGTCTAGGTTTTACATATTTAAAAAAATAACACTTTGTCACTGTCAATGCCTCGCCAGCAATCTGAGAGGCATTGTACAGCTGTTTGTCATTTGTACTTTTCTTCCTTTTCCTCCATTTGTATTTCCCATTTCCCATTCCTTCCCCTCATGTACCCTCTTGAGATATACCACATACCCTAGGTTGAGAATACTGATTAAAGGAACGAACAGGAACATATTCAAGACGACCTAAGGGTCATGCCAAAAGGGTGCTGAGGCACGTAACTCCTGTTTTGCTGCCCAATCACTACTGAACTAAGTTATGGACTCAAGAGCCTATAGGCACACCTCCAACGCAAGCGAAGTTGTGACCAGAGCATGGTAATATGTACCCACACAAGCTTTAAGTACATTTACTTGGATCACACTTGCAGTGAAAATTGCCATGACATGGGTTTTAGCATGAGCTAGTGATGCCAGGAAATAGCCAGGGTTCCTGGCAGCCTTGCACACTGGTTGCTAGCCCACACCAGAGCCAGGATCACCGTATCTCCAATACTAATATTACCCAAGATAGCAAGATAAACACTACCATGGTTATATCTGCCTCTGCTGCAGTTACACTTCCACTGCAGTACAGACATAGCCTAGAATGTGCATGGGACTATACCTCTTACATGTCTTTTGAAAATAGGACCTAACTCAAGTGCTTTTGAAAATGTTACTCCACATCTGTTTCAAGGGAAATTTGGTGTAATGTGTACTTGTATTTAAAGGAGGTTAGAAAGGTTGGGGGCTGGGTGCAGTGAGAGTTAGTCAGTTCATTATATTTCATAGATTTCATAGACATTAGGGCTGGAAGGGACCTCGGGAGATCATCGAGTCCAGCCCCCTACCCGAAGGGCAGGAA
>NW_017728947.1:99788833-99802959 GCF_001723895.1 Crocodylus porosus
CGCGTCAGTTGTCAGTTGCCCCATCTGGTTTAGCAGGGGTCCAACGTTGCCCTTGCTTTTCCTCCGGCTCCCCACATATCAGAAAAAGGACTTTTTGTTGTCCTTGATGCTTGAAGCTAGTTGGAGTTCAGTTGCAGCCTTGGTTTGAAATTGGTTTCTAATAACTTGGGGAAATTTCATTGCTTATTAATTGCTTCTGTAATTGCTTCATCTCCTTTCTAGCAGCCTAACCTACTGCATGCCCATGTCTGGAGGTCCCAGGTCAGAGTTTGGTGTAACTCACCCAGTATCTGAAACGATAAATAAATGGTGACACTTAGGAGAGGCAATGGACTTGGAAGGGAACAATGCCTTTTCACTTGAAAAGCTCTATATATTTCATTTAGCTAAGAGAAGGGGTTACCTGACAACTATATGTAAATGCCAACCTGGGAAGAAGGCTGGTGACAGGAGAGGGCTCTGACCTGCCAGACAAAGATAAGGCAAGAGCCAGCGGCTGGAAGCTAAACCCAGACAAATTCAGGCTAAACTAAAGCACAGATTATAGCCAGGGCGTCTCCAATGATGGCAGTCTAAAGCCCAACCAGCATATCTGTCTAAAACTCAACCAGAAATCACGGCAGTTGTGAAATTTTGTGTGATAGGAAGCAGTTCAAATTACCTTGCTTCCTAATGGCCTAAAAAATCTATGAATTCTTCTGAAAAACCCTGGGGGACCACATGGAAACAGACAAAGTATTTTGCTTAAAAAACAGGACTCGTGCTTCTAAATAGCAGTAGCTAAAGTATATGAACAGGCCAACACTAGGAGTTCCCAGGTACTAGGCTTTGGGTCTCGTCAGCAATGGATGCCCAGCTCTGCTATCTGTACAGATCTAAGGGACTGCAAACAGATGTTGCATTTGTCCCAGGATAAGCCATTTTATGCCAAGACAAAATGTAATCATTCTGATGTCTGTGTCCATTGTCCCAACATAAATACTAAGAAAGGTTCACAGGGTAAGAAATGACTAACAGTTTATCCTGGGATATCACAGAGTGCATGTGAACCATTGTCCTGGGACTGCATCATTGAATGAGTGGCAGAAAAGCTGCAGTGCATTCAGCCACTCACTAAACCCTCCTTAGAAGGGTTTGGACACGGTTTGGAGTTTGGGGTTCAAGTTTGGACACTGCTGAACATGTGAATCCCTGGATACTTCTATTCCAAGACAAACACACACACTACTTGTCTAGGGGCAAAAGCTATGGCTGTTCCTAGACTTAGAGGCACTTGAAGACACACAAATGGAAAGCACTATGGGAAAGCAAAGTATTAATAATGCTGATTTGTGATCAAAATCACTGTAGTTCTACCTTGCTATATATGCATAGGCCCACACTCACCTCTCCTAACTGCAGAAGCAGCAGCAGCGTCCACATTTCCAAGCCACTTTTCTTATGTTTTCAGAAAGCGAGTTGCCTCTGCTCTTGGCAAGCACACCACTTTCACAAATCATGTTCAATAGATTATTTCTATCTGCTCGACTGAGAGTGCCTTCCATATCCAAAATGGTGGTCAGATGTTCTTTCCTTTCCAACAGAACAGGAAGTCAATCAGAAAAAAAAACTTCAGACAAATATGTTTACTTAATAAGACTTTTTTTAGGCTGGGCCAGAACTGAGTTTGGACACTTCTAACTTTCCATGTCTAATAAACGTGTTTCTAATATAGTTGGCCACTCAACAAGGAGGAGGCCAAAGCTGTATTACCACATTCAGATCTAGCCTTACCAAAACTGGCTCCTGGCTCACTGCATGTGTTTGTTACCCAGCAATACATGAAAAGCTGCAGGACTCGCAACTCCATCAGAACCAAAGCTGATCTATTTGTTTAGCAGGCTTTTTTGGGGCTGATTCTACACATCGTGTTTCGAACATATTCTTGGCAGACTAGTGGGGGGGCAGACTATTTGCCAACTGACAGACTGGCTTTTTCCTCTCTGCTCATCTGAGTGGGACCATCACCTATCACTTGACTTAATGATATCAGAATAGCAGATGTGATGTAAGCAAATACAATGCTGTTGAAGTCAATGACGATGCATCCACCTGCACCAACTGTCCAAGCATGGCCCTAGGAGACTAAATGCAGAATGGATTTTTCCTTTCTGTGTGCATGCAATTCAACTTGGAAAAATAAATTTGCCAAAATAGGAGATCAGTAACATGATGGGTGGGGTCAGGGGAATTATTTTGACCAATACAGATTAGCAACAATGTCATTTTATTAAATAAAAGTCAAGTTTAGGTTAGATTAGATATTAAGGAAAAACTCTCTCACAAGGAGGGTAGTAAAGCACTGGAATGGGTTACCTAGAGAGGTTGTCCTTGGAAGCTTTTAAGACCTGGCTAGACAAAGCCTTGGCTGGGATGATATAATTAGGGATGTTTCTGCTTTGAACAGGGGGTTGGACTACATGACCTTCTGAGGTCCCTTCCAACCCTCATTTTCTATGATTCTTTCATTATATTCTCCTCTAGGCTTCCTGTGCAAAATGGAAACATGGGCACATTGCTGACTGCCTCCTGGAAAGTATTTACTTAATGATACACAAGAGAACTGCAGGAAAATTATATTCAAGATACAAAGCCACGTATCTAAATGTTAAGAAAAGCCTGAACTTGTGACATATGTGCAGCCTGACTGGCTGTCCTATATGTGTGCATTATGACACAATCTTTATATGACGAGACAACATTCAATTTTTTCACATATGATCCCTGTCCCATTCTTTGCATAGGATAGGAAATTCCAACTCCAGAGGTCACAATGTCTTGCTGAAAGCAAGGGATAAACATAGGAAGTGTCAGGCATCCTCAGCCACAGGCATTGCTACTAGGGCTGTGCGAAACAGGCCCTATTCAATTGGGATTTGAATTTGGCCTGAATAGGGGACAGTGATTGGATCCATTGATTGGGATCGCTGTCCCTGATTTGATTCGGCCGAATACAAATCTGAAGATTCAATGCTGATTCGGTGAATCAGCAATTCAGACACAGGCACAGCTTTAAAAGTTTTTTTCTATGTACCTCGCGGTAGCAGCGCGGCTCATGATTGCTGCGGTGCTGGGGAGCCCCTTACGCTTCTGTGGGACACTGCATCTGCCTCAGCACCACAGCATTCAAAGCCCTTGCTACCTAGAGGTATGTAGAAAAAACATTTAAAGCTGTGTCTATATCCGAATCACCAAATCTGTCCAAACCTCTCCAACTCGATTTGGAGAGATTAAAGGGTCCTCTGATTCGATTTGGATTCAGAGATTCTGGCACCGAATTGGGCTGAATCTCCGCTGAATTGAGTCAGGGACTGAAGCTTCGCATAGCCCTAATTGCTACCAGCTTTGTCTCTCAAGCTACAGCCAATATGGCTGTTTACAGGGTGGAATGGAAAGGATAACTAATGTTGCTGCAGGGTTATTGTTCTAAATGATCAGCAGAATTGACTGAATCACTAGAATGCCTTACCTTAAATGTGGAACCTTTTCGAGTAAGGGTATAAGCTTTATTAAGTGTATTTTCTTTCCTTCTAAGTCAGTATCTTCATTAAGTTCTAGAATCACTTTTATAGGATTATTTCCTGAAGATGCTTCAGGACCCTGAGGATAAAAAAAAAGATGTAGACAACAAAGGGAAGGCAAGGGAAGTAGGGAATGTAGCTTCAGAATCAATGTTGGGACTGACTTAGTAGCCAGAAAGAGCTATGAAAAGTGTGTGTGTGTGTGTGTGTGTGTGTGCGCGCGCACGTGCACACGCACGCATGCACAAGCATGTGTGTCTTTCCTAGGGCTGTGCGAAATTTCACTGGGTGTTTCGCTTCAAAGCTGTTTGGACACGTTTCGAGCTTGAAACAGCAAAATCAAAATGAAACAAAAGGCTTTTGAAACAGCTTCAAAATGAAATGAGGGCACTCAAAACAATTCAAAAGTTTTGAAACATTTCAAATTTTGAAGCTGGGTTTACTTGGCTTCAGTGCCAGTCCCAGGCGGTGGCAGCAGCCTTCTTTCATTCAGTGTGCAAATCTGGGGGCTTGCACCCCCAGGAGGGCTGCCGGGCTATGCCGGACTCCTCCCAAGGGTGCAAGCCCCTGGATCTGCATGCCGCATGACAGGAGGCTGCTGCTGGCACCTGAGACTGGCAGCAGAAGCAATCTTCCATGGCATTGGGCATGTGCTGTGCCCAGCGCCAGTCCCAGGTGGCAATGACAGCCTCCTCTCATCCGGTGCACTGATCTCAGGGCTTTTACTCCCAGGAGGAGTCCAGCACAGCCCCGCAGCCCTCCCCGGGTGCAGGCCCCCGAATCTGCACGCCAGATGACAGGAGGCTGCCGCTACTGGCAAGTGTCAGGAGTTTTGCTTTGAACAGTTTGAGGTGCAGTTTCCTAGAAACCTCTGCACCTATCTCCTTGAAACTTGGCAGGCTTCATGCCCTCAGAAGGGGCTACCATTCCCACAATTTTTATCTGAATCGGGCAAGAAATGACAAAGTGTTAGGCATTTTTATGACTCCCCATTATAGCCTATGGGTGAAACAGCGAAACAGGTTCACCGAAACGAAACAGAACAGTGCTTCGAAATGAAATGAAATGATGAAACTAAACACTGTCCCTTTGAAACAGCAAAATGGAAGTTGAAACAAAATGGTGTTGTTTCACACAGCCCTAGTGTTTCCCCCTGAAGATACCAATAAAGTGGCATATAAATCATGTAGGATTGGAGCGGTGCTTTAGCCATGATGGTTCAGGAAATGTTGCGAGGCAGGGTGAGGTGGGGGGAGAGGGTTGTAATATCTTTCACTGGACCAACTATATAGTTGGGAGACAAATTTGATAAGCTTTTGGGCACACTGCACTTCCTCAGGTCTAAGCTCAGGTACACTGAAAGCTTGTCAAACTTGTCTCCCAAATATATAGTTGGTCCAATAAAAAAACACCCTATGGTCAGACTGGTATGGACTGTGGGGTTTTTCCCTTCCTCTGTAGTGGGGGGCGGGGCATAGCTCTCTTCCTGGGATCTCTCAAGCATATATTAATAACCTTTACAGAAGAAAGGTGTTGGCCATTGTGGTACCCCTGCTTTACCTGTAGCAGGTTAACATGTTATGTCTTGTGTTGTGTCAGGGTTGACTGTGTAGTTTTGCTAAGGAGGTTTGACAATGGATTTGTATAGGATTGTTTGGATAAGGATCACCCTGCCTCAGACAGGAGGTTGGATTAGATGACCTCTTAAGGTCCCTTCCAACCCTACTTCTCTATGAGTCTCTGAAAACCCCTTCCCCCTCATGCATTTCCTGGGCAATCACACTACAACAGCCTAGAAGGTATCACAATGCACCATTTGGAGGATATCACAGTGCACTGTTTGCAATGGAAAGTTCACAACATGAAGAGAAAAGAAACCAGACTACACAGTGACATCTACTTCCTAAGTTTCTGCAAGAAACATATCATCATCCCTGGAGGACTGACCATTTACAACCCTCTGACTACTGCACACAACTCTAAATAGGCAGCACAATTATGCAGGACTCCGAAAAACTGAGAAACCATTTATTTTAACTAACCCCCTCCAAAAGAAATCAGCTTAAACAGGACATAGCTATGTACTCCACGAAACTAAGAAATATAAATCCAGAGACATACTTTGTCATTGGACACAGACCTTCTACCAAAAAATCCTACCTTCTACCAAAAAATCCTAACAACAGCAATCCAACACAAGAAGAAAATGTGGGATCAATTATCACAACCCCAAACCTGAGTAGGAGCAGTCTGTGGCCAAAAGTTGGTCAAACTTCTGACCCAATAATATACATTATTTACCGTATACCATGTATTCCCAAATAATACATACACCTTGCTTTGGTAAGGAAGAATGAAGGGGGAAAAAATGTGTCCAGAATCTTAACTGTCACAGCATGGGCTCAGCATGGCTGAATGTCAGCCCAGGGCAGGAGGGTAGAGCTCAGTATCTCTCAGTCTCTAGGGGCAGCTACATTTCTACTGCTCAGCAGCTGTAACAGCATTAGATCAAACTGTGACCCTGTGACTTCTTCCTGGCCTGGGAGAAGCACAGGCCCATGGCAGCCACTAAATAAAGCTGTTATACAGCAACCATAGCATGCTTCAATTCTGGTGTTTCTCTGCTTAAGACACACACCCCAATTTTGGAAGGCTGATTTTTTGTGGAAAAATATAGCTCAGCACTGGTGAAGTCACACTTGGAGTACTGTGTCCAGTTTTGGGCCCCCACTACAGAAGGATGTGGACACATTAGAGAGTCCAGTAGAGGGCAACAAAAATGGTTAGTGGGCTGGGGGACATGACTTATGAGGAGAGGCTGAGGGAACTGGGCTTAATTTCATCTAGAGAAGAGGAGACTGAGAGGGGACTTAATAGCAGCCTTCAACTATCTGAAGGGTGGTTCCAAAGAGGACGGAGTTGGACTGTTCTCAGTGGTGGCAGATGACAGAACAAGGAGCGATGGTCTCAAGTTGCAGCAAGGGAAGTTTAAGTGAGAAAATATTTCCTAACATCTAACTACGAGGGGAGTAAAACACTGGAACAGACTACCCGGAGAAGCTGTGGAATCTCCATCCTTGGAAGTCTGCAAGACCTGGCTAGACAAAGCTTTGGCTGGATGATCTAGTTGGGGATGGTCCCATTTTGAGCAGGGGGCTGGACAAGAAGTGACCTCCTGAGGTCCCTTCCAACCCTAATTTTCTGTGATTCTAGAAGTCTAAATAAGGTAGTTGGTCCGATAGAAGATACCCCTTCATTCTCCCCTTGCCTCTCATGTCTAATCATGTGAAGCTAATGGCAACTCCCACTGACCAATACCTGCAAGTACAATACTGCTGACAAGCCCCCAGAAAGAAAAAGACTACAGGGCGTGCATCTACATGAGACGGTACTATGCAATAGCTCATTGCTACCACACAGTAGCATTGCTGGGTACTAAGCATGCAGCAACAGTACTGCACAGTAGTAGGAGCTACTTCGCAGTAGCTCATTGCTACTGTGCAGTAGTGTTGGGAAAAAATATGTGGTGACAGTACTACACAGTAATAACTGTGCAGTCCACCACTCATGTAGATGCAGCCAGGGGGAAGGTAAAATTGAAACAGAAAGACAAGGGAAATAAGAGTTTTATCCTATAAAAATCTGAGTCCTTGTGTGTACAGTCAGCTCCCAGTGAATACTTGCGCTCTGCCAGACTGCATCCTATACAATGAGGCAAAGACACTCATTACACCGATGATATTTCATAAGTGAGGGTTGGAAAGCACTAACCAGAGGGAGCTTCAACTCTTACTCACATTTTCAGTGGGAAGGTAATGAAAGCAAATGGCTCCTCTGAATTATTTATGCCGTAATATGAGCATAGTTCTGTGACAAAGCAAACCAACAGACTATGCTGCTGGAATCAGGTCAGGGCCAGATCCAATTCCCCTGATAGTTATGGGGCATCTGGAAAGGTGCTGGCTCCTCTCTGCACTGAACATCAATTTAAAAAAAATAATATTTCAAAACAGCCTTTTCTCTCCCCCTCCCCCACCCCTCTCTTTTCCCCTGCACTGCAGAAATACACAGCAGGTGCTGCTCTACATAGCAAGAGCACTGTACTCCTGGCAAGACAATGCTCCTTAGCATGCTGAAACCTTACAGTATTTCCAGTTTGTCATGCTCACTGCTAGTATATGTTGTTTGGTAGAGAATGTCAAAAGTTTGCCTAGCACAGGACAAAAAGGGCAGAAGGCAAGACCCACCATCTTAATATACCATCTAAACAGACAAAGAGTAATCGAGTGAACAGTGATACTTAGCACAGATGTCCTTTTGACAATGGATGAATGTATTATTTGGCAAATGCTGCTTTGAAGGAAGCGCTATTTCAAAACATATCCTGAAAAAGTCTTTGGACCCAGGGCAGAGCTGATCACAGAGCAGGTGCAATCTGGGTAAAAACAGGATGCATAAATTAACTAAGTGTGCAAGTGAGCATATATTTTGCATGCACAGCTGTGAGCCTAATATGACTAAAAATCAGATATCTTTTTTAAGCTTATGTATTTCCTCTGCCAGGGTTTCAAAGCTCACATCTCAAGCAAGAGAGAGAGAAAAAAGGAGGCAGGGGGAGTAGAATTTTACTAACAGGGCATGTCTATACAAAACGTTTACTGGGCAGTAGACTAATTAGCTCCACAGTAAACATCTTAGCATCTACAAGAGCAGGGCTATTAGGCTGGAGTAAACTAATAAACTCCAAAGCAGGGTAGTACTCGTAAGAACAAGTACTATCCTGCTGCAGAGAAAAATAACTTCACACATGTAGAGGCTGATGGGGCTGGCTGGGGCACGAGGGTGCTTCAGTGCAGGGGCACACTGGAGCACCCTCATGCCCCAGTCAACCCCTCTGCAGCACACTGAGCTGGGTCAGAGCTCCCTGGGTCTCCTGCCAGCTGGGGCTGCTTCACCCAGGTTCAACATGCCGCAGTCCTGGGCGCATGTGTAATCATGGTGCCTAGGAGCAATAAACTCTGGCGTGATAAGCGTGTATAGATGTGCGCACTGTATGTAGATTTGTTCTTAGACATGCACGCTGGTTTTCTCTCTGTGGAATTAAACAATCATAAAACTATAGGGGTGGAAGGGACACCAGGAAGTTATCTAGTCTAACTCTTTGCTGAAGCCAGGATCATCCCTGACCAAACCATCCTAGACAAGTATTTCTCTAACCCTCACTTAAAAGCTTCCATGGATGGAAACTTCACTACCTCTCTAGATAATCTGTTCCAGTGAATCATCACCATCACAGCTAACAAGTTCTTCCTAATATCCAACCTAAATCTCCCTTCTCACGATTAGCCCATTATTCCTTGTCCCATCATCTCTGTTATAAAAAACTCCTTCTGTATATGTATTAGATGTATTGTGTCATGTACAGTCATAGCTCTGCTTCCATATTTTGTACAACACTGAGCTCAGCATTAAATAGTTATGTGTTATAATAGAAAAACTTCCCTTTAAGTAATCGCCCGACATTTCTCAAGATTTGGACATCTGCATACCTGTCCACTTGACACAGCTAGGTCTGAAGCTAAAAGTGTTGACAGCTTTCAGCTTGCCATCCTGAGACTAAAAGGATAATTGCAATAAGTCTGTGAACTTTCCCCGGGGAACCTCAAGCCAGATCTATACCACCTCCCTGCTTAGCCTGGGCCACCGTGGAACAAACAAACCCTATCTACTCCCTCCCACACTGCCCACAGCCAAGACCAGAAATGAGGCAGGCCAGACAGCTTGGAAGGATCCCAAGCATGTGCTCAGTTGTTGGCTGGCTGACAACCAGCTGACAGCAACTCCCAATGGCAGGTTGAAAACATGATCACCAACTCCAAGGGAACACAAATTACAGATCAGGCCTAAAAATCATGTGCTCAGCTTAAAATTGATAAGATTTTTATAGATAACAGGTCTGGGGGCTTTCCATTGGCCACTTGGTTTCTGAGCCCTTAGGACTCATATGCCACCATTTCTGTGGAATGATGAGGGCCAGAAACTTACTTTTTCTTAATGAAACCTGAGACACTCACATTATCACATGCCTCCAGGATTGAGATTGCATTGAAAATCTCTCAAGTGCTGGCAGTATTGAGGCAAATCTCCTACTGTACTCTGTTCATGTATTTCCTTCTCCTCTCACCCAGGGCCCCAACCCTCCTTTTAAAATCCTTCTGTCATGAATCTACCTGGTCTATCATTTTTTTGTTCTGCTCATCAGCGACTTCATTGGGAAAATATGCCAGGTACCCCAAAATTATCAGATTGTATAATAATACAATCAGCAGACACCTCAGCTATGCACTTCAGACAGTGCCCTAAGTGTGCGCAGCAAATGTTTATGGTCAATCCTGGTGCCTGTGTGATAAGTCAAAATGTATACTAGACATGCTGTGCCCATGGGTGAAATGCAGTGACTTTGGTAGGGGAACACGAACATATACAGAACATCCTGTTAGAAAAGGAAAGGAATTGAACTATGTCACAGCAGGCATATGAGCAGAATGTGATTACCCAAGTTAAAATGTGGCCATCTCATTGGAGTTAATAGCAAAAACTGCTGGGTGATCTTTGCTGACTACAAGCAAGCCGTAACATACTGCATGGTATTTGAGTCTAATGGTAGGTTGGCTGCAACAAACTTTTCCATTTGCATTTTCTTGCTACTATCTAATCAATAAAATCTTTGTCAGTACCATCCATAATCTTGTTCACTGAAAATAAATGAGAAGGGAATATGAATCCGTGTAGGGAATGTTTTCTAAGTGATTTCAACCTGCTAGCACTCCTTCTTTATGCAAGTCCATGAATACAAACAAAATGACTTGGGCACTATCAACCCACATGGGCATAAACTGCATTGGGCAGAACTTTCTATTAGATTTTGCATATAAATACAGGCTTTCAGGTGTGCAAAAGCACTTCACTGGCAAAAAATGCAGGGCCATGTTTAGAAGCTGCTTCTGAAAGTCTGGCCCACAATTTTCTTCCAAGTGTGGTAGGCTCCCCGCTTTTGCCCAGCAAGCCTGGCTTGGACAAGGACACTTTGGATTGGTGGAACATTTCTACCAATCAGGTAACAGCTGGGAGGGGCTTGCCCTGCCCCTGCTTGGAGTGGGGTGGTGGGTAGTGAGGCGCCCTCCAACCTAATTGAAGACTGCGCTTTGCAAGTCTGGCCGACTTCAGGGGCAGGACAGATAAAAGCCCAGCATGCTCAGCACACTGGGCAGAGACAGAGAGGGACACCAGAGAGGGAAGAGCCTCCATGGGATCCCTTCTACGCCCCAGCGGTGCGCAGGCTGGTGCACGGGGCTCAGGCTCTGGGAGCCACACCAAGGCAGCGCAAGCCTGCATCCTCAGCAGAGGGCTGGATGGAGCGGTGTGCAGACTGGCACATGGAGAACCTGCCCTGGGAGCAGCTTGAGGCTGCTCAGGTTAGCCCCGGCATACGCCAAATAACCAGAGCCCACAGTGTGGCCGGGCAAAGAACTAAAAGAGCCCCAGAGCCTAGAGCAGGGGGAAAGGGGAGGCCTAGGCATGGGGCTATGTAAACCCAGCCAGCAGCAGCACAAGAGCTGGAAGGACCCTCGGTGCCCAAAGCGGAGCACGGGACCAGGAGCAGAGGGGTCGGAGTGACGCAGACAATGCTGGTGGAGCCTTTGATCGAACGAAGGGCACTGAGGCCTGGTCGACAGCTCCTCGAAGAAAACTGTAAGTTGCTGGCAGAGTCGGATCTCGCAAGGGAAGCATTCCTGAAATAAGGAAACCCCTTCCCCCCCCGACCAGAGGGAAGCCCCGGGTGGAAGTTTCCCTCCCAGGTAGACCCATAGAAGGGGAAGCACCCCTTGCTAACTGGGACCCAGGGGTAAACACACCTTATATTGTGTAAAACTGCACCTCATATTTTGTATAATTGTTATAAAAATTATGAACTTGTTATATAAAATGTTATGGAATTGGGTTAGTTTGGTATAATGGGTTTGTGGCTTATTGTATTGTAGATATTTATCTGTATATCTTTAGTGTTGTTAAGAAATATTGCTAAGAATATTTTTGGCAAGGTTTTTTTTGTTATCTATTAGAACATTTACCTATATATATACTGAATAAGAAATAATATGTATATTATAATTCAATAAACTGTAAATAGTTAAGAGCATTGGCGCTGAGTTGACTCTATAGAGGAAAGAGGGACCCATGCTCAAATCACCGGTGTCGCTCTCATAGCACTGTCGCCTGCCTCATCTATCCCTTCCAATTGAGGACGGGCACACCCTTGGGTGTTCCTGGGTTACACAAGGAAAGGAAAGCCTTTCCACAAAGGCTTCACTGCTCTTTTGACATATTAAGAAAATATTCTCTAACCAAACAGTGCTGTAACAGTGTAGAAAACCCTTCCATATGCACCAAAAAACAATTAAATAATGTGAATTCTCACAAGGACAGAAACCATCGAATCATAGGGCTGGAAGGGACCCCAAAGGATCATTGGGTCCAGCCCCCTGCATGAGCAAGAAAGACATCTGGGGTCAGACAACCCCAGCCAGGTGACCGTCCAGTCTTTTCTTGAAGATCTCTATGCCATCCTCAACCAGAGGAGACAGCTCATATTCACACAGCAGGCCAAACTACCTCCGATGTCAATAAAGACACTGCACAGGTTCCTACAAGAAGAGACAGGGAAGGAGAACACAGTGCATGGTGCCCACAAACTTGTACCCATGGGGGAAGAGACATGTGGCAAGTAAAGCCTCCAAGGGGCAGCATTGCAGGGCATTGAATCTTAGGCTTGAAAGGGACCACAAAGGTGGCAGCTAGTCCACCCTCCTGCACAAAGGTAGGATTCACAGTTTCTTACCCATCCTAGCCAGCTGCCTTTCCAGTCCACTCTTGAAACCCATCAAGGAAGGACATTCTCCCAGGCAGCTTGTGGCACTTTTGTATTGTTCATAGGAAGTTTTTTCTGAAACTGGATCTAAATCTTCTTAGCTGTACTTTAAATTTGTTTCCTCAGCTCCTGTTCTCTGTGGCAAGGGAGAACTTCCCCCCCAGTCTTCTTTAGGGCAGCCTTTCAAATCTTTGAAAACAACTGTGTCCTCCCTTCATCTTCTCTCTAGACTAAATATACTGACTTCATTCCCCTTACTAGTGACACAGGCCAAGTCCATGCTTCACCTCAGCAGCTGTTTCCAAATGGAGGCTCTGTGGAAATCTGCATTGCTTACCTGGCAAGGGCATCGTGGTAGGGCACCACTGACCACACAACCTGTTCGCTGTGGAAGCAACTGCCCCTTGAGGCACAGCTGGCCACATCCTTGTGCCAGCAATACATCATCCCACTCCCTTTGGCCTTGGGGCAAGACTGGAAATACTGTGGTCCCCTTCAGATCACCAGACTAGAAGTTAAACATATCTCACAGATCTGAACTGCTAAAACTGAACCATCTATACCCAACGTAAGCGCAATGCTTTGTAACTGAATCAAAGACTTACTAAGCATTTGACAAAGAGGTCTTGCAGGGTTTCATAGTCTTGTTTAATTCTGTGGGTAATTGGCCTCTGCTGTGTAAGACGTGACTTCCTGGAGCCTGTCAGGAGAGCCTGTATGTACTCCATGGCGATCCTGTGGTGGACAGCCCTGATGAGCATCTGTTCCAGAACAGGGGAACAAAAGTTAATGTCTCAGCACTGAGGGGAGCTGGACGATAGCTAGAAAGTCAGTGGCCACTGGGAGGGAGTAGGAAGTCAGCCACAGGCTGCAGTCTTCTCTCCTCTAAAGCATGAAGGTACCCTTCACCCCAGAATTGTGCCTGGCCCCAGGGCAGAGGAGCACCATGGCTTCTAGCGCTCTCTCTTCACTTTGTGTACTCATGCCAGGGCAGCCACCATCTCCTGAGCCACTGCCACAATGACGCATGTAGAGGGAGTGACCAAGACTGGGCCCTCAGAGTCAGCAGGGAGAGTTCATTGGATCAAAATCTCAGTGTAATCCAAATGAGTTTCAGGCTGCAGGCCAAAGGTACAGGAAATCCTCAGCTTGATACTGAACAAAGCGACAGGCTGTTCTGGCTCAGTGCTCTATCTCTGTGTTGCTATTTGATGCGGCATTATGTGACCCGTGTCTGGTGACAGGCTCTGAACAGCCAAGAGAACACAAGACTTCTACATCCCATTGCATTTTCCAGCCTTACAAATGCTAATTGAAACGATTCCACATGGAAGGTGCCCCTTTACAGACTAGCAGTGAAGGCCCTTGTTTATTAGGGCTGTGCGAAGCGTTGGGTGGCAATTCAATTCAGAGGCATCTCAGCCTGATTCAGTGGCTGAATCTCCTAATCCAAACTGAATCAGGACCAACGTAAAAGTCCGAATCGATTCAAAGCTCTCCAAATCTTCGGCAAAGATTCAGAGAGCTTTGGCGATTCGGACAGTCCCCGGTGGCTGCAGCTCCCTGCAGGAGCTGCAGCCACTCCGAGCTGGTAAGTACTAGGGACAGAGGAGCTGGGGCTGGGGGAGAGGACCGTG
>NW_017728947.1:99803059-99811585 GCF_001723895.1 Crocodylus porosus
GCCCCACACTGCATTGAGGGGCTCTGCACGAACACCATCGATGCCCGCCCCCCCACTCCCACCGGCACCCCCACGGCTGCCCCGTCTGCCAGGGCTCTGGCCCTTTAACCAAAAAAAAGCGAAGAAAAGCCCTGGGACTCACCGCTCCTGGTGCAGCCTCGGGGGCTCACGAAGAGCCCCCCACATGGCAGGGGGCAGCGGGGATCACCCCTCACCCGGCAGCACCTGCTGAGCCAGGGCTTCCCACCCCCCACCCCCCCCAAGTCCTGGAAGCTGGGGCAAGTAGGGCGGCCATCGCTGGGCTAGGAGAGGGACAGGGGATGGGCCTGGCCTGGCTGATTTGGCCAAGTCAAATCAGGACAGTGATTCGAACCACCAGATGGAATCACTGTTCCCCGAATCGGCTGAATCCGAATCCAAAGCAAATACTAGCCGCTTCGCACAGGCCTATTGTTTATCCATAGGGCACTGACAGCCCAGGCAATGGTAAAGCAAGCTCTCTGCAGTACCCCAGCACTGAGAGGCAAGATGTCTCACCGATGAGGGAACTAGTCTATTCCTTGGGGACCTAGGTTTCCTTCCCTGCCTGTCACACACTCTCTGTGTGATCTCGGGCATGTCACTAGGGCTGGATTCATAGAGAGAGTTGGGTCACAATGCCCCTCTCTTCGGTGCCTGCCTCTTAGAATGGGATCCATAGCCCTGAGTGTGATACCTGAGGCCCCTAACGAAGGCCTGGGGAGGCTCCTCAGAGCAGGAAGCTGCTTGTCTTAGCTTCCAGACTAGAAAATGCTGGACTGAGCATGGTACCTGGGCCTCGGAGCTGAGGCACCTAAGCTCCAGGCTGTAGGGGACACCCATGTCAAATCTGGATTTACTGCCTGGAGCCCTCTCCTGGAGTGAAGCATCCAAGGTATTTCTTTCGGAAGAATAAAGGAGGATTCAGGCTTTTCATTTGAAAGCCAATGGCAATTATAATCTTTTGCACACCAGCCTGCCAATTGGACTGCCCACTCAGTAAAGTTCAGAATTACTTCTCTCGCCTCCCAAGACACTGGCTTAACCACTGACTAGAGGCATCTATACCTCTGTTCAGCTTCAACAGGACAGGTGAAGAATGTCCTTGGGTAGTTTGAATACCTTCAGGCATGAGAAGGAGTGAATCCATGAATCCTACAACTTGCACACACTAGCTTAATAGCTAGAGAGTTCACACATGGGGTGACTCTTCCAGCCCTCTTTTTGAATTAGTGGCATAGCCACTTTGTTTTGGGCAGAGCTCAGTAATGATGATGCATGCTGGGTATGCTCTAAGCATGCTTTCTAGACAGAACCCCTGGGGCACAAGCAGACGAATGCCTAATTTGAGGAGCCTAGTCAGGCTAAGAAGTGAGACAAGGGCCAAGCTGCTCAGCATTGATGGAGGCTGTTCCGAGCCTAGGGAACTATACGGGCAAAAGCTTAGCCTCCTGAAGTGTTAGACTGGGGTTTAAGGATCAAAGAATTTAGATGCTCAAGTCCTTTTGAGAGTCTGAGCCTTAGGCCTTAGTGTACCTCAACTCCCCATCTGTAAAATGGGTGTGATACACTTATCTTCACATCAGGGTGGGAAGATAAATGCATTAAAAATGCACAGATTTTTCACAGATTATGGAAGTGGGAATAGATAGAACTATATATACCTCAGAGAAACAGCTGTTCTGCTTCCATGCAGACTTCATACTCATTAATTTCTTGGCTTTTCTGTTGCAATTACAACAAGGGGTTTAACTTGAGTAGTATCTGTGATATGCATTAGGAATTGGACTGCAACTACCAACTCTTTCAAACTTCTGCCTTTTGGTAGTGTGGATTAACTTGGAAATATTTGGCAATCCAAAATTCCAGCAGCCTATTTTGTGGTGTTTTTTCCAATAATCATTTCCTTTTTTCTTACCTCATAACTATCTGTTCCTTTCTTCTCAAATGCTAACAAGTTTGAATTTAAAGGTACTAGAAACTTGGCAAGATGAGAATCGTGACTTCTGAAGTGATTCTTCAGTGTAACCTGAGAAAAAGGAAATAACCGAAGTCAACGGGAGTCCATCTGAGACATCACAGAGCATGTAGGCATACATCAGGGGTGTCAAAAATACAAAACAAACTAATCGAGTTTAAGCCCCTACGTCAGAATCCCTAAGGCTTTGGAATACAGGTAGCCTCTTGGTGCTGCGATAACCGTAACCACGATGCTATGCAGAACATGCCCATATGCAACACAGGAACTGCGGCATTGAATCAGACTCAAATCCATCTACTCTGGTGTCCTGTCTCAAAGAGTGGCCAGTAACAGATGCTTCAGAAAAGAAGTATAAGAATCATGAAGCAGGCAGAGAGGTGGTAATCTGTCTCCCATGATACATCTCATCCTCACCTCTAACAGCCAGAGATTAATTTAAAACCTGAAGCATAAGGTTTAACATTCCTTCCATAATTGCTGTTGGCTTTAATAGTTATAATGTTGGAAGCTCTCGTTATCCACCTAAGTGTCCAGTCCCTTTTCCAGTCTTGATAACTTTTGGTCCCAGTGAATTTTTGGACATGGAGGCTTAAAGCAAGCTGTATATTCCTTTTATCAGTTCTGCATTTCTAACTTTTTAATGCAATTGCATGTTCTGTGCTGCAAGACATGGAGGATGGACACTGCTCATCCACCTTCTCTCCACATAAATTAACCAAGATCTGACCAAGACATGTGGGCTTTGAGAATCACCTCTTTCCATTCAGAAATTCATGGTCGCTAGAAATTAACAACGTGCTTCTTTGCTTCAGAGTCTGGGATTTGAGTTCATGGGGTCAGCAGCTGGTGCTGATTTGAGTAAGAACAGTAAAGACGACAGCTCCAAAATGCAGCATTAGAAAGACTGAACAGATCTTTTTGATCCAGTCCTAACAGCCAAATCAATTAATTGATGCCCACAGACAAAGCTATATATCATCTCCAGGATGAGGATACAGGCAGTAAAATGAGCACTTGCCCAAAAATAAAATGAGATGTTAATATCGGTACCAAATACCTTGACATCCGGAGCAATTGCCTTCCAAAGATATTCTCTACCCTCTTCTTCTATCTTGCTTATACTTTCCTTTACTTTGGCATCCATGTCAGCATTAGTGTTATAGATGTACGTCAGCTTGTGCCAGGCAGCTCTGTCAAAAAGCATCGTGCAAAATATGGTCAGTTAGGGCTGTGCTTTCAACCCATGGTCTCTGTACGGGCTGGTCCAGCTCTCACTTCAGTCAGTGGGAGTGTTCATATGCTTAAGGACATGACTGGATCAGGGTCTTAGGGCACAATGCCTATATTTGGATGCACACAAACACTGCATTTTATGTAAATTAAACACAAAAGAGTTTTGGCAAGTGTGAATTCTGCCATTTTCAGGAAGGAGAAGGCATGAGTGCACAAATAGGACCGGCTTATGCAGGACTGTGTGCAAATGCAAGGCATGACAAATGCAGACTGGGCAGACATACATTATTGGAGCATTCTTTGGCTCTGTATGATACACGCCCTAGGCGAGCAACTTGCCAGTTAGAAACCTGGATTTTTCCGTTAACGTGTAGTTTTTATGGTCAGCATATTTTAAAGTTTCTATACTTTTTCTTCTCAGTGGAACCAGCATAAATCATCAGATTAGACTTCACAGCTCTAGTAACATATTATATGTCCTGTGAAAGAAAAAGTGACCTATCCATAATAATGGACTCCAATATTTAAATAAGCCCTGTGCCTGTTTGCCTTTTCTGGCCGACTCCAGCTGATCCGCAGATAATATCTCCCAGGACAAGCAGATGGGGTCTTGTTTTTCCCTGTTGCCAAGGGCACTACTAAAATGAGTGTTATGGTGCAGACAGCCTCCGCTTTCCTTTCAGACTTTGTTGTTTCCTGTTCTTTTTAATAAAAAGGCCAAGTGTGGGGTGTTCACTAACCTTCAGCCTAGGAGTAGTCTCTTTGGCTTAACAGGATAATTCACATGAATAAAATTAGTCACGCGCTTTGCAGTTTTGGGATCACATGATCTGATCCAGTCAGAGGCAAAGCTCTGAGTGACTTTGCGGGAAAGCAGCAGAGGTCGATACAGTGGGCAATTCACTACCCAGGTCCCCAAGGTCTATTTTCTAACCTGAGAACAATGCAGTTCTCAAATACTTGCAGCTTGGAGCAGCTCTCAGAAGGCCTGTCAGGTTGGTGAAGGCTCCTTTCTTCATTTTCATAACTGGAATACCAACAAAAAAAAAAATGTAATAAGGACACTGGTTTTTAATGATGTGCTGCATAATATTTCAGACAGCATTGCAGAGTGTGTTAGCAGAGCAGAAAAATGGAGCAAATCTTTTCTATTACTTATCAATTTATAGTACAGGCTTACTGTACCAAACAATTCCTGGAACAGACAAAGATACCAGGCCCAGCCCTGACCAGGTAGGAAGGTAGGACATGTTTTATCATGATAATCCTGTGAGCTCACACAGTTTAGGCTTTATGAGATCTTGATTGTTGGAGAATTTTCTGTTTATTTTTCTAAATACTTCCTTCTTATAAGTAGCCAAGGAAAAGGGAATTACTCCAGAAGCTAAAAGCACTGCTGAAAACCTCAGTGTGCCTGAGTTACCAGTGAAATCTGTCAACAGCTTCGGTCATGAAGTGGCTCGCATACAACAGAGCTAGACAACTCAGTCTTTCATTTTGTTCTTGCCCTCTGTTGTTTCATAGGGAAAGGGACAGACACAAAAAAAATCATGCTCTTTCAAAAATGTTTTTCCTATAACTAGTAAAGAATCAGGCCTTGCTATATGGGATATACAGAATGAGTTCCCCACAAGGGAAAAAAAGAGAAAAGAAGGAGCCATAAGAAATTCGAGTGGGTAGCACGGGGGAGGGCAGAGCATAGAACAAACTCTCTTTTCTAAGAAGCATGAAGGATAAGACCTCCTGCAACTGGCAGAAAGGAAGGACAAGGACCCAGTTTCCCACTGGAAGAGGTAAGAGATACAGGAGGTAAGAGATCTCATCCCATGTTTTTAGTAACCAGGAAAAAGGAGCCTCTCCTGCTGAGTGGTCAGGAAAATCAGTTTAAAGACAGTCTTCCTGAGCACCTATACATGTGCAGAGGGGCTGCTCCAACACGCTGTAATTACAGTGGAGCAGACTCAATCAATCAATTCTGCTGGAGTGTGGTAATTATCATGCTTCAGCAGACTCCAGAGTCAAATGTGTCAGCGTCCCTGTGCTGAAAAATAGCAGTGAGGCTATTAAACAAAACCTTGTTCGATGAGCTTTAGTTCACACAGTGCCCTGCTGCCATTTTTCAGTAGTGGAGTTGCTGATACATGGGACACTCCAGGTGCTTTTAATTAGCACATCTCTCAGCGCTGCACTATTGAAAGGGCTCTCCTCCCCCCCCACCTCCTGGAGCACATCTATAAATGTCCCCTGAAACTCTCCTTCAGTGCCAGATGCAAAACCCAGTGAAGTCAAGGCCCGGACAGTAGCACTGTGTAAAGCATCCTTCAGTATCATTTCCGGGAATCTAACCTTCCCCGAAATATATGCTCACCCACATAGTTGCACAATCCAAGGAACGTGAAGAAACTTCTTAGTCTAAGAAACAAATATTTAAAATCGGCACACCGCAGCAGAGCTAAGCTCTGTGGCTTGATGGGACCCTGCTGTGAAAAGGAATGGGGATCTGATGATGAGTTCAAACAATGAGTCACCTTTCTTTTCCCTGGCATTTCTTCTTCTTCTTCCTCTTACCAGAGGCAAGAACACAGAAGAGGACAGGTCCCTTACCTACACAGAAACTGCCGAAATCCCTCCAGACATGCCACTTCCACTCTCTCCCTCAGTCTCTCACTGATATGCCGGACAGCTTCTGTCCCTTCTGTCAATATCTGTTAATTACAAAAGGAGCAGTTGAACAGTCTGAAGTCATTATAATTCATTAGATGCATGTGAACAGGTACACTTCCTTCACCTTGAAGAAAGTCCCTCTACTTTCTTTCGGGATGATTTATTTCTTGCTAATAGCACAGTATCCTCCACTTACCTGTAAACCAGACAAGTGTATAAATTTGCTGAGCTGTGTAATACAGTTCCAGTCCCAATGTGTTGCTTATTGCTTACCTTGGAAGAAACAGGTTATTTGCATTTTGGTTAAGTACTTAGCATATTTCAGCTCCAGTTTGTAACTTAACTGTACTCTGATGCACTGCATACTAGCTGTCCCAGCAACTGTCTACTTGAAGCTAATTGTACTCCCTTCAGCTGCTCCAAAAACAGCAAAAGGGAAGCAGCTATCAGAGGGCTGTTATTAGAAGCCATGGAAAGAAGGGAAGTGATTAGTTTCAGGGTTTCTAATACTACAGCCCTAATATTGTTGTGTCCCTTAGAAACATTAATCATGTGTATAAGTGCATGCTTTGGGGAAGTGCAGAGCCCATTCTCCATCCCAAGCGGAGGCACCTGGGCAGAGTGCGCTGTATCAAACTCTACAGATACCTCCATTGAATTGCCGGGAGCTCCTTGTGACATCAGGTGCTATGTGAGGTGAATAAAAATGGCAGTATCAGTTCATACCCTTGTTCCTCACTAACAGCACTTGACCTTGTGACCCGACATTTGGGGAAATATATCTTTATTGCTGTGGAATCCAGTAGTAACTTTCACACGACCTTGTAAATAAGTATTTTGAACATAAGCCTATAGGAAAAAGCCACCTGTGAGCACGAGGCAAGGTATGCATCCAGGGATGGATCCGGGGGTGCACTTGGCACCTCCCTTTGATTCCTGCTTGCAACAGCCTGTCGCAGGGGCAGCCATGATGCCCCCTGGTGGCTTTGAAACTCCTCAGCCTTTCTTCTATGGCTTGCCTTTTAAGACTCTGATCATATGGGTGGCTCTTCTTTGGACTCTCTCAAGCTTGTCCACGTCCTTGTTAAAGTGTGGTGCCCAGAACTGGATGTAGTGCTCCAGCTGCGGTCTCACCAGTGCCAAGTAGAGCAGAAGAATCACCTCCTTGATTTTGCTGGAGATGTATCGACTGATGCACACCAGAGTATTATTTGCCCTACTGGCTACAAGCATCACACTGCCGGCTCATGTTCATACTGTGGTCTATTATTACCCCCAAGTCCCTTTCACTTGTGGTGCTAGTCAGTTTGGTGCCACCAAGCCTGTAGGTGTGTTGGGGGTTTCTCATCCTGAGGTGGAGCACTTTGCATTTCTCGACATTGAACTTTATCAGGTTCTGACTTCCCAGCCTGTCTAGGTCCACCTGTATCTGTAGCCTATCTTCAAGTGTGACCATACTCCCCAATAACTTGGTGTCGTCCATGAACTTGGCCAGTGAGCTCTTCACCCCCACATCCAAATCGTTAATAAAGATGTTGAAAAGTGCTGCCCCAAGCACTGACCCCTGCAGGACACCGCTGCCCACTTCTCACCAGGATGACGCAGATCCTTTCACTATGACTTTCTGGGTCCTATCCCACAACCAGTTTCTCTCTTACGTGACTGTCTTGAAGTTAAGCCCACAATCCTCCAATTTTCTCATAGAGGACGTTGTGGGATACTAGATCAAAGGCCTTTTGGAAGTCGAAATGTACAGTGTCAACCTGCTCTCTCATGTCCACGTGGTGAGTTACCTGGTCATAAAAGGAGATGAGGTTGGTAAGGCAGGACCTGTCCATGATGAAGCCATGCTGACTGTCATTCAGAATCTTACCTTCTTCAGGCTCATCACAGATAGACTCCTTGATGAATTTTTGTAGGATTTTCCCTAGGATGGAAGTTAGGCTGATTGGCCTATAGTTACTAGGCCTGTGCAAAGTGGCTAGTATTCACTTCAGATTTGGCCAATTCGGGGGACAGTGATTCGAATCAGTGTTTTAAATCACTGTCCCGAATTGATTCGGCTGAATCCGATTCAGAGATTTGGCTGCTGCCAAATCAGCCAAATCTCTGAATCACACAGGCCCATCCCCCACCATCTCTCCGAGCCCTGCCTGGCCCCAGCTCTCAGCTCTTTAAAAAAAAATCCCACTCAGCAGCTGCTGCCGGGCGGGGGGGAAGCAATCCCTGATTCCCCCCACTGCACCACGCCACATGGGGGAGCTCTGCTACAAGCCCCCTGAGTCCCCCCCAACTCTCCCAGACCAGCCCCCCCTTGGCTGCCCTACCTGCCCCAGCTCCCAGCCCTTATATAAAAAGGCCCAACTTACCAGCTCCTGCCTATGGGGGCATAAAAGTGCTCTGCCACAAGCCCCCAGAAGCCCTGAGGCTGCTGCAGGAGCTGGTGAGTTTGTAGTTTTTTGTTTGTTTTTTTTAAAGGGCTGGGCCTGGGCATGGCACCCATGGGGGTGGGGCTGGGAGAGTGGGCAGGGGTCGAGGGGTTGTGGCAGAGCCCCCCGTGCAGCGTGGTGCAGCAGGGATTGCCCCTCTGCCTGGCAGCAGCCGGTGAGTGGGGGCTTTTTTTTTTTTAA
>NW_017728947.1:99812444-99815965 GCF_001723895.1 Crocodylus porosus
GTGCTCTTCGAAAGCAAGGGTGCAAGGTGGAAACTCTTAGAGTGCGAGTGTTTTCCACAATAAGCATTGACCAAGGCTGAGACTAAACAAATGCTCTTGAACCTCATGCCTCAATGCAGAAATCCCCTTGTGTGAACTGAGAGTATGAATTGAGAAATATGAGCCACTGACCAGGTCTGAGACGAAGGTTGGGTTCAGCCACCCCAGGGCTGGCCAGAAGGGCAGTTTTGAATGGAAGGGGGCCCAACTAGAACCTCGTGACCCAGTGGACACGCTTACCCTTTCCCCACCCTCATAATGAGCCATGTCTAACTATGAGTAACTGCATTGTGTGCTGTTATTGCAGTGGAGTCTTGTCTTTGGACATTAGCCACAGCATCTCTGTGCCACTAGCAAATCTCACAACCGACCAGACACCCTGAATAAGCCATTCCTGTATGAAAGACCTGTGTGAATTGAGTTTAAAGATATGGGGAGCGGAGAGTCTAAAAGATGTACCGGCTCTGCCAAAAGGGACTCCAGCATTGTACATGTACACGCACTATGGCCATAAAAGTTGTAAGTTTCTAGACAAATGGAACTGGTATACCAGAGATGATTTTAACCAGCAGTTTCCCCTGGAGGGAACATTTGATGCAAGTGAAATTGTTCATCTCTGCAGAGACCTTGAGTTAAGAGGTAGTAATATACCACAGACTCAGTGGGACACATTTTTTGATTAGTATAAAGAAGCTTCCAAAAGATGTAAAAAAAAATAAATAAATAAATTAAAAAATCAAGTTTGGAGTCTTAAAGACTCCTAAGAGAAACTGAAATCTCAGATAAAAGAATTAAAACAGAAGGTGCACCAAAAAGGGGCCCCCCTTCAACAGTACCATCCGCACCAAAACAACTTTATCCACAAGTAACTAAGAATGAATCTGTAGAAGATATAATTGATTTTCTTAATGTGCCACCCCCATATCAGTCCTAGGCACAATCTGAACCTAAAAAAAAAAAAAAAGAAGTCCAAAGTAACCAAATAGACACTTCCAGCAAGATTAACCCACCTCACCAGGAATCTATCACTCAACAACCGTCACCTGCCCCCGGGGCATGCCCATGTCCACCGAAGACATGGCGTCTGTCTCCTGAAAACTCAACCCCCTCATCTTGTTTAAGGTCTGGTACCCAGTATGGTCCAGCCCCTTCTTTAAAAAGGCTCAGCTTATGCCTTTACGCCAAGTTCCAGGGCAAGGTCCAAATGGGGAAACTACAATAACAGTCCCTGTCCCCTGGACCCCAGGAGATCTCAACCTTGTTAAACAATTTCCCAACATCAGGGAGGAACCCTAGAAATTTAAAGATGAATTGGAAACTGTAATCCATTGTTATGATCCAACATAGGCAGATTTGAACCAATTAATGAGAACTGTTCTGCCCTCTGAAGTCTGCAACTGCCTCATCGCACAGGCTACTTCGCCTACTCAAGACCCCGGAATTGAGGCTGTGCTTAAAATTTGCCCCAGGAAAACTGACTGGGCCAAAATACATAACTGTAACCAAAATAAAGGAGAATCCCCAGCAGACTACATGGACCGCTTGAAACTAGTATTTGAAAGACATTCTGGTATTGAAAATGCAGCTGGAACTGCCCCAGAAGCAGTTGCTTCCACTTTTGTCCATGGACTTCTTTCTAAAGTCCAGGAACAGTTGTGCACAATTGCTGTAGGTTGGCAGACTAAGCCACTTGCAGAACTAGTCAAGATCATGTACAACCTGCCAGGAAAAGAAAAAAGAATCCACAGAAACTAAGTTAATGTCATTGCAATTACAGACTTTAGGCAGGGGCAGAAGCCGAGGTTTCCATCAAGGACAGTTCAGAGGCAGGGGACGTGGTCGTGGGATGGGACAAGGAGGATTTCAGTCCCAAAATAATGGCAGTTGTCATTATTGTGCCCAACCAGGACAGAAGGCTCAATGTCCTCACCGGCCTGGCCAGCTGGAGATGACGTTTAACCTGCCACCACCTCCTCTTACTCAATTCTCCGTCCCAAATCAGGGAGCCTCCTGTTAGGCCAGCCTGAGAAATAGTAACATCATCACAGCCTGCTTCTCCCACTTAATCAAGATGATCCCTTCGTTTCCTGCATGATAAATGGCATCTCTACAAAATGTTTAGTAGACACCGGTGCAAGCGGCTCTACTCTTCAAGCTAAAGAATTTTCCACAACTCCCCTCTCCTCTGCTGTTGTAAACACTGTGGGAATTTCAAATCAAATCATTCCTCATCCTGTTTCCCAACCATTACATGTCTCTCTTGGTCCTGTTTCTGATCAACATGCCTTTCTCCTTAGTCCTTGTTCTCCTGTTAATTTGTTAGGCAGAGATTTGCTTTGCAAACTCAGCTGTACTATCTATTGCTCTCCTAATGGTGTTTATTTAGATGTCCCCTGTGATAACAAGATAGCAGTACTTGCCACTTGCCAGTTCATCTCCTGAGCCTGAGTTCCCTGATCTTTCTGCATTGCAAGAAGAAATCATAAAAGCTGTCCCTCCGTTTCTCTGGTCCCAGCATGCTAATGAAGTAGAACAAATCCATACTGCCCAGCCTGTAAAAATTAGATTAAACCCAGCTAAGTCTTTACCCAAAGTTGCTCAATACCCTTTCCGTCCAGAAGCTGAAGAAGGGATCCGCCCTGTTATAACTGCCCTTTTAAAGCAAGGTATCATTGTCCCGACTCAGAGACCTTGTAATACGCCTATTCTTCCTGTAAAAGAACAAAAAAACAAAAACCCAGATCTAGTATTCTATGTGGCTGGGTCATGTCAAAAAAAACTCAAAAGGTTCCCTTGTTGCAGGATATGCAGTATGTTCCCAATATAATGTTATAGAAGCCATCACTTACCTAATGTGTATTCAGCTCAAGTTGCCAAGCTTGTGGCCCTCACCAGGGTTTGCACCCTAGCCTCTGGTGCCTCTGTTAATATTTATACTGTTTCTCACTATGCTTTTGGTATTGTACACGATAATGGTCAACTCTGGAAACAAAGAGGCTTCCTCTCTTCAGGAGGTGCCAAGATTAGTAATGCTCCATACGTAAATGACTTGTTGAATGCTTTACAATTACCTTCTGCTATTGCTATTATTAAATGCCAAGCAAAACAGAAACCTTATGATGATGTTACACGTGGGAATGCTCTGGCAGATTCTGCTGCCAAAGCTGCGGCTATTTCCACTCCTCAGGCTACGCCCGTGTTTTTGTCTATTCCAGCTGACCAGTCTCCATTGGCAAGTCTTCACAACTTTGCCCTCCTCCAAGATCAGGCTCCAGAACCAGAGGAACATACATGGAGACTGGCTGGGTGTTTGTTACACCCTAACCATTTGTGGCGCTCCACGGACGGCCGCCTAGTTGCCCCAATGGTCCTTCTTCCTCATCTTGCTCGCATCCACCATGGCATGGCACATGTGAGCAAAGAGGGGATGATAGAAGCTGTTAAGCTTGATTGGTTTGCTCCAACTTTTCCATCTGTGGCTC
>NW_017728947.1:99816625-99819505 GCF_001723895.1 Crocodylus porosus
GGAGGAATACCCATGATACTGGTACCCTTGAATGCAACTCAGATGTTAGCCCCTTACTATTCAAATTTTCATGGGAACGAAACCTGGCAGAATGTAAGTTGCAACCGGCCTGACTGTGTGCGATTAGCATATGCCACCCCTGGGAAGTTCTGTTGGACCTGGAATGGATCTCGTGTTGCAGTAGGAGTCAGTAAGTGTGAGGTAGAATTTAAGATAAATGGTGCTTGGTTTTCTAATGATTCCTGGATATCTAACTACTCCCCTGCAGGTCAATTTTCAGGCTGTTATTCACAATGGATGATGTCCCCACGCTGTAATACAGGTGGATATACTGCATTAGCTGGTCACTATTTTGTGTGTGGAGATAAAGCCTATAAAAATTTTCCCTCCAGTTGGAGAGGAACGTGCTATGTCGCCGCAGCATATCCTGCCTTTACTATGAGATCTCGCTTACCTAAAGGAAGAATTCGCAATGTTCGTGGAATTACAGAAAATCAAAGATTTTAGGGCATAATGCTCCCCAGCTACGGAACAGTCTTAGCTATGTCCGAGATAAAAAAAGTTGCAGCATCTCTGGAAAAGATTGCTAATGCTACTGTTGATAGTTTTGATAAAATAAATACAGAAATGAAGGAAATAAGGCAAATGACATTGCAAAACCAACTTGCGTTAGATTATATACTAGCCAGCAAAGGAGGAGTCTGTGCTTTAATAGGTAAAGAATGCTTTACTTATATTCCCAAAAATTCAAAAGAAATCCAGGTTTTAAGTAAACATATTCGGAAAGAAGCAGCTAAATTGCATGAGTCAGATAGTTGGAATTTGAATTCTTGATTTAGCTCTATTCAGATTGATTCGGACCTTTAACTGGTCCCCTGATTTGATTTGGATTGGTTGATTTGGCCACCAAATTGAGCCAAATCTCCTCCAAATCAAATCAGCACCTGAAGCTTCACACAATCCTAACAGTTACCTGGGTCCGCCCTCCTGCCCTTCTTGTGGATGGGCACAACATTAGCCCTCTTCCAGTCCTCAGGGACTTCTCCAAAGTGCCACAAGTTGTGGAAGAGTTTTGCCGGAGGTTCCACAATGACTTTGGTCATTTCCTTCAGCATTCTTGAATGAAGACTATCCTGTCCTGCTGACTTGTATACAGTACATCTAATTTTTTTAATTGGTTTAATTGTATTTTGAAAGAGAGACTGCCTAAGGATCCTAGAGCAAGCCTTGGTCTGTCCCCATGCAAGTGGGTCCTTCTCAGACTCCGCTGATCCCTATCTAGTACTGATATTAGGTGGGTATATCTCGCTGGTCCATGCCCTCAAGGCACTCATTACCTAATGAGCTATTCATAGACTCAAACCTCCCCTACAGCTATGCCCATGCCTCACAGGTGTTTCTAATCAATCATTTCAGTAGGCTTTTGGCCTGAGTCCAGTGTCATGTCTCTTCATACCTTTAGGTCTTCTTGTCCTGCCCTTCTTGGGCACTGGGCCCCTGATCTGTCTCTTGCCTTCTTGGACATTGAGTCCCTGACCCTATCACTGTCTCTCTCAGGTGCTTGGCCTTTGGCCCCAGTTCTGCCACTCTAAGGCACCCTGTGCCTGTCTCTTTCCCTCCATCTCTGGTCTCTCGGCCCCAGTTCTCACCCTCTTGGACTACACTGCAGCTTATTTCTTGCACCTTAGCAGGCTCAAGCCTCTAAATGCCTCTCTGCCTCTACTGGGATCTTCTCTTACCCCTGATAGTCCCAACCCAAACTGTTGGTTAACATTTAAACAAAAGGCATAAGCCCTTTGGCTATAACTAAACTCTTAGCTTACTGGCTGTATACCAAAACCCCTACTCATCCCCTGCCAGAACCTCAGCTCCTTTCTCGTTATTCTCAGGTATAGCCAAATCTCAGTCACAGCCATCTCTCTGGACAGCTCTTCCCCTTTCAGGCTCCAGGGCTAAACTGACCATCCTGAATCAGGCTCTTGGCTTATGTGCTGCATAGACCCTGCCCTCCCCAGCTACCTACAGGTATTTTCTACTTAGGCTTGTTGGCTTATTTCTAGGGTTCCAGAGCAGTTTACTGCTTCTGCCAAACTGCTATAGCAGTGTCCTGCTTCCTATGCAGGGATCTACGCTGTTACACTATTGCAGAGCAGCCAGCCCTGCAATAGGCACTCATAGCCTATAAATCCCAGGGGAGCTGCTCATAATGAACAGCCATCCTCACCTGAGGCTCCTCTGTTGCTGTTTCTCCCTCAAAGTACCAGAAGTCCTAGGGTCCTTGTTACACTACTCCACTCAGGGCTTAAAACCATCTGCCTAGAAGTGGCAACAGCACTTCTAGTCAGGCAGCACTGAGGGAGTCACTTGACTTCATGGCTCATTATTATGTACCTGATCCCTTCTAAACTCTTCATTCCACAGCCCTCTCTTTTATAATGGTCTTGGTGTTCTACCAACCAAGTTATCCTTTGTTCTGCAATTCTGCTGTCTGTTAGCAGCTCCTAGTAATCCTATTTCAGTCCTGCAGATTGTTTCAAACTCATTGCAGTGAACTTGTATTTGTTTTTTGCTTCAGTCTTAAGCTGAATAATCTGGCCCTAGTGTATAGCTTCTAGTTAACTGGAGAAAAATGTGTTATTTTTACATGCGATGATGCACCTCATCATCTGCACCCTGCCCCACCCTTTCAAAATGCTAGCTCTAACCATGCATGCATTTCATGATGGTGGCAGTCAGCAATGGGTCTGGCCTAAACTGTCAGGGTCACCACAGTCTGGTCAAGCTTATCTGATATGTGGGGAGCCGGAGGAAAAGCAAGGGCAATGTTGGACCCCTGCTAAACCAGATGGGGCAACTGACAACTGACGCCCAGGAAAAAGC
>NW_017728947.1:99819516-99835165 GCF_001723895.1 Crocodylus porosus
ACTTCCTGCCCTTTGGGCAGGGGGCTGGACTCGATGATCTCCCGAGGTCCCTTCCAGCCCTGATGTCTATGAAATCTATGAAATCTGGTCAGATAGATGGCCAAGCTGTGCACTTTGTTCCTTCACACCAGAAGGATAAACACCAATTTCAGTTCAGATCAAACTGAACAGTTGGTAACTTAACACCATCTGAGTTGCTCTGTGGAAATGAAACCTTTTCGGAGAAGTGGACCAGATGGGAAAAAATAGACAGATGGAATAATATCCTATGCTTTACTAATGCTCCTAGCAGCATCAGAGGGACAAATGACTCACACAGGGTAGGATTTTCCATGGACTAGTCACAATAAATATCTCAGTTCAAAAAAGGCAAGGCAGGAAACACATTGAGAACATGAGCTGGGGGTCATGAAGTGTTGCTGATGAGCAACAAATTTTCATAGGTAATATTTGCTTAAGGATCATATATTTATATAGGATTTTTCATCAAATATAATCCAATCCAAAGTACTTTCAAACATAATCACCTAGATGTTGCTATCATGACAACCATCACTGAAATTCAGCCAGATATGGCTGCAGTTGGCCAGGATGCAACAGCACTGTGCATCACATTAGGACAGGAAGTAAACAATACCTTTGTTAATTTGTGGGGATGGCAGACAGGTAAGCACATTCTCCCGGAGTTTGGAACCTGACCAAAACCTTAGATTGAACAAGACAGTCTGTACTACGTATTATTCAAAAGAGTTTTGAGCCTACTCAACACTTAAGTTTTGAGGGCCTATTTCTGGCAGTTAGCACTGTGAAAAATCACATCTCTAACCAACAGCTAAACTGGCAAGAAACTAAATGTGAATGCAGTTATGCCAGTAAAACTGCAGTTTTGTCAGTATAACTTATTTCAATCAGGGAACTAGAAAATATAAAATGAGCAAAAGAATTATTTTGCCAGTATAAGCTACATCTCCCCTGGGAGGACTTGAGGACATACTAGAGCTTTACAGCTTTCATAGATTCTATGATCCAGTCCAATGGTTTTTCACCTTGTTCAACTCAAGGCACCCCTCATTAGACTCCAGTCTCCCTTTAGGAAATGCCAGCTCTTAGTTTTTACTTGTTGCTTGATGAAAGATAAATACTAGAGCAATTCTCCCATTGCAAAGACCTTTAACATGTGAATCATGTGTAGGTTTGCACACCTATCTGTGCTAATGCTAGGTGTGCATCACACTGTGGCACTCTCAAAAGGATCTCACGGCACCCTGGCTGAGAATCACTCATCTAGTCAGTCCTCCTGCATATCAGTCCTTTACACTTCACCCTCTGCTCAGCCCAGTCACTTGTTATTTCAGCATCTCTTAGTTCAAGTCCAAACTTCAAGGCCTATTTGTGGCCCAATAAGGATTTAGAGCCAAACACTGGCCCTTGTTCTCTCCTCTGGCTTAGAGCTCAGAAATCAGCATGGCCTGCTCTGTGATTATCATTCTGCTCCTGCCCCTTTCAGACCACTCCTTTGTAGTGCACAAACACCGTGTACTGAAATAGTCTCAGCTGTTAACTGCCAATTATACATCACTGTGCAATATGCCATGATTTCCAGGTCCACCTCAGTAAGAATTTGTAAGGCCTTTGGTGTATCCAGCCCTCTTATTAACCAGGAGTTACGGCCATCACACTGCAACGTGGAACTTAGGCTGAGCAGGCTTGTTAAAACTACACTGCCTTCTTCTAGGGAACTGGAGGAAAATCTCACTGTAAATGCACCATAAGACACTGACTAAAACAAAATTATTTCCCAAAGCACTTCACACTGGCTCTCCATATGTTTCCAGGCAAATCACCTGTAGTGGTGGTTTTGGAACATACTGCCACCTGCAGCGTTACCATGAGAGCAGAAATAGCATATGGACCAGTTTGCTCTCAACTTGTACACACCATGCAGGGAACAGGATGCAAGCAATTGCCAAGTAGGTGCTGTGCTTGGAAAATCTTCCTTATGCCCGTATGCTGCATAGTATAAAAACATTTATATTTCATGTAGCTGTAGCTCCAGCACTCCCAGCGTGATCCTCAGTCCAAACCTCTCAGTGACAGCATGGGGAGCGAGATCAGGTTATTACTCATGATACAAGACACGGGGAACTTGATCTCTTTCTTCCTTTATATATGCAAGAGGAAAAACTGATCTCAGTTATGGAGTGGCCACTAGGGCTGTGCAAAGCTTCAGTAGCCAATTCAATTCAAAGGAGATTCTGCCCGATTCAGGAACTGAATCTCTGAATCCAAATTGAATTGAGAGACCAAGTAAAAGCTCTGAATTGATTCAAAGCATCCGAATTGATTCAGAAAAACTTCAGAAAAGTTTTGGCTGATTCGGAAATTCAGCCATAGATTAAACAGGCAGCTGACAGCTGCCTCCAGCTGGAAAGTCTGTTGGGGTTGCAGGAGGGAGAAGGGAAGGGAAGGGATTGGGAGAGGGAGGGATTGGGGCTGGGGCTGGTGGAGGAGGAGGGCACATTACTCACTCAGCCCCAGCAGCCCCAGCTCCCAGACAGCGCACGGTGCACTGCGGCACCACGCAGCACCCATGCCATAAGACAGCTGCTGTGCGGGTGCCAGGCAGGCAAGAGGTGATCTCCACTGTCCCCCACTGCCTTCATTGCATGGTGGGGGGGGGTCTCTGCCACGAGTGCCCAGAGGACCCAATTGCTGCTGCCAGAGCTGGCGAGTGTGGGGCTTTTTTTTTTTTTTTTTTTTAAACACGCCAGGAGGCTGGGGCCAGGCGAGGGATAAGGCTGGGCAGGACAGTCATGGGGGCTTCTCCCACAGCTCCCACCACCCAGGGAAAGGCAGGCACAGTCAGATGAGCTACCCAGCTGTACCTGCCTCTCCCCAACTGATGTGAATCACTGAATCTGTCTGAATCAGCGCTGAATCTTCCAAAGCTGATTTGGCCAACTCAATTCAGGACAGTGATCCAAATCTCTGAATCGAATCACTGTCCTCTGAATCGGCTGAATCCAAATCGAATACTTCCCTGTTCGTACAGGCCTAGTGGCCACTTAGTTGGAATCAGTAGGATTTCTGGTGTGTGACAGAGCAGACCTTTTGCCTAGGTCCTGTACAACTGGAGCACACCGAATTTTCACAATTGTGTATGTAATAATAGGTCTGCTAGAAGAAATGTGAGGTGTTGGGTTCAGCCTTCAGTTTACCTTAACAACTGCAGTGTCTGTGATCAGTTTTTTCCTGGGAGTAATGGCTTCTTTCAGTGCTTCTCTTACTTCCTCCTGCATAAAAGAAAATATTGAAAGCATTTAAAATCAGAAGTAATTTGTGTGTCAGGTTTCCACCACTCTCACCACCCCACTGGATTGGAAGACCTTTGGTCTCTAACTGTTCCTTGTCTAGTCCTTTTTAACGTAAAGCTGCACAACATACAACTATCATAAGAACATTATTCTGTTTGATCTCCCTCTCTCTCTCTCTCTGTGTGCACGTGTGTATGTATAGACACACACACACACACATACATATACCATGTGTTTGGAGTCTACAGTCTATGGGCTTGTCCTCACTGCACTGGTAACTTGAGTTTTCTACACTTGAGTTAACCTCTCTCAGCTTAACTTAGCTAAAGGCAGTGATTACCCCCCCACAAAAACACTGAAGCTGCACAGAAATTTTGTATCAGGAGCACAGCTAGTTGTGCCCCTGCTGCTTCAACAGCAGCAGTACTTAGGCTGCAATTGCTACCAGCCCTACAAATGGGCCAGCCATAGCAAGTCAGAGGAGAGACAGACAGACAGGTTAGAAACAACACCTCAAACTACCATTACAGTGAAGACATGCCTGTGCATGATGAGGAGATGGCTAGAGACTGGAAAGAGCAGGTCATGTGCTCCATCAGAGGCAAGGTCAGCTATTAAATGGCAATCCCCAACACCAGAGGAAGGGAGTTGATTTCCCATTTTTAAGTTTTAAAACTACTTCTTTCAAAGTTTCTGATGGTTTTCCCCAGCTCCATGTCCTCACCACTGCATGCAACTTTGGAATGAATTCCTGACACTGGAGCCACAGGAACACCAGTACCTGCATATGCCTCCACTACAGAAGGCAACTGTGACAAGGGCGAACTCTCAGGTCTGGTCACAGTACCAGCCCACCACCTGTCTTTGGGAAGGCCACCCACCTTACTTGTCTGCCATGCCTTGTTGTAAATTAGTTAAGATGTTAATTAGGTGGGAGGCTGCCCTTCAAGCACCCTGCTGTTCATGGGCAGGGTACCCCCTTTATCATGTTCCATGCCTTGCAGATGACATTCGCGAGTTGTGCTATGCTCCAGCCTGAGGCTGGGCCCAGCTTGGCACAGCGTTAAGCCTTTCTCACGCTGCCTTGTTCAGGGCCTCACACATACTGCCCCCCTCTCACTGGGGCCTCTACCACTCTGCCTGCTCTCACCAGGCCTCTCACACTCTTGTTCTTTACTGGGCCACATTCACTCCACCCTGCACCTTTGAGTGACCACATAGGCCATTAGGCTTGTCTTGGCACTGCCTGGCCATCCCTGATGTAGCCTTTTGGGCCTGTCCTGCAACCTTCATCTACACGATGGCTGGGCAATTTGCCAAACACTGGGCTGACTGCTCCTAGCCCTGCACTGGGTAACTCAATTCACCGGTTCACTTATTGGGACCCATTACTCACCCCACTTACTCACAGCTCTTTCTATGATGCCTACTTGGCGTCAGGCCCACATCAGGCCTCAGGCATCTGAAGACTTACCTGGACCTCCACTTTCACCCCTCTCTGGGCCTTAATTCTACTCTTGCCCCTCTCTCAGGCTCCAGGGTCTTACACCGCAATGGGCTCAGGTGCCATTCACACAGGCATGCCTGGCCCCACTACTCTCTAGGGTCTTGCACCCCTGTGGGCTCAGGTGCCACTCACACAGGCGTGCCTAACCCCACTACTCTCCAGTCTTAAGAACCCACCTATTGGCAGGGGCTGAGGTTTTCAGGCACCCCTACTCACCTCTCACCAGGGCGATAACTAGACTCGCCTTTTAGGGGGACTGTCCCACCACAGACAGTCCCACCAAGCCACCCATCCCCAGCAGGGCGCAGTTTACAGTCATGCCCAGGGCCAGGAACTTCCAGCCATCCCCATAGCTCCTGCCATTACCCCCAAGATGTTCCTTGAGTAGCAGGGCAGCCAGGTGGTGTTGCTCCTTCAGCTGCTGGCAGCAGACTGCTGCATCAGCCCTGAGAGCCAAGATCTTCAAATGGCCACCTCATCAGGGCTAGCCTGCACCTGCCTGCTCTCTTCCTTAAAGTGGCAGACATCAAAGGTGCTCGGCCATGCACTCTGCTGGTGCTCCACCACCCACCTTCCCCCTTAAAAATGACTCCTCACGGGTGTCTCCAGGCCTCCCTCCATGCAGGCACTTCTCGAGCCTGCTGCAGCCCCCACTAAATAGTGAGCACCCCAGTCGTGCTCCGCCACAGCAACAAACACATTCAAGCTAGTGATACCAGTGCTCATCCTAGGGAGATGAGATGGAAGACCAGAGCTTTTCTGAATGCAGCAAACTATGTTCAGGATTCAACCAATGAATGTCTATTTGAATTAAGTGTACCTCTCACTATTAGTAAATGTTCAAGCAAGCAGTTTTAAATGTGCAGAAATAAAGGACAATCCTCATCACAGCAGATGAGGGTGTTCAGGAGAATATTCTTTATTCATTAAGACTATTCTTCTATTTGGGCCATTCTAGTTGTCCACTTCAGGAGCGAACAGAGTGCCATGTGACTTACAAGCCCAGTCAGACACCATGAGAAAGCTATCTTCAAAGAAGAATTCATAAGCTTGTTCATGTATCTTGACATACAGTCATTTTACAAAAGAAAAATAGGCTAATTTCACAATGACTATTATATGTGATGGTTTGGTAGTGACTCACACATGCACAGATGGTTACTGAGCCTGGTGAAATTCTAGCCACTACTTCTGAAATAGAGACAGAAAAGAGAACCTGAAGACATGTGTTTTTCCGTGTGGTCCAGACTTGCAAAAGCAAACAAGCATGTGCTTACCTTTAAGTACTGAAATCAATAAGACTCAACCCCAAGTTTAAGTACTTTCCACAGCTGGAGCCTACACAAGTATGGATCTGACTACCTTTTTCTTTCTGAATTCCTGAGGGACATATGAGAATCTACAAAGCTCCTCATTTTGTGGTTCATCTTATTGTACGTAATGGATTTTCCCTATCCCACTAAGGACAAGTTGTAAGCGGGTGTGGTTTGAGAGCAGCTGAGAAATAGGAATAGAAAGTGAAAGCTTTTCCAAAGTCAGGGAAATGCCAATGCTGCTGCTTTGGGGGTTTAGCTGCATTAAAAAGAGATGCTGGATTTGGAGACATTGGTCTCACCACTGCCAGTGGAAAACCCCTCATGCTGAAGCTTCAGTCAAACAATTCTAATTCATTTGTAAGCTACACATAAACAAAGCATCCTTCCAAGGGCTTTCTACCAGCTTTGGAAACTAAGGTCATTTATATATCCCAAGGCCTTCAGCCACACTGAACCCTTATGTAGAAACTATGCAAAGGGATGGGCAGCTGCTGTACCGGGGGTGCCTGTGCCAGCCCCTCTGGATTAGTGTGGAAGGAAAACTGCTTTGGGAGCAGGCTGGATGTGAATTGTGCGAGGATCCACAAACCCACTGCTACTAAGATCCAGTGGCTTCAGTAGTCTGAATGACACGTTGAAAGGGATGGCAGCCACTACGCTAGACTATAGTCCAATTAATATCCTCATACAATTCCCAGAATTTCGGCAGTGCATTTCATCTCCCCATTATCTCTGTACCATCAGTCCTCTGGTATTATGTCGGTGAAATGTATTTCCCCAGAGCATAGCTCATGCAGCACTAGGATGATGTGAGGCAGTGTAAGCTTTCTAGCATTTCCCTGCCGACACGTCAGAAGAACATGGCCTCACCCAGTAAATGGAAACAAATTATTCATTGTCCACGGGCCTTCAGTTCCTGGCTTGTTTACAGAAACAGCCAATGCAATAATTATATGGGGTTAGGTTACCTGTAACCTGGGCATATGTGCGCCAGGAACCACACTGAGGGCTCCAGCACCACTCACATCATTCTCTGGGTTGAACTTTGTCATTACGCTCCTAAAGAAATAGGCTGCAGAGTAGAGTCAATTCAGAGCCAAGCTGGGCAGGACTCTCTGACCTGTTTTATGCACAGGTCATACCAAAAAACCCAGCATATAGTTAAGGAAGGTGGGTCTGGGGTAACAATGAAATTTGTTAAAACTGTACGTTCTTACCTTTGCAGCTGCAAGTAGTTTTTCCTCCAGATCTGAAAAAATCCGCACAAGACACAGGGCTTCCACGGAGACCTTCTGCTCCACAGTCCAACTGGGTTGCAGAAGCTTCTCACTGCAATTGCACACACAAAAAACAGAGCTCAATTAGTATGGCCATTTCCAGCAGCTATGTGCCCTGTACCATGACAGTTTGGACCTATCTGCCTTATGTAGCTTGACTCGGGTCAATTTTGGGGCATGCTGAGCAAAACTGGCTAACTGTGGGCACAGAACACCCCAAGTCTCTCAGCCAGGAAGCAGCTTGTACAAGAATAATGATTGTTAGCACCCTCCTAAGCCTACCACCTTTCTTTGCCCCTTGTTCCCTATTTCCTAATTACCACCTCCCTTTTCTGATACCCTCGTGCCTGTCCTCAATTCTTTCTGCAGCACTCCCCTACTTCAATGGGTTGTTGTGAGAAGAAGCACGTTAATTAGTGAGGCATGATGATACTCTGGTAATGGGGATAACTAAAGCAGCACCTTCTGCCTACGCTAAGCCAGAAGCAGACAGAGCAGCCAGCAAGAAAACCAAAGGGACAGAAAGAAAAGCACTAATGGCAAAACCCAAAGTGAAAGCCAACCTGAAATGTTTTTGGGCAGAGTGGGTTTTTTGGGGAAATGACCTGCAATTGTGAGCAAAGAAATGTGTGTGTCCAAGGACACAGGACCTCATGTCCATTTTCTGTAAATAAACAGGACTTCAATAAAACAGTACCTAATACCATTCATTTCTTCTTCTGATGAAGAACAATCTGTAAAGCCCTCAATGTTATCTAACCACTTAGAGAGATTAAAATAAACATTGAACAAAGCTAATTTGGGGGGAGTAGCTGATTTTCTTTTCATGGTCCCAGTATTGCCAGGTTGAAGCTAAATAGAGACTATGTTTAGAAATGAGGGGAAAAAAAGACTGAAAGGTCTGAAAACAAAGAGGAGATGTTTGGATTAGAACATACCTTTTGCACATCTTAAGGCCCCATTCATAAACTAAAAGACATCTGCTAAAGTTAAAGTCACAGTCTGTAAGGGTGGTAAGGTGAGAAGATAAGCAGACATTACAGCATTTCCTGTAGCTGGTGAGCAATCCTGCTTCTTTGAAGAAAGCTCTTCTGCATTCCAAGGTGGGAAGAACTGTGGTTTCCAGTCGCTTCAGATGTTTTCTTAGTGCCATGTCATCTGTGCTAATGGCAGATTCAGCAGAGGGGAACTGTGCTGCCATGCAGTCTATTAACAGATTCTCCAGATCCTTATTCCAGTACTTTGGTCTCCAGGTTGAAGTGTCTTCCATTTCATTGTTACTATCAAACTCTTCTTTTTTTTTCTGTTTCTGCCACTCCAGTGAGGCAGCTACTGATTTCAGGGGCTCTAGTAACACACCATCACCACTCTGAACTGCTCTTTTCACAACTTCCCACATTCTCTCTTCTAGTTTGTTGTAAAGTGCATCAATCTTAGCTTTATCCACAGGTGTAGATTGTTCCAGATCAAAAATATGATTACAAGCATCAAAAAAATTCTTTTGATCTATGACTTGACAAATGGCTTCATCTGCAATAGAGAGACAATATAACCAGAAGTTTATTGACTTACCAAAAGACTTTTCTATGGTATTTCTCACTGTCACGGTACTCAGGATAACTGCACCTCTGATCAGTTCTGTTCTCCTCAAGGGCACCTCACTCCAGTTGTCACTTCTCTCAGGAAAGGCACCTACATCCTTCTGCTTCCAAACTGGAGGCTTGGGTTACAGGCAAGCTTCTAACAATTCACTGCCATTCTCCCCACAGGTCTGACATTAGTGCAGCACCTGCAATCCTGTTCTCTCAGGGGCCATGGCAGGGTTAATCAGTGACCAGCTAGCTCTCATAAAGCAAATAACTGGTTATTAAACTAAGAGCTTTACAGGGAAAACCTATCATAAAAGGAGTAAGATATGCATGTCTAGCTCAGCAGACAGTCACACAGCTCCCACGTGGAGACCTTAGAGAGCTAATGTCCTACAGAATCTCTTGCAGGACCCGTCTTTACTGGACACAGTCTCATAGGACTTCTTGGCAGAGTATCAGTGGCATCTTTCCCCAGGTCAGAGCAGTCACTTCAGAGAGTTTTATGCATTTTGTCTGCCAAGCATCTTGGACCAGGAAAAATAATGCATGCTACTATCTAGCTTAGACACCTGCATCATCTGATCATGAGGGCACTGTGTTAATTATCTCCCCCAAGCCCCTCCAGTAACTTATAATTCCTGCAGGAAGCAGGGCTTCTTAGCCCACTCACTGGGCTAAGAATGCAATCACTAGTCAACCCATTAAAATACACATAACATGCATAAAGTTAATAGTTTTGAAATGCATGTTTCCAAAGCATCAGCTCTGTCCCACCAAGCACCACTCGAATATTAAGAACGTATCCTACAGCACCCATGTGAGGTATGGAAGTGATTTCATTCCCATCTTACAGATAAGGAAATGTGAAGCACAGGACTATTAAATAACTTTCCCCAGATCAGAGCTAGGAAGGAAATGTAAATCTCTTAATCGTTCATGCAGCACCCAGAACCCAACTAGATCAAACCAGGCAGTCCAGGCATGATGGGCAACACCCTGGAAACAATTTAGAATACAAATGGGGAAAGTAAGGGAATTATGTGCATTTTTTTTTATAAATACCATATGTACCTTAGTTTAACTATGTGTTGTTATCCAGCCTAGGCAGAAATAAATCAAAGGAGGTAGGACAGGGTAAAAAGACACAAAATGATAGAGGAACAGGTGGAAAATCCTAAGGATCTTTGAAGAGTCAGCAAAAAAGCTCTGGATTGGGAAATCCTTCTTTCCTGGTTCCAGCTAGTTTAGCAAGATGTACTTTTACCAGATCTCAACCTTAAGATTATAGGGAATGCTGACATCTCCAGGTGTCACAAAGAAGAAATGTGGTCAGGTGGGTGATGACAGACATGCAGAGCACATTGCATTCAGCCACTTGCAACCAGAAATGGGGTAACTGGGTTGTGGGGAAGGGAAGGTAAAAAATATGCCTTGCTCCTCATGCTTCCTACCTTTGGATGGATGAATAATGCTTTGCTTTGAAGAAGCTGCTTTCTGTCTTTGTAAATGTATGTTGACACAGCCACAGACTCCACAAGGAAAATAGCTCTCCGGTGCCAAACTTAGCTGGGTATGTTGCATTAACCCAGCTGGTAAAAAGATCACTAGCACTCAGAGATCCAGGTTATGAATGGTGGGCCCACCTGGCTTCTCCTGTGGGAGGAGTAATGGCAACCAGGCTGCCCACTTTAGGGGAGCATCTGAGATGAATTTAATGTGGTTTGCTTTGTGAGTCACTTATGGTACCTGATAGCATGGTTTCCCAGCCTGGACAGATGATTAAGGCACATCGGCCTCCTCAGCCATTGGCACAAGAGGAAGCACTCTGGCCAGCATTCACATGTGGCCCCCTTAATCCCTTTTAACTAAATGACCCGGTACATGCTCACATGTGGTTTAATCTTCAGCATGAATCTAAAGCAAGGCTTAAATTCTCCGGAATTACGGCAAAACACCTTAACCTGGTGACCACTTTGACAACATCTTTAGTGGGTAAAAACATTTACCAATAGAATTCGGAGGCTGGATGACATTGTCCTTTAAGGGATTTAAAATGGTGATTTACATTGATCTCCAGACCCAGGTTCCTAAGGAATATGACCATTTCACTTGTGGGCTATACCAGTCAATAAAGGTTAGTTCCCAAGGTGTCAACCTTTAAACATCCAACCAATTCTCAACCAGCATGCTGCAGCACCTGTAAGATCCTTTCAAAGGGGTTGTGGCATGCTGCACAATATTAGAACTGTTAGGTCTGCAAACGCTGACATAATTCACACGATAAAACCAAAGATTTTATGTAGGAATCCATAACATCAAGAATATTCTGCCCCATTGTGGCAACAGAAGAATTTCTCTGTTATTTTTCCATATGCAAAAAAACAGTGAAAATTAACATCTGGCATTTTCTGAGGGGTGCCTCAAGTCTAACAAGGGGTGCCTTGAGTATATAAAGGTTGAGAATCACTGCTCTAGCAGTAAATACAGCATATAGAGGGAGTTGTGTTGGCTTGAGCTACTCAAGTATGTCCCTCTGCATAATAATGAACAAACAGGCCACCACATGAGCACTCTTACAACCAAACTGTGTTTTGTCATATATTTTATACGAACGATCCTAAGGCCCTTTGCAGTAACGAATAATACAGTTGCAAAGTGACCCAGAACAAACGAGAAAGAGGAGTGAAAGTAATAAAGTTACAAGGAAAGTTGTTTCAGGAAGGATTTCAAACTAGAGGAAGAAGCAATGAGGGGAGATGTAGGAAGTTGTTCCAGATAGCAGTGCAGTGGTGAAAAGAGGCAGAAGAAGCCAGTGCTGGCCAAGCCACAGGAAAGGTCAGGGCTGCACACACTGTACCTGAGGATTTTGGCTCCTGTGTGGCCACAAGCTTCTCTCTATCATCTTCCTTCTCACTCTTTGCCTTCTTCAGCAGTGCACCTGCTATATTTTTAATTCCCTGAAAGCCATGGGTTTCCTGCTTCTCGGGCATCGCTTGGGAAAGCATTGGTGCATTTTCACCAGAGGATGCATTCCTCTGCTTTCCCTTTCCAAAGAGCTTACGCTTCAATTTCCCCATAATCCCAACAAGAGACAGTGGTTTGCTCTCCAGGGGGGAATGCAAACCAGAAATCGCCGGCTTGTTCTGATTTTACAGTCTCAGCCTTAAGCAATTCCTCTCCATGAAAAGAAGTCTGTCCTGGGCTCCAATATCTGTACTACTGCCTGCTTCCACACACTTCCAAGTTGCCCAGCCAGCTTCCTAGCTCAGCTGAGGCAGGAAATGTTTATATTCTGCCAGCCCTGCTATGTAAATTATCCACCATTGGCTCAAATACCGCACCGCACATGTAACCACAAAGTGCTGGGGGAAAGCCAGCGGAATTTTCACCAGTTTCTAAATGACTCAACTTGCTGAGATGCTGCCAGCTCATGAATATTTACAGTTCGCTCAGGAATGTTAGAGGTTACTATTCGATGCAGAGTTTGTTTCTACATGCAAAGACTCCTCCCACGTACCTTCTCCTGCCCCTGAGACTTCTCAGTAGAGAAAGCATCTTTCATTAAACCCGCATGTGAGTGACCCAGTCCAATGTCAGCCAGTCGGGGGCAAACGCAGCCAGACCGGTGTTGGTGTTTGCTTTCCTCGGTGGGGAGTTTTGATGTGATGCATGTGGATCTGAACACTTTGGGTTTCCTGATGCTGCCTTAGGCTGCCTCCCACTGGTTTTCTACAACCTGGCATTTTTAAATAAAGAAAATAAAAAAGTGTTAGAGTTATGTGGGTAATTCGAATTCACACATATCTACCTAGCAAGAGAACCAGGCAGCCTCGTCTGTTATTGTCTTCACATCATGTCCTATATAATTAGGGTCTTTATTCCTCTGTGCAAGTGCCACCATTCTTATTGCCATTGATAGGGATGCAAAGAGGAATAAGCACCAAGGACATGGGGGGGGTCCAAGGACTACTCCGATTTCCCAGTTGGTCTAATAAAAGTTATTATTGTGGAACCAAGAGTTCTAGTTTTTTCTGTCTTCCTATTTACCTCAGCTTCTGACCCTGAAGACTTCAAGTGTGAGACAATTCACGTTATAAATATTTATCATTGCCAGTCTTCTGCCATTGCCGTCATGACACCAGAACCCAAGATTGCTATTTTTTCCCCTATTAGTCACATCTTGCCATGTAGTCTCTTTGTAAAATGCTCCAGACAGGAGACAATTTTTCTTGCACTTCATTGTTTTACCTGGTATTTAGGCTGTACCTGCTTCTTTCCCAGAGCTGAAGGCACTTTGAAAGCTTGTCTTACATCTTTCCTAACAATATAGTTTATGTAATTAGAGATATCACCAAGCAAACCTTGCTTCCCTTTATTATTCAGAATTATTAATTTTAATTATTTTTCTTAATAACTCCTGGTCTGCAGCTAGCTCACAGCTTGTGAACGTTCACAATGTACAAGATGTTATTGAATTACACAAGTCAGTAGCTATAACCCTAGAGGTATATTTTCCACACAGAGCTTATATGAAGAGGGTACTTATAGCTCACCCTGTAGATGAAAATCCCACAGATTTACCTGCATGGCATCTCTACATACTATGCTAGTGAAATCCTTTTAGTTTCCTGATTTGAAAGCAAGTAAATGTTTTCCTGTTCTTTGTTCCTGTGTTATAATAATAAATGACTGTTAGTTCAACACAGGGGTGTCCAGAGTGTTGTTTCTGAACTTACAAAATAGCATCTGGCGATGAGGATGGGATGCTTTGCTGAGAAGACACCCCTAGATTGTAGGACGCCATTCTGAGAGCAGGCTGTGTTTTGTGATCGGGGGGGAAGTTTTTTTCTTCTTCTTTTCTCTCTATTACTGCTGATGTTAGTTAAAATGGCTACATTGGGGCATATAGAAGAATTTGGGGACTCTTGTAAGGAAAAGCTGTCCTACTACCACCTGGAAACCAGCAAAGTGGAAAACCCAGAACAGCAGTGTGCGATCCTCCAGACAGTCTGTGGTGCCAAAACATTTGCCATTGTTTGTTCCCTCCCAATTACTCTAGCAGAAGTAATTGCTCTGCTAAAGGCACCCACATTTTTGCCCAAGGCCATCTGGCACCCTGCACAGATTTCATTTTTTTTAAAGGGACCAAAAGGCCAATGAAGGCATAGCAGATCACCAGGATGAGCTCTGTCACCTCGCAGAACTTGGTGAGTTCGGTGCTCTCCTGCATGACCTGCTTCACGACCGTCTCATCTGCGGGGGTCAGGATGAAGTAATCCAATGTGGCTTGCTCTCTGAACCAAATTTGACTTTGGCCACTGCACAAGAAAAAGCTTTTGCAGCTGAAGCAGCATCCCATAACATGAGAGAAATTCACCAGGCATTCTCCAGCAATGTCCACTTACTCCAAAAAGATCAAGAAACAGCTCATCACCAGCGAATTCAGTGGATTATCCCCTCACCAACAGCACCATATAAGTCAATTAATCCAGAGGCATGTTTGAGTTTGGCAGCCAAAATAGACAAAGGGAGTACAGGTTTAGGAATGCAGAGTGTCATGCTTGCAAGAAGAAGGGCCACACAGAGAGGGTTTGCCGCTTGAAAGCCAGTTCTAGGAGACAAAAAGACTGTGGCAAATGTATTCACTCCCAAGCCACTCACAGATTAAAGTCCTCCCCAGAATGTGAGGTGCAAAAACTATATTTGATTCAAAACGTTGGTGCTGTTGAAACTCACGGTTCTGAGATGATTGTAACTGTAGTAATAAACGGAAAGAAGTACAAAATGGAAGTGGGCTCAGGTTCGGGCATAGAAGAAGGTTTTTGCCAAACTTGAACTCACTCAAGCCTATCAGCAATTCATAGCAGATGACAAGGCTGTTGAGGCCCAAACAATTAAGGCTGTGCAAAGCTTCAGCCCCTGATTCGATTCAGCAGAGATTCAGCCCAAATCCAGATCGAATCAGAGGACCCTTTAATCTCTCTGAATCAAATCAGAACACTCCGAATCAATTTCATAGTTTCATAGTTCCATAGTTTCTAGGGTCAGAAGGGACCTGAGCAGGTCATCTAGTCCGACCCCCTGCCATGGCAGGAAAGAGTACTGGGGTCAAATGACCCCAGCAAGATGTTCATCTAACCTCCTCTTAAACATCCCCAGGGTAGGAGCCTGCACCATTTCTCTTGGAAGCTGGTTCCAGACCCTAGCTGCCCTTACTGTGAAGTAGTGCCTCCTGATGTCTAACCTAAACCTACCCTCTGCCAGCTTGTGACCAGATGCTGTGGGACAAACAAGCAAAGGTAAATGTCCTGCAGCACAGAATCATCCAGGATGTGGAGACTCGGTGGGACTCCACATACCTGATGCTTGAGAGGCTGGTGGAGCAACAGAAGGCCATCTATGAGCTGGCCTTGCTTGGGGAGATTGGGATCAGCAGCCCCCTGGCCAAAGCTGGGTGGGATGCCATCTCCCAGATCTTGCTGGTCCTCAACCCTTCTTCAAGGCCACCAAGACCCTCAGTGCTGCTGATGCCTTCCTCAGCCAAGTGGTCCCCGTAGTGAAGGAGCTCCACAACCAAATGGAGAGCTTCCTGGGGACCATGTTTCTGGCTGGGGCAGGCTGCTACCAGATGTGCAGGCACTGGTGA
>NW_017728947.1:99835176-99850881 GCF_001723895.1 Crocodylus porosus
TACAACCCTGCAGGGAAAGAAAATAGCTGTCAATTTCTTCCTCTGCCTCCCTGATTCCCCTCAGCCTGCTAACCTCCTCCTGGAGCTCCCTCACCCGCGCCTCCAGGCCAGGGGGTTGGGGGATGCCAGCACCCCCCGCGTGCTCCATCTGGGTCGAGGCCTCAGACAAGCCCCGGGAAGGCCGCGCCCCCTGGGCAGGGGCCCTGGCAGCACTCCGTGTCGACACCATCGTAGGAGCTCCTAGCTGAGTTCGGGTCCTCTGGCCCGCGCTAACAAGAGTCGGTCTCTCGGTCCCTCCTGCTCCCCCTCCGGCGCGAACACCTGCGCAAAAGCCGGCGCACTCTTACAGACTGCGCCTGTTTGTGTGCTCTGTTCGTGCGGCTCCCTACCGGCTCAGCTAAGAGGGATCCGGGGGGCTTCCCCTCCGGATCCGGCTCAGCTGCGTTGGCCCCTCTGCCCCACTTACCTTAGGGGGATCAGCTGCTGCTGTCCCCGCTGCTGCTCCGCTCGCCTCTGCTGCTCTCACCTCCAATCCGGGTCAGGTAAGGGGGCACACGTGTGTGCAATACACACGTGTGCCTGTGTCCTTACTCTCCCTGCTGCTCCTTGCTCCCGAGTGCAGATTTGGAGATTTGGACATAGACGCAGCTTTAAATATTTTTTCTAAATACCTCTAGGTAGCAGGGGCTCATGAGTGTTGCGATGCTCGGGTGCATGGAGTGTCCCACAGAAGCGCAGGGAGTTCCCTAATGTGCTCAGTAGAAGACCTGGAAATGAACCAGAAGCACACTGGTACTTCGAGTTCACTTCCAGATTCACCACTTAGCATGTGGAGGGCTGCCCCCCACTCCTGTGGGATGCTCCATGCACCCCAGCTTCGCAGTGATCACAAGCTGTGCCTGCTACCTCAAGGTATGTAGAAAAAACTTTTAAATCTGTGATTATGGCCAAATCGCTGATTCTCCGAATCAGCATCGAATCTTCCGATTTGGATTTGGCCGAATCGAATCAGGGACAGTGGTCCAAATCAACAAATCGAATCACTGTCCCTGATTTGGGCTGAATCCAAATCAAATGGGGCCCGCTTCGCACTCCCCTACAAACAATAATTGCACACCGGAGAGCGTTCCATGTCAAGCACCTCCGGTTTGGAATTTCTGTGGCACCGGGAGTTTTGCAGCAGTTCATGGAGAAAATGCTAGCGGGAATTCCCAGGGTTGTTCCATACTTGATGATGTGTTGATCATGGGGCCATCTAGAGAGAGACTCAGAGAAGTTTTACAGAGATTCAATAAAGCAAGTATCAAAGTAAAAAGAGAGAAATGGCAACTGGGAGTTTCCAGTTTCAACTTTCTGGAATATCAAATTGACGCTTCTGGCATTCACCCAGTTGAAGACAAGGTAAAAGCAATACATGATGCCTCTATACCAAAATATAGACAGGATCTTCAAGCATTCTTAGGACTTCTCAATTTTTATCATATCTTCTTGAAAGACAAAGCCACCACAGCAGAGCCCCTTCATCGCTTACTGGATAAAGAGATCAGTAGAAGCGGACTTGCCAGCACAACAAAGCCTTCCAGGGCATCAAGAAGTTGCTGACATTAGACTCTGTCCTTGTTCATTATGATGAGCAGAAGCCACTGTCCATTACCTGTGATGACTTACCATTTGGTGTTGGCACTGTTGTCAGTCAAACATCGCCTGGTGGCACAGACACACCTGTTGCTTTTTACTCAGGAACAATGACTTCAACCAAGAGGAATTACACACAGATTGATAAAGAAGCATTGGCAATCATTGCAGGAGTTTTAAAAATTCACAGTTATGTTTATGGCCACAAATTTGAAATCTGAATGGACCACAAACCCCTTCTTGGAATTTTTACTATGGACAAACCAACTCCTCCTATTTTGTCTCCCCATATACAATGCTGGAGCATCATGCTAAGTGCATATGACTATACACTTGTGTACCAACCTGGGAAAACGACTGCAAATGCCAATGCATTGAGCCGCCTACCACTACAAATACCTGATTGTGCTACTCCTTTGCCACCAGAAGTCCTTATGCTGGAATCCATGCCAGAAGCCCTTCTTCAGGCTGATCAGATAGCAAGAATGACTGCAAAATACCCTATCCTTGCCCATGTCCTCAACCAGGTATGGAGGGGATGGCCTGCAGACAAATTGGTTGGGAAATTCAGGCCATTTTCATCACATTAGCATGTGTTGTCTGCCCACAAGGGCTGCCTCTTGTGGGGAAATCATGTCTTAATTTCAGAAGGCCAAATCATACCGACAACACTGCATGCAGCACACCCAAGTATTGTGGGGATGAAAGCACTGGCTAGAAGTTATGTATGGTGGCCAGGTATGGACAGTGACATAGAAAGGGTTGTAAGGGAGCTCAGCATTTGTCAAGCAACCCGTCATAATCCACCAAAGGCACCCCCAGTATTTCCTTGGGAAATGACAAAGGAATGCTGGTCATACACCCACATTGATTTTGCTGCCCCTTTTCAAGGTAAGAACTTCTTAATTGTTGTTGACTCGTACTCAAAATGGCTTGAAGTGATTACTGTCTCAACTTTTACATTGACTGCCACTATAACAGCTCTCCTTCAGCTGTTTGCAACCCATGGGGTGCTCAGCACTATTGTTTCTGATAACGGCAGCGCATTCACATCAACATAGTTCCAAGATTTTGCCAGCCACAACCTCATTCGAACTGTTACTGTTGCACCTCACAGACCACAGGCTAATGGGCAAGCTGAGTGAATGGTGCAGACCACAAAAGATGCACTGAAACAGATTGTTGTAGGAGACTCACCTACCAGACTGGCCAGATTTCTGTTTGTTCAACATGTAATTCCTTGCCCTACAACAGGGTCCAGCCCGTCAGAGCTTCTTATGGATCATCGCCTCAAGACATGCCTTAACCATGTTAACCCAGACCTTGTGAGAGACATGCAGTTTAGGAAAGAAAAGGAGCTGGACTCGGCATCTGGTACCTCACGTATTTTCATTCCACAAGAAACGGTTTGCTTGGAGCTATGAGACAGATCCACAGTGGGTTCAACCTAAAATTGTAAGCACCACTGGACCAGTATCATATACAGTCCAGACTGATGACAGACAAGTTTGGAGATGTCATGTACACCAGTTGTATGGGCATTCTCCTACTGATAACCCTACACCCGAACAATCTCCAGGCACCAATCCACCACCGACAGACATGGATTCATTGAGGAAGTGCCTACCTGTTTCCACCAATACAAACCCTTTTCCATCACCGTCAGAAGGCAGCGTCACTGTTGAGTCTCCAGATAGGCTGACAGGGAACAAGCAGGAAGAACTCGCACTTCTGTCTGAAGATAATAACGTGGATTTAGTGGAGCTAACAGAAACCTGGTAGGACCCTACCCATGACTGGGTGGTACACATTGAGGGCTACAGGTTGTACAGAAGGGACAGAGTAGGGAGGAAAGGGGGTGGGGTTGCTCTCTATGTAAAGGCGCATTATACATCTACCCTAATCAAAATGGGATCGGGGAGGAGAAAGTTGAGGCATTGTGGGTTAGGATACATGGAAGTCGAGGGGAAAGGGACTTGGTTGTGGGGGTCTGCTACAGGCCACCACACCAAGAGGAAACACCAGACTTGGAGTTCCTGAGGCATCTCTCAGAGGCCGTACAGTCTGGGGATGTGGTTGTCATGGGGGACCTAAATTACCCGACATTTGCTGGGAGGAGCAGTCAGCCAAATCCATCCGTTCACGTAGGTTCTTAACCTGTGTGCAGGACCTTCACCTAACGCACGAGGTATTTGGTCCCACTAGAGGGAATGTCGTACTGGACTTGGTGTTGGCGACAGGGAAGGACTGGTAGGGGAAGCTGCAGATTCACGGTCACCTTGGGACAGTGACCACCAATCAATCAAATTCACCATACAGCATAGGGTGGGTAAGATAACTAGGCGGGTGGAAGTGCTGGACTTTAGGAAGGCTAACTTCAGTGTGCTTAGGAGTCTAGTCAACGATGCACTGCAGAAGAGTATTGGCAAGAGGGGCGTCCAGGAAGGGTGGTCGTTCCTAAAGGACGTGATCATTCCTAGTATAAGGGAAAAGGAGAAAAGGAGCCAAAACACTTCCTTGGCTAAACACGGAAATCCAGGAGAGCCTAAGGGCAAAAAAGCAGGCATATAGGCAGTGGAAGCAGGGAGAAGCTACCAGGGAGGAGTATACCTACTTGGCCAGCACTTGCAGAGAGGCAGTCAGAAAGGTGGGCATCAGAGGGACACCAGCCCAACAACAGTCAGCGCTGACTTGGTGCAGAGTCACTTGGATGGACTGGATGTGTTCAAGTCAGCAGGCCTGGGTGAGCTGCATCTGAGAGTACTGGAGGAACTGGCCAGTGTCATAGCAGAACCACTGGCACGGCTGTTCGAGCACTCGTGTCAGGTCCCAGAGGACTGTAAAAGGACCAATGTGGTCCCTATTTTCCAGAAGGGGAGGAAGGAGGATCTGAGTAATTACAGGCCAGTCAGGCTCACCTCCATCCTTGGAAAGGTCTTTCAAAAGATTATGAAGGATCATATTTGTGGGAGTCCAGTGGGAAAAATAATGCAGCAGGGCAACCAGCGTGGATTCACAGCAGGTAGATCATGCCTGTCCAATCTAGTTTTGTTTTATGACAGGGTCACAAAATGCTTAGACACAGAAGTAGAGGTGGATGTCATTTTCTTGGACTTTAGCAAGGCCTTCAATATGGTATCTCATCCTATTCTCATAAATTAAGAGGCTGTGACTTAGATGTTTACACAGTCCGGTGGGTGGCAAATTGGCTTAGTGGTTGCACCCAGAAAGTGGTAGTAGATGGGTCAGTATCAACCTAGAAGGATGTGGGTAGTGGGGTCCCACAGGGTTCGGTCCTTGGACCTGTGCTCTTCAATATCTTCATCAGTGACTTGGATGTGAAGTGTACTCTGTCCAAGTTTGTGGACGATACTAAATTGTGGGGTGAAGTGCATACTCCAGAGGGTAGAGAACAATTGCAGGCAGACCTGGACAGGTTAGAAAAGTGGGTAGTACACAATAGGATGCAGTACAACAAGGACAAGTGAAGTGCTGCACCTACAGCGCAAAAATATCCAGAACGTCTACTGGCTGGGAAGTGACTGTCTCAGCAGCACAGAAGCAGAAAGGAATTTCGGAGTCATAGTGGACTCCAAGATGAACATGAGTCGTCAGTGTGATGAAATCATCAGCAAAGCTAACTGCACTTGATCATTCATCAGCAGATGCATGACAAATAGTACCAAGGAGGTGATGCTTCCTCTCTATGCGGCTTTGGTCAGACCGCAGTTGGAGTACCGCATCCAGTTTTGGGCACCATACTTCAAGAAGGATGTTGATAGACTTGAGAGGGTCCAGAGGAGGCCACTCATATAGTTAGGGGCTTACAGGACAAGCCCCATGAGGAGAGACTGAGGGACCTGGACCTCTTCAGTCTCTGCAAGAGACGGCTGAGAGGTGATCTTGTGGCCATCTACAAATTCATGTTCAGCACTGCAGGGTTCAGTTCCTTGTGGCAGTTTTGCAGCGCTGGGGGCTCCATGTTCGCTGCCATGAAGAGCCAGTGACAGTCTTGGTTTCTCTCTCTCCACAGGACTGGACTGGGTCAAGTCAGAGGCAGAGCAAGTATAAGTTCTGCATACCTATACTGAGCAATTGTTAAGATCCACTGGATATGATTCTAGCGAATTATAATAATAAATAACTGTAGCTCAACACAGGGGTGTCCAGAGTGTTATTGCTGAACTCATAACATATCACGCTCCTTCCCAGGACTGCTGCTGGAGCAGTATAGACAAGCCATAAGAGGCTGATCCTACAGGTCAACTTCTTCTTGCAGTAACAGAGATTTTGAATGCTAAATGATAGTGGAATTGGGCCCCAGTCCAGTGCAAGCTATTGCATGGGCATTGCAGTGTTTTCTCAGGAGCACTTAGTCAGACCACTGACTACGTCTCAAAGACAAGATAGGATGCCTCAGAGTTGCAAAGGCCGGAGCCACGTCACACTGCCACACATGAGGTTCTAGGAAGAAGCTCATTACCACTGGGCACATCCCCTTGCACAACTCAGCTGAAGCCACAATAGGGACTCTGCAGGATTAGATGCCATTTGAATATCCTTAAACAGAGCGAGACATTACCTCAGAACCAGTCCCCTCCTTCACTTCACCATCCCCTCCTTCACTTCACCATCTCTTAGTTCACAAACCGGAGGAACCAGTTCTCCGGGGGCCAGGGATGGAGATGTATCATGAGATAAAATTCTCCCTGTCAACCAGGCTTACAAAGGACACTTTCCTTCACTGGCACAGCGTACCTCTGGAGACACAGCTCTGTAAGGGAGCTGGCATGGTGGGCAGCAGGCAAGTTCATTTGCCTGATTTCTTTGACTTGCTGGTTAATAGCTCTACAAAGAGGCACCGATATCTTTCTTTGCCCTCATTTTACTTGTCAGGTTACAATCCAGCAGCTGCCAGACTAAAGAGTAAGGATGTCATTACCTCTCTATGAATACCACCCTATTTTAAATCCTTCACAAGACTATGTTATGTCAAAGCAGCAGCCACAGGAAAAACTGTTCTCACCACGTAAGATCTGAAATGTGCCGAGTAAAATTCAAGCTGAGGCAGTTTCACTGAACTTCACCCCCAGGCAAAGGAATTCTTCGCTTCCAGAAGTCGCTGCGGGCAGTGAAGTTTCCCTGCGCTCCTTGTCTCACAATGGAGATTGTAGGAGCAGGTGGAATGATAGCAACACACCGATTAAAAGACAACACCACTGTAATACAGGCTGTCCAACTGGCAGCACAGAGGCCACGTATGGCCCCCAAGGGTTTAAACTGCGGCCCCAACCTCCTGGTTTAGATGCTGCTCCCTCACTTTGCTTTATGCCAGGTGTTCCCAAAGTTTTTATTCTGTGGCCTGGAAAACCACAGCCCAAAAGTAGCCACGGCGTGGCAAAGCACAGACCAGCAGTCGCAGCCGACCGCAGCCAGAATTTCTGGTGAGGATACCCCACGCCTGGGCAGGAGGTGGGCCAAACCCTGCGCTGCCGCAGGCCCTGCAGAAGGAGCCACGGCCTCTCCCCCCGGCTTGGGGGCCGTGATTTGCCAGTCTGCAGCCACTTCCCATCTGGCAGCTGACTGTGCTGCAGACCAGCAGCTGACTCACCATGGCTGAGCACCGGGCTGCAGAACCCCTGCTTTATGCTGTTGCCACTGCTGTCCCCAAGCTTCCCCTCCTCCTCCCAGTTTTCACTGCTAGTCTCACCTCTGGGGACAAGGCAGTGCAGCCTGGGGGTGAGAGAGCCCATGGCCAGAGGGCTTGGAGAGATCTAGGGACCCTGCACAGACTCTGCACTGGGGTGGTGCAGTTGGACTCATCTGCTTTGCAGCAGGGGTGAGAAGCATGGAGGGAAGGGTGATGCATGGCAAGTGAGGAGGCCTGTAGTGCCATGTGGTGCAGTGTGATGTGATGCCTCCTTGCTCACCAAGCATCTCCATGGTGTGGCAAGTCTGCATGGCAGGGACCCATGTGGTGCATGGGGGGAGCATTCACATGGCACATTGGGTGCCTGTGGAGAGGGAGAGCTCATATTGCACATTGGGGGCCGGTGCAGTACAACGCAGAAAGGGGGAGGGAAAGGGGACCTGCAGCCTCTAGCCACTCAGAAGTTGGATAGCTTTGCCATAATGACATGAGGAAGAATTTCTTTACTGTCCGAGCCCCCAAGGTCTGGAACAGCCTGCCATCGGAGGTGGTTCAAGCACCTTCACTGAACACCTTTAAGAGTAAATTGGATGCGTATCTTGCTGGGATCTTATGACCCCAGCTGACTTCCTGCTGGACGGGGGGCTGGACTCGATCTTCTGAGGTCCCTTCCAGCCCTAATGTCTATGAAATCTATGAATAATAAGTGTGATTCAACTTCTTAGCAACCTCCTTGATCTTGTTGGCCAACTGACTACTCCCCTCCCCCTTAAAAAACCTCACTTCTACTAGGTTGGCCTACTCACTCAAATACTAGGCCTCACTGCTTTATATATTATCACTCCACAGTTATGCACAGAACTATATTCTCTATTGTTAGCCAATTCTCCACTCTGCCCTGGCCCCTTACATGGTTATATAAAAAGGAAATAATTTACTGGGATTTCCCGCATGCCACAGAATTTGTGGAACTGCCCGGAGCCCTTCTGAAGGAGCTGAGACTCTGTATTACCATTGTTCAATAGTCTGTAACTCCTTTGTCTTTAGGGTCTCTTTTTCCAAACAAAAGAATATTGCAGCTAAGTTGATAGAGGAAACTTGTATGAATTTTAACTTGTTATCTAACTGTTCTCCCTTTTGCCTGTGTACACAAGAGCTCATTATAATAAATTGTTTTGTGGCTCCCTTGAACAAAATTAGCCATTGGATCTGGATGCTAATCTGATCAAGTCAGACTATTTGCACTTCTCTTAAAAAGGCATGACTTGATAAGAACCCAGTGACATCAGAACTCCAACTGGAAGAATTTACTTGTGCCCCAGCTCTTTGTAGAGACTAGAGAAGAGGATCTGTCACATAAATATGCAATGAAGAATACAAGGGGACTTTGTGCTCAGTAGACTCTGCTATATCAAATACACACGAAGGCTGCCAGGATTCACAATAACTTGCAAGAAAAATAGGGTTATTTTCACTTGTTTGCTTGATTTCTGACCAAACTGATATCATCACCATTTTCAACCAAGTGCACAAATGCTACACAAAATTATTTATTGTAGTAATAAGGCATAGCATGTAAGGCATAGCAAATAATGCAATGTGTTATGATATAAATTAATATAAAACAACTTTTTAAAACTACTCCATGTGCTAGCACAATGTTCTTTCACCCACGAGTAGAAAAGTCAGTGATCAAAGACATACCGATTCATACCATTAGCAAGATGCACATTTCCTTATATTTGTACCTCCATCTTCTACTTCAAAGATGGTTTAAATAACACAAAAGCTCATTTGTTAGTTGAGCAACTTTCATAAATTCATAGATGTCAGAGTCAGAAGGGACCTCTGTAGATCATTGTCCAACCCCTTGCCCTGGGCAGGAAAGAGTGCTGGGGTCAGAAAACACCAGCTAGTTGCTTGTCCAGTCTCCTCTTGAAGACCCCTAAGGTAGTAAATAGATCATCTGCTATTCCCTGCTGCTGTCCCCGATGAATTTATAGACAGCCACAAGATCACCTCTCAGCCTTCTCTTGAGAAGGCTGAAGAGATCTAGGTCCTTCAGTCTCTCCTCGTAGGGCCTTGCCTGCAAGCCTCTGACCACACAAGTGGCCATCCTCTGAACCCTCTCAAGATTCTCCGCATCCCTCTTGAAGTACGGTGCCCGAAACTGGGCATAGTACTCCAACTGCGGCCTAACCAGAGCCACACAGAGGGGAAGCATCACCTCCCTGGATCTGTTCATCATGCATCTGCTAATGCATGATAAAGTGTGGTCAGCCTCATTGATCACTTTGTCACATTGAGGATACACATTCATGTTGGAGACAACTATGATTCCGAGATCCCTTTCCACTGCCGTGCTGCTGAGAAGGTCCTCCCCCCACCTGTAAGTGTGTTGGTGGTTCTTTTTGCCCAGGTGCAGCACTTTGCACTTGTCTTTGTTGAATTGCATCCTATTTCGTTCTGCCCATTTTCCCAATCTGCCCAGATCCACCTGGATCCATTCCCTACCCTCTGGTGTATTAACTTTGCCCCATAATTTGGTATCGTCTGCAAACTTGGACAGGGTACTTTCTATGCCAAGTCACTGGTGAAGACATTGACTAGCACCAGTCCAAGGACCGAGCCTTGCGGGACTCCATTGCCCACATCTTTCCAGGTCGATATCGACCCATCCACCACCACTCTCTGCGTGCGACCCCTAAGCCAATTTGCCATCCACCTGACCATGTAATCATCTACATCACAGCCTGTGAGTTTATTAACAAGAACAGAATGAGATACCATATCGAAGGCGTTCTTAAAGTCTAGGTAGATGACATCTACCTCAACTCCTGTGTCTAAGCATTTTGTGACCTGGTCATAAAAAGAAACAAGGTTTGTCAGGCAGGATTTACCTGCAATGAACACATGCTGGTTTCCTTTCAGCATTATTTCTTCTGCTGGACTCCCACAAAACATTAATTTAGTATAATTCTGTGAAGGATATTCTTACTTTCCAGTTGGCTTGTATGTGTACAAGAGTAACCCCTGTAACAAAAGCAATGTGAATAGTGATACAGAAAATGTCAGGTACTTGACATCTCCACTCTGCACATCATTCCAAAATCTATTCCATGGTCTGATAGAGCAGAGATTATACAGTAGCTGTGAAAACTCAGCATGATGAACAATGAGCACAGAGGAAACAAAGCAATTCCTTGTCACCTAAATGAAATATATATATATATATATATATATATATATAGGGTCACAGGTGTCTTGAGTGCATTTTGCCCCCTGGATAATGAAATAACCCAATTTTGGCATACAATTTACACAACCCATGTTTACCTCATTACTGAGAGGACCGGACTTCAAACTGACCTCAATTTCCATGTAGTTAATAACTAGTTTACTGTGCCTTTGAAATATTTTAGTTAATTCCTGAGAGAGTGTATGTGTGTAGGGGGGAGGGGGAGATGGAAGAAATAAAATTTTTTCTGTTTTTCTGGAAGAAATAAAAATTTTAATGTAAAAATTCTTGCTTTAAAACAAAAAAGGGGAAAAAAACATATACAGAAACAGAGCCAGAGACAGGACTGGTAGGAGTGCTAATGCAAATTCCAAAGTTCCCAACCTTTCATCCATTCACTAAGTAAAGCACAATGAACTCACTGTAGAGGTGCCAGGTTATTTCCTCAGAAAGCAGGTACAGGTGAACTGAATTGGGAATTCGCTTTTACTGATCTCACACTGCAGATTTACAGAATTAGGAAAAGAACACTGGAACAACCCCAATTTCTTCCTAGTTTTTTAACATCAGATTCTGTCTGAGAGAGGATTCCTGGAAACTAACCTCACCGTTACTAAGGAACTTAACATCTCTGCAAGTACAGAATGCGTAGGCTAAATCAATGCTGTTTTGGAATTAAATACATCAAAGTAAATCTATGAGGTTTAAGATACTTAAGACTCCATGCATGCCAAAGTCATGCTAGGGGATGAGTTATGTTTAGCCCTGCAGAGGAGCACAGATGACAGGGATGGGGTACAAGTAGGTTACCTTCTCCCCTCACATCTCTGCACAAGGGCTGGATGCAGTTCTGGTCCTTGCACTACTTGGTGTGCCAGAACCAAGTGAATCTAGCACCAAGAGTAGTAGCAGGACTGCCCTACACAGAGCAGCAGAGCTGGGTTAGGTCAGAAGGAACACACAATGCACCTGGTTCACAAAGACGAAATGGTGTGTGCGGCGCTCCCAGCTTTCAGGTGCCCACTTCCAACACAGTGCCTCCAGGAACTGCTGCCTGCACTTAGCCACCATATTCTGGATACATCATGGCTTAAATACACAGACAAGCCTTGGGAATATTAACAGGTGTCCCTGAAATATGCCTTAAATTCACCTTGAGGACTCCCACCAAGAAGTATTCTCACCTGTCAGCTGAGCTCCTAAAATGCATTACAGCCTTGTAGACACTCCAGCACATGTAATATAAAGTAAATACTCTTTGCAGTTATGCATTGTACTAGGAATGTTATGGCTTCTGTCAAAAACAAGCAGCAGAAGGAAGGTGCTTTTTCTGAGATGTGGAAATGCTGTTTCTCTATGTGCCAAGTTCATCAGCTGGAAACCATATTGGTGTAGGCTCAAACCGAAGTATTTCTCCAAATTATGGATTTGGGGGGAAAAAACAGATTGGATACTCTGCCTGGCACAGTGGCATTAAAAGAAAGGCTATTTCATTCTTTTAGATGTACAAGAGTCTCCAAAGACAAGGTATCACTGGGAAAACAAATGGACATGGAGAACATAAAGGCCACAAAACAAGTCATACTGGTACTAATGCCATACCCTGGTCCGAGTATCTGTTTCCTCGGTACCACCACAATTGTGGGTACTGTGGGGCAACACTGGATGGACCCAGGGTGACAAGATACTGAATAAACTTGCACTTGTACCATCCACTGAAGGTTCATCCTGCATGAGATTAGCTATCAGGCAAGCATGGTTAAGCCATGCTTATTTCGGTCGCCAACAGCACACAAGGGAATGTTGTTGCCAATGTCATGTTCATCTGTTTTTGCCTCTCCTGCTTGAATGTCCATGTACACATTTACAAGACTGGGAACCACCCTTGACACCTTCTTTCCTCCTGTATCCCCCTCCACTCCACTCATTCATCTCTACCGCCAGAGTTCATGTGGGTTACTATGGATGGATCTGGTCTTAGATAGTCTCATAATGCCACTTTAAAACTATGTTGCTAGAACAAAATAGTGAACAGCCTTTAAGGAAGCATCCCCTGAGGATTACAGATGTGTCAGCTTAGATAGCACCCCAGGGACAAACAACCCAGAGCCAAGTAGCTTTTACTCCTCATTAACAGGGCTTCTAGCTTCCCCTTTAGGAACCATTAGGAATGCTATTCTAAGACTTTGCCTAATGAGAGCGCTATCTGGACAAGCTAACAAGTTTTACAAAGGTTAAAATGTACATTAAACCTTGATAGGTGACATGTCATGTACATTGTTTTTATTATAAATTATGAGAACCATGCGTCTTAAAGGCATTATAAAATGCTTTACCCCGTTACTATTCCTCCTTTAAAACTGCTTAGTGAATTAGCTTGGGGTTTTTTTTAAAGCCCATAGATTTTAACAGTGTATGGTGTTCCTTGGCACACACATAACCCCTCAAAACAGTTTGAGTGGAGGGTTTTCTCTTTATTTAGATAGACAAAATTCCTCTTGCACATTCTTCCCATGCTGACTACAATAAATAATTTAGATTTAATTTTGCAACCTTTGTAATAATCTTCTCAATATCACAGCTCTGGGTCTTTGTGGCCAAGAATACAAATTTGGGGGCTGGCAATCCACATTACACTTTCCACATATCTTGGCATATTTTCCCTGCAGTCACCAGGGGCCAGTGATTCTTTAATTTTTAATCCCCAAGATTTCTTTGACTCCACATTGCTATTTCTTCACAAGCACATCTGTCAGGCACCACCTGGAGGATGCAACTCATAACTACAAATTTGATTTCCAGCATATCTAGAAACCTGTCAATTAGGAGCTGTCCACAACTAAATATTCAAGAGCAGAACTCATCTTTTTTCTAGCCTTTGTGGACAGAGAAGGTTGAAAGCTGCCCCTGACAAAGAACTTAATCAGACATCCCAGAAGCCAGCAGAAGTAGAAACAGGAACTTGAGAAAACTGAAGCCTCTTCCCTCACAGTAGGACCAGCAACAGTTTGGGGAAACTCCAGTCCCAGAAGAACTTGGGTGCAGATTTTCAATGCTGAGCACCCACAACTGCAGTCAGGTTGTAGACAGGAGCTCAGCTCCCACTGAAACATCGACATTAGAGCCAGATTGCCAGAAAATGCTCAGTATCCAGCAACTCTTAGTGAAAGACTCCAAACCAGATATTCAATAGAGCTCAGGTGGTCAGGTAAGTAGGGGTGGATGACTGAGGAACCAGCCTGGGGCACCCATTTGAAGTGAGCACAAGAACAGCAGCCAATGCCATTGCTGACCCTGGTGCCACACAAGCACAGAATCTGGTTGTCATGCTTGTGAGCTCAATACATGAGCCCTTTTGAATATGCAGCCCTCATTGTGGGTGCCAGGTGGCTTTGAAAGTCTAGCCCTAGTCCTCAAAGGCCTTAAAACAGTGGTTCTCAACCTTTTTAGACTCAAGACCCCCCTCAGAAAATGCCAAGTCTTCACCTTCACTTTTTTTTTTAATATGAAAAAGTAGCAGCAATTCTGTTACAAAGAACTCAAAGACCACAACAGGGCAAAATGTTTTGGACACTGTGAATTTCTATTTGAAACCTCTGGGTTTATGATGTGAAACATGTATAGGTGTTTGCAAATATTGCGCAGCATCCCACAGCACATCTCATGACACCCCAGGGTTCTGCAGCAACCTGGTTGAGAATCACTGTTCTAAGATATCCTAAAATATTGGGATATTACATAGAGAAAAAGCTATTTTCACTCTGTTTAAGAACATTTTTGTATTCATTGCAATTCTTCTCCTTCTCTGAGACCCAGACAATTGATTTCAAAGTAACTAAGGCTAGCAGCTTTGCATGGTGAGAGATACACAGCAGTCTGAAAAGATTTTTAATAAGTCTCTAAAGCAATTTCAAATAAAATATACTGCAGAGAGAAAATATTATGTGGAGTAATATTAATATTTCAGAAGCACAAGGTTCAGATACATAACTTGCAAAGGAAGGCAGCCATCCCAAACATAGTGATAAAACATTTATGCCACATCATATCCCACCCCCCTCGAATATATATACCAAAGCATTTTGCTTAGATTAAAATCTTCCAGTAATGTTATACAATGTGGAAGCTCTGGAGGTTTTTTCAACTTTTTCCGACCCTTGCTACTTTTACAGGAAATGGAGAAATACAGATAAGAGGTACACAAGCAGCATGCTAAAGGCAATCAGTCAGATATAGATGTGGCAGGCCCCTGCCTGACTTACCCAATCCCTGCAGCACAGGTGGTCAGTCCATGTGCAGCACAGCAAGGCCAAACAAGCTGGCCCAGATTGGGCCACAGCACAGCAGGAACACCACAAAAGTCCACCTGGGAATTGGGGCCAGGGCGGAGGACACTGGAGGCCCACTGTCACTGCCACTTCAGACACTGCTGCCACTACTGCTGATGCTGCCACCATCACAGACATCACTGCTGCTGCTGCCACCACAGATGCCTCTTCTGTTGCTGCCACTGCTGCTGATGCCACTACCACCACAGCTGCCATGGACACTGTGGCTGGCCCATAAGTTGGGGAAGCTGGCCCTGGCCCTTGGAGCCAGAGACAAGCTGGGAGAAGCAACTAATAAGGTCTAGTTCCAGTGAGACATGGAGCCCCCGGGCCAGGCAATTCCCACCCAGCCAAACCCTATGTGAATGCAGGCAGGCCGTCATGGGGAAGAGCCAACCAAGGCTAAGTAAGGAAGGACCTCAGTGGGGTGCATTGTGGCATACCAGCAGCCCCATACTCAGAGCCCATGCATGAAACACATCAGTGGAGAGACCCTGAGAACAAAGGGCACTAAAGGAGGGAGAAGTAAAAGGGGTAGAGATGGAGAAACCCCCCTAAAACTCCCATGCTTGGGAGTGAGCAGCTCAGTGCAGGGCAATGGAAACCTGCCCTAAACATGCTGAGCAATGTTTAATTATTCATTTTCATTGTGTTTCATAGATTTCATAGACATTAGGGCTGGAAGGGACCTTGGAAGATCATCAAACCCAGCCCCCTGCCCCAGGGGCAGGAAGTCAGCTGGGATCAGAGGATCCCAGCAAGATAAGCATCCAAATTTCTCTTGAAGGCATTCAATGTAGGTGCTTGAACCACCTCCGCTGGCAGGCTGTTCCAGACCTTGGGGGCTCAGACAG
>NW_017728947.1:99850981-99864563 GCF_001723895.1 Crocodylus porosus
ACCTTGTCATCCCTTGGGGCGCTCTGATGAACAATTGTTACCCCAGATTCTGGTGAACACCCCTGATAAACCCCTATAGGTGGCCATCAGGTCACCCTGAGCCTGCACTTCTCCAGGCTAAAAAGCCTCATGGCTCTCAGCCTGTTGTCGTAAGGTCTGTTTTCCTGACCTCTGATCATGCGTGTGGCTCTTCTCTGGACTCTCTCAAGCATCTCCACATCCTTTTTGAATTGCGGAGCCCAAAACTGGACGCAGTACTCCAGCTGCGGCCTCACCAAGGCCGAGTACAACAGGAGAATGACATCCTGGGATTTGCTTGAGAAGCATCTATGGATGCAAGCCAGCTTTTTGCTCACTTTACCAGCCACAGCATCACATTGAAGCCTCATCTTGTGGTCAATCATGACCCCCGAAGTCCCTTTCATCCATAGTGCTAGCCAGCAGTAGGATGCTGCAGGTTTTTCTTCCCAAGGTGGAGAACCTTGCATTTTTCAGTGTTAAACACCATCAGGTTCTTGTCCCCCATTTCCTGAGCCTGTCAAGGTCAGCCTGAATTGCCCTCCTGTCCTCAGGTGTGGATGCTTTACCCCAGAGTTTGGTATCATCAGCAAACTTGGCCAGTCTGCTTCTGACTCCAATGTCCACATCATTAATGAAGATGTTGAACAATATAGGTCCAAGAACAGAGCCTTGGGGGACTCCACTGGTCATAGGACACCATGACGATTGACTTCTATCAACCACCACCCTCTGGGTGTTAGCCTTTCCATTCTAACCACAGTACTGCAAAGCCAGTGGCTGCAGCACAATGTCATGCAGCAGCACTCCAGTAGACTGCGACAAATGCACAAGTACAGCCTGAGTTGCTTCAGTACACCCAAGAGGAAAGGGTTGGGTGTAGAGGAGGAGGAGCTCCACAGAAGACACCAGAGGGGAGCCTGAGCCAGCAGGGAGATCTTCATATCATTCAAGGGAACCAAGGACATCTCCCGTAAGTTGTGGCAGGCAAGTTGGCTCAGGGCACTCCAACCTCCATGTGGTAGCATGGAGGCCTACCACGATAGACGAGGAGAAAGAGAGAGATTGTTGTTTGCCATGCATCTAATTTCTGTCCATGTCAAAATAGATCTTGCCTTCCTACTTCTAAGTATAGCTTCATAAACACCCTATAAAAAACAAACATGAGCCATCTCCTGAGAGGTGAGCACCTTCTACAGCTTGCCCCAGGAATGACCGTGTCTGGTATTAACCATAGACAGTAGCGTCTCCCCTGAACAGAACAACACCTCACTCCTTAAACAACCAAAAAATACTCTAGGAGGCCAGGTCTCACACTGACTTTGGTCTGGCATAGATGGAAAGGTAAGGGACAAAGCAGTGGAGAATCAGGCTCTTCATGTTGCTTTTCTGAAATGAAAATGATAGTTGACTGCATCTGAGATAAAGCACGTTAACATTTTCTGTGATATCATTTCAGAGTCTGCAGGGTCATCATGAGCAAATAGTTGAGGAAGACCAAGCTGAAATCTAGTATGATACAAAACATATGACATCACAAAGCTACCCTGGCATGACTAGTTCTGTGAAGCTGATAAGTTGTGATGAGCATTTATGTCTGTATTGTTGAGGACAAAAAAAAAGGAGGAGGAGGTTGTATACAGGGCTTAATTTTTAAAACCCATCTCCATTCTGTGCCCCAAAACAATTACCACTACAATTAGACAGTGCAGCTGAAGGCAGAATGTAGATGCATCATTTGCGTGCATGGTTAGGTACTTGGATGCCATATACACATGAAATCATTTTTAGTGCAAAGTGAGAGGTGAAATTGAAGTCCCTTTACAAACCACACACATTAAATGCAGAGTCAAATCATTAGACTTCCTTGTCCACATTTACAGTGTTTCCTTGCTGAAAAATGAGTGTTCTCTCTGGGCTACACCTGTACAAACCACAATTAATATTTTATATTACTGATTTTCTGTTGTGGTGCATTGAGTCTGCAGTGCTTTCTGTCAGCTGGATAGTTTTAGGCAAGAGCACTACTCCACAAATTAGATGCCAAATTTTGGAGTTCATAATGAACAGAACAAAGCAAAACAAAACACCCCAAATTTTGCCCAAGGCTTGTACATTTTGTTTAATGAATACTTGATCTATTCTTATGAACAGCTGACCTAGATACTCTGCCTGAATGAGAATGTTTCCCGGCCATTGAGCATGTTCAGAAAGTCAGGAATTCGAGCATTTTCCTGATAGCTTTTCATTGCAAAAGAAAATAAAACTGTATTCTTAAAACAAAGTAACAGTGTCCATTAGCAACAAAACAGATTTTCAAATAGCCATATGAAATGCCATCCTCAATGCATTAGCTATCTCTTAAGAGTCTGAAGAGAACTGCATTCCTAAATTTCTATCCACTAAGCAGACTTAGCAGCTAATCAGTCCTGTGCCTTCTTGGACTTCCTCAGATAAGTATAGGTTGAAAAAACTTTGTACATATCGTACCATATATCTCACAAAGCACAGGACCCCAAATAAGACATGCACTTTAGGAAGGCAGTTTGAGGAAAAAAAATTTTTTTTTCAGATTTATGGCCACATCCAGCATGAACAGACCTGACGTTCAGCTTGCTCACCCTTCCTTTTCCTACTCGGGCAGAAGCTGCAGTCTTAACTCTTTCACAGCTGAACTATCAGCAGCTCTTGGCTGCTCTGCCAACTGCTTTGTATCTGCAGATCTAGGATTTTGAAAAGCACTAAAAACAGCCTGCAGAGCTGTGAAACATGAGTAGAAAAAAAAAAAGATCAGGAGTAGCCATATTGGCAACTCTTAAACATAATTAGCTTAAAAGGGATAGCCTGATTACTAACAGCAATTAGCAGGAATCAAGCAGATTCTAATAACCCATTGAAGTCAATTAACCCCTTCAGCACTACCTGAATAAAAAAACCACTGCTGTAATTCTGGGTAGAAAATCAGCTTTCCTACTTAAGACCCCCTCCCCCCAGTTTTGGGGAAAGGTACATAAGTAAATATGGTATTCTCTCTCAAGGGTTAGATTGGTAAAAGTTGAGATTCCTGGGGTCTCTTCCTGCTTCTGCCATTACTTCATCCTGCAGCCTTGGGCAAATCATGCTTTGTGCCCCATAATATAGGTGCAATAGTCATTTACTAATAACCATTCCTACTCTTTGAACTCCTGAAGTGGCAGACAGGCACCATAGAATAGCAAAGATCTTCTATTCTCATTCTTCATAGCCTACATTCTTTCTTAATGCTCACAGCTCTCCTTTTTTAAGTGCAATGGCGTGAGATTTCTTTCTTAGACTAGAAATGTTCTTTTCCATTGAACAGGACTTTCTTGCCCCATCTGTGACAGCAGGTTATTTCCTGCAGCTGAATCTATGTGAGGAGCTGCCTGCCTTCACAGGGCCTCATTGACTTCACCGCACAAGGCTCCATCTAGATTCAGGGTCTTTCAGGGCCAGGGCCTGTTTCAACACTTGTATTAGCCTGTTCAGATAGAAACTAATTATTCTCAGCTGTCTTATGATCAAGAGTCACCTACTTCTCAGCTTTGCTGAAATGCCCAGCAGGGCACCAATGATACTGAGAGCTCATGAGACACTTCTAAATTCAGTTCTGGTTCACCAGACTCAAGCCACCTATCAGACAGATGGGTTTTCCTCACCCTCTCGTTCCTTGTGTATGGGGAACATGCAAACTAGGTCAGCCACATCTCTACTGAAACCCTTGTCATGCAAGTTATTTTTAGGAAGTCACATGATGGTCTGACTTATTTACGAGACGACACAAATCTGCTGAATTACTTCACTGAGGATTTTGTTTGGTGTTTTAGCTTTGTGTCAGCTACTCAGACCTTGCCCTCCCCTGCCAAGATAAAGTTAGACTGAGTGAAAAAAGGCCTTGAAGTCTAGGCTTTCAGCACTCATGCAAAGTGGAGTATAGAAGAGGGGGAGAAAGTACAAGCAGAGGAAAACACTGGCAGGAAGAAAGGCAGGAAGGAAGAGGTGGGTGGTGAAGGATAAGGAAGCGCCAGACAGTAGATGGACATGGTGCAAAAAGATGTCAGAGAAGACAGAGAAACACCAGCCCCTCACCAGTGTATTTGGGAGACCGCCCAGTCAACCCTCAGATCGTCATGTCCTACTGCATAACGTAGGACCTGGGTCATTGCGGTTGGACCAAGCTCAGCAGGGGTCCTAGTTTAGAAGCAGAAACCTTGTCTGTGGTTTCAGGTTTATTTTCAGAGGCCCTTTTTTTTCCTGGTAGAGGCAAAGTAACACAAGGCAGCAAAATCTCTGACCATACGCTTATCATCACACTGGTTAACAACTAAATTGCAAATTATACACAACCAGATGAGGTCTAAGCAAGGCAGCTTTCCTCTCTCCAGAGGTCCTCAACAGGAGTTTTAAGCATCTGTTTAGACACTCCCATTCTCCTTAGCTGGTGGCAGGAAGTGTGTCTCCCTATAGGCATCCTGTTTGGAAAGCCTCTCCCTAAAAGTAGTACTAGTATGGGCCCCCTCAAGGCTGGGAGCCCACTAAAATACATTGTTTGCTTGTACCCAGCTTACCAGTCATTACAGGCTGCTGTTCCTTCTTGACCTGTCCTCTTCATCATGTGCCACTCCCCCAGTCTGAGTCCTCTGGAAATTTTAGGAGTAATCATTTTGTTTTCTTTTACGTCACTGGAAAAAATATTAAATGGAATATGGCCATGATTCAATTGCTGTAGGACCCCAATGGATACATTGTGCATTTCCTATTACATTGAGACCTAATGGGCACTTCTACATGAGATGTGTTACTGTGCATTAGTGTAGTTTACAGCATAGTGAGCGCACACGTCTACATGTGCACATGCTTACTGGGCAGTAAAAACCCTTAATCCTGCTTAAATTTGCTATTTGCAAATGCAAGTAGCAAATTTAAGCAGGATTAAGTAATGCACAGTAATGCACATGTAGGTACAACCCAGGAGCAAGTTTGCTCCCAGATCTCCCCGGACACTAGGAGGTTGGCCTGAGGTCAGCCCCAGAGCTATAGGTTAGGAGCCTCTCCTGGCTCAGGACTGGGCTGCCTCTATGGCAGCCGCTGTCTGCAGGCTATAAATACCTTTAGACATTTTGAGCCCTGGGACACACTCACCAGGAAGCCCGAGGGCACTGCAGGTCCTGTGTGTCCACCTGGGCAGGCCACAGGCTACCTGTGCCTGCCTGCCAGCACCCCAGCACTGTTGCCTGGTACTGTGCTGTTGCATGGCTGCCAGGACAGTGCCATTACGCCAGCTGGGTGCTGAAGGGTGCTGCAGGCTGCTGCAGCCTCTGGCCAGGCCTGTCAGCCCTCCAGGGCCACCTGCAGGCAGCTTCTGGCCAGCAGGGCCAGTGCCACCTGCCCGCAGCACACCCCAGCAGCATGCCCTGCACCTGCAGGTGCTACAGGGCATTGCCTCTGCCACATGGCTGCCAGTCCCCTGCTGTGGCTCTGCGCTGGGTGCTGCAGGCAGCTGCTCAGAGCCACAAACACAGGGACAGCTGTGTGGGGCCCCAGAAAGCCAGCACAGGATCCAGCATGGCGTCCTCTTCCTCGCCCAGGCCTGTGCCCACACACGTCCGCACACCCATACCCTCCACATGGGGCCCAAACTGAAGCCAGGAGGAGACTAGTGACCTCATGGCACTGTGGGGCGAGGCATAAGTACTACATCCATGGGCTGAGGATGCCAGGAGCAGCCACATGCCATCACCAAGAGGGAGCCACCAGCCATGCCAGCCCCAGCCACGTGGTAAGCCCTGCGCTGGGGGGGAATGACACCAGGACCGCATGCTGGCCCTGCTGGCCCTGGACTCCTCCAGCCAGAAGGGGAGCTGGCTGCACCAGAGGAGCGCCAGCCACCATCACTCCTGGGCGAGCCTCCCACCCACCACACTGACCATGGCATCCAGACCCACAGGGGAAAGCCAGAGGCCAGCGTGCTGGCTGCCTGCCCCTAGGCTCTGCCCCCTAAGTGCCCCCACCCCACAGCCCCCCCACTCTGGGACACCACAAAAATCACTTTGTAAATAGTTTGTGCAGGAAAGAGGATTTTTTATTGTAGGTGGGTGGGTTGGGTGGTGGAGGGTCTCTGTTTGTTGAGGAGGGAAGGGAGAGTGGGGCTCTCTGTGTTGGGGAGGGAGGGGGAAGGGGTCTGTGTGAAGCGAAGGAAAAAAAGACTTGTCCTTCCAACACGTGTGCAGTGAGCATGGTGCTGGGGGTGAGTAGGGGGGTAGAAGGTCCATGGGCAACAAGGCAAGTGGGCTAGAGCAGGGAGAGCAGGAGGATGTGCTCAGCTAAAACGTCCTGCACCCAGCGCCCTGGCCGCAACTGGCGGGCGCATGGCTCTCCTGGGGCCTGCTGCTCTCACTGCCACCACAGATGGTGCTCCCACTGCCAGACATCCTCCCCACACTGTGCCTCTTCCACTCAGGCCTCTCAAAACAGCTCCCCCGGGCCTCAAACGTTATGCAGCATGCAGGATGCCATTGTGACCCATGGGAGGTTGTCCTCAGCAACCTTGAGTTGGGCAGTGAGGGTGTGCTCAAGGTGTCCCCTGAGGCAGCCAAAGACACACTCCAACAGGGTGTGGGTCTGGCCAAGACACTGGTTAAAGTGGGCTTGGCAGGGGTCCTGGTGGCCAGTGTAGGGCCACATCAGCCAGGGCAGGAGTGGGTAGGAAGGGTCCCCAACGAGCAGGGTGGGACCATGATGGTGCCCAGGTCCAGCACCTCTGGCACGAAGCAGCCACCCTCTCCAAGTCCCAGCAGGCCAGAGTTGTGAAACACAGACATCATGGGCGCTGCACACCCAGCTGGTGCTCTTGTGGGTGAATGTGCTGTAGTGGTCCACGATGGCCTGCAGGACCATAGAGTGAAATCCCCTGCAGCTGTAGTAGAGGTGGTCTCCATGGGGCAAGCAGGTGACAAGGATGTGGATCCCATCCAGGACCCCAATATACTGGGGGAATCCCAGGGCACAAAACCCTGCCACCACCGCCAAGGCGTCCCCTAGCACATCCTGGAAGGTACCAAATACCTCCAGGATGGCTTCCCCAGAGGTGGCCTTGCCTATGCTAAACACTCTGGTCTGATGTACTGAAGGCTGGCAGGCATGGCCAGCTTCAGTATGGTGAGGGCCAGCCAGGTGCCCGCAGGGAGGGCCCGGTGCATGCCAGTGTGCTGCTGCTCCCAGTGGGGCCAGAGCTGTTGGAGCAGCACCTGGAAGGTGGCCCAGGTCAGACAGAAGCCATCCAGTCACTGCCATCATCCCAGGTGCACTGGACAACATGCCACCACCAGTCCTGGCTGGTCCGACGGGCCCAGAGGTGGCAGGGCTGGAGACCCAGGAGGGCAACAGTGGTCCTGGAGGTGGCATCATGAAGCCCCTCATTGGCGTCCCTGCCGATGGCAGCTGAGCAGCAGTGGTGGCAGCCCTGGAATGGTGGTTGGTAGCCAAGCAGGCAGTCGCTGGGCATGGGGGAGCCGGGTGAGGTGAGATGGTTGTGGACCACGTACGGTCAGTGCAGCAGCCAGCAGAAGCCCAGGACATTGGTCATCACTGCCAGGGGCAGGGGCTGGAACAGCCATAGCACAGGGAAGCAAAGCGGCCAAGGAGAGAGCTGCCACATGCTGTCCCTGCACTTGGCACACTGCCCTGGGCAAGGAAGGGGTTGGCTAGAAAGCAGAGTGGGGCTGACTTTTAAACATGACTGCCAGGTGCTGGCAGCTGCAGCTGGAGCCTAGAGCTCCCCCGGGTGGTGGCAGAGGCCCCTTGCAGAGCTGCCGGAAACTAAGTGCAGATCTGCTCCCTAATCCTCACATGTATAGATACCTGCCCAAAAATGCTTACCAGAATAGCTTACACCAGAGTAAATTTAGGCTGGAGTAAATGCACGTGTAGATGTGCCCAGCGATCAGCCAGTTTTAAGCCATTCAGTGTGTGCCAGGCTGACTGTTCATCATTCTTGTTTCTTAATCAAAATACCATGTAGTATAGGCCTTACAGAGGTCTAAATGGATTACACCAGACGTTTTTTTTTAATAACCAAAATTATGAATTTGTGATGATTGGTAAAATTGACTATGTCCTGCCATTCCATTATTTTGCCCAGCATTGTAGTCAGGCTGACAGGCCTATAGATTACCTGGATCATTCCATTTGACCTTTGATAAATACTGCAAATATTAGCTTTCCTCTAGTCCTCTGGAAACTCCCAAGCGTTTCAAAACTTAAAAATATTCCACATTGGGTACATAGTATCTTGGCCAGGTCTCTTAAAACTTGTGAATGTAAGTTACTCAAAACTTGATGTAATTGATTTAAAAATATTTAGCTGTAGCAGCTACTTTTTAACATTCCCCAGAGTTACTGTCAAAATGGAAAGTCATCATCATCATATGATATCACTACATTTTCTGGCTTTTCCCCCCACTACCAAACAGAAATATTTATTGAATACTTCTGCTTTTCTGCATTAATTTTGATAGTTCTACCATTTCCATCTAGTAATAGGTCAATACCATTTTTAAGAGCCCTTTGTTCCTAATAAACTGTATAAACTTTTTATTTTCCTTAATTCCACTGGCTACAGAGGTCTCTTTGTTTACTTTTGCTGTCCTTATCCACTTTCTACAGTTCCTAACCTCTAATTCCAATCATTACCACCAACTTCCCCTTTCTTTTATTTCTTATATATGGGGAAATTTGTTTTGTTTACTTTCTATAACTTCCCCTTTATTTTTGAACTTTCCTCCTTTTCTTATTCATTTAAGCTTTATTTCTCTATTGTTGCTTTCTGGATGGCTATTAGAATTCTCTTTAGTTTCTGATTCTCATTCATACTTTTCTCTTTCAGTATCTTCTCCCAACTAACTTCTTGAACTATTATGGCAGGCCAGGTTATTTGGTTAGATGCGATATCTTTTATTAGACCAACTGAGTAGTTGGGAAAAAGTACTTAGCGAGCTTTCGGGCGCGGTCACCCTTCGTCAGGCTCTCCTGACCAGCAAAGACTCCCTCTGCCTGATGAAGAGTGACTGCGCCCGAAAGCTTGCTAAGAATGTTTTTCCAACTTCTCAACTGGTCTAACAAAAGACATCACATCTAACCAAAGAACTGTGCCTGCCTATGTCCTTAGACCAACACAGCTATAACCAAAATCTCAGCAACTTGAATTATTCTGTTCAGTTCTGTGAAACAGGCTTTTGTAAAGCAGATTACAAGTAAAAGATCTAGTATACATGGACATGCGGGATCTTGAGTGCAACGTGGTGGCCTATAGCAGATATCACTCAGAATCTGTATGCGGGTTGGTGTGCCTGCTCCTACACAGATAGGCATTGCCCCTTTAGCAGTGTCTCAGCCAGTCCATAAGCAGGCTTGAGTACCTGCAACCTTGTCGGCTAGCTTTGCTCCACTGGGAGCTCCTCAACCAGCCCTCATAACAACAAACAAACAAGGACAACAAAACCCATGGCCTTTTTTCCAGGCAATGGAAAAGGGGCCCTTAGCTCCGGCCCTTCCTAGCATTGAGCTCCTCTGAGTTTCAGTCTGGCTCCTAGCCAAAAACTGTTCCATCTCCAGCTCAAGCTGACTGTTTTCCCTTCCTTTGGGTTTTTAGCTGCCAATTAATACAGCTGGGCTTCTACCCCAGGGTGGTCTGCCCCACATAAAAAACCAGACGACCTTGTTATAGTATCCCTCAAAGATAAAGCATTCAAGATCACATGCTACTCAGTCAGCAATGGTCACATCTGCATGTACACTTTAATGCACAGTAGTTTATTCCACTATACATTAAAGAGTCACGTCAAAAACAGTGCTACTACACTAATGTGCAATAGAAATAGGCTACTGCGCATTAAGCATCACTAAAAAGGCATGCATTGTTGCTACTGTGCATTAGGGTAGTCTAATATGCATTTATGTAGTACCTCATATTAGAGGTGCTAAATTTAATGTGCAGTAGCAAAAGCATATTAATGCACATGTAGATGCACCTGGTGAATCAAAAAAAAAAGGAAGCATCATTTTATACATAGGAAGCCATTTCCACTGCTCCTGTACAGGCAGTTAAAGAATTCTTCTCTTTGTATTCTTCGGTGCCTTGATCAATTTTGTTCTCAGCTTGTTAATTTTGTACTTAATATACAGTCATTTGTTCCCTCTTCTCACTTTCCCCTTTGACTAGTAACAAAAGAAGACTAAGCCCCTGACACTATATTCCTGCCACACTGTATTCCACTGAGCAACCTCAAGTGTCACCCTTCCTTCCTGCCTTCTCCAAACAAATTCATCCCTTTCCTTTCAGTCTCCCTTGTCCTGGTTTCTGGACAGTCAAAAATTGTCCGGACTTCTGGAAGGAGATGTGTTATTTTGGGGGGAAACAATGAATGAACTCAATGGCCTGTTCATATTTATGATTTAGGTTCTGTCCAGTCTGAACAAAGATGGGTAAAAACCAACGCCCTCCCCCCCAAGAAAAAAACAACAAAAAACCAAAAACCAGTAGCAGCATTCTGCAAAATAGATGGGCCAGGCCATGTAACAGGACCACTCGGGGAGACACAATCCTTCCTGTAGACAAAGAGACATAAAAGTAGTGGGGAGATGTAGTGATCTGGCCTTACAGGTTGAACACACAGACCCTTGGGCTCAGAAGTTGGCTCTATAAACCAGGTGACTGGGAGGCAAGAAATACTTACAAGACAGCTGAACTGTCATGGGGTCACAGAATGTTTCCTACAACTCGGCTGAATTATATGATGTCCTGTTCAAAAGGGGCATCTGAAAGATGCTAAGCTTACTTAGATGATAGAGTGGCTCCGCTATAGCAGGTTGTTATTATATTGATGTAAGAAGCAAAATGTGTCTAATAGCAGGTAAATGCTGGAGCTGTGCTGGTATGAATCCTGGTATGAGATGAACACAAATTGTACCAAGCATTTGTGTAACTGTCTTTTTCAGCTAAATTCATGTAAAAATAAGTAATGTAGGAGTCACACTGACGTATGCATTGACTAACTCGCCATTAAAAACAGTAAACTGATACTTCAAAAGATAGCTAAAAGCAACAATCAACTATTATAAATATCAGTTGCAAAAACTACTTTAAAATTATCCATCTGGAGTTAGACATTTCATTGTTGGTGCCCATCTAGTTATCTTGAGAGCAACAATAAACAATAGCCTCTTCTTGTTTCATTCAGGCTTCCCTTAAAGAATGAACTGTTGTTACAAAAAAGGAAAAACCCCTTACTGTCTCGCACTGTATGGGACTTTCACAAGCTCCTTGGAAATTTTGGAATATTCAAGATAGGCAAGTTAGAGCAGCCACAGTGAAAACAGTCCAATCTTGGTTACACAATAAATAACAATGAGTTCAGAACAATAGACAGAGTCCAGCAAGCAGTTCAGTGGAAGCAGAAGTGAAATGTCAAACATAAAGAGAGAATTTGTCTGATTCTGCTGTCACGTCAGCATAAAGCAGGACTAAGTCCACTGAAGATCATAGAGTTACATCCAGAGAATGACAGAAGACGAGAAAGGAAGCAGGGGGCACTGCTCCTCACCCAGGCATGAGTAAGAATGCTCCCCCCCCCGCACGCATGCGCGCACGCACACACACACACTTTCAGCTACTCCTAGGCTTAGTCATTAAGGCTCCCTCAGCCTGGTTCAATCTGCTTTCACCATTGGTCATGCCAGTGGAAAAATCAGTGTAAGCAAGAGCAGATGCAGGTTCAGATATTCCAGCAGGAGAGGCTAACACACACCAGCAGATCCTGAATCCCTCTCCTATTCTAGTAAACACCCATTCACTAGCTTCATTTGGTTGCTATGAGCATGAATATAAGAGCCTGTGTCCTTTTCAGTGAGTCTTATGTTTTATTTAAGATGACACACTAGTGTCATGAATTTTACATGACATATGCTGTACTCCATTACAGCCTCAAACCCTTTACTGTTATTCAGCAAGGATCTGATCCTCCAGCTACTTTCTGCTACATTTAAGTACTTCCTATCAAGCGTTGTTGCAGTGGGGCTAATTCGGGCTTGTCCTGAAGCACTTCCGACATGGGATCCCCCAGCACAGAAGACCCTTGGCTGGGCAAGCAGCCAGCAGGGTAGTCTCTGCTTTCTTCTCCTCCTTCTTCTGCTGCAGGCTGTTCTGAGGCATAGTGAAGTGAAGAGAGGACGTGTGCTAGGGGTCATGACGCTATCTTGGATATTCTCCAGCTGCTAAAGAATCCAAGCACAAATTAAGGATGAACTCAGGGCTCCCCTAGCATATCTTGGAGGGGGAGGGGGGAAGAGAACGAGGTCCCAGGATCATGGGGCACAGGCATCCTCACCTGGGATTCAAACCTAAATCTTCCATACCCATACGCAGAAGCCCAGGCTGTAGCACCACCAGGCAACTGCCCAACCACCAACCCCAGCATACCCTGGACCAACTCATAAAATTCCCAAGGGAAACCAGGTGCTCTGAATGAACCAATAAAAACCACAAGCTACTAATGGGCAGGCTATAAAACCCTCCTATTTCCTGTAAAGAGTTTTCCAGCAGCAGTATTATATGTGTTGCTGCCTTGAGCCCTTCTGGTTTGGATCTCCTGGCCTTGACTGACTGCTGCCCTGATCATGGCCTTAACTTGATCCTTGGCTTGGTACCCTCGCAGTTAGTTGGATACCTGGCTTTGAGCTTGGTTTCTGGTGTACCCCTGACACTGATCCAAAGTCCTGCTTGTTGTTCCTGGTTTCTTGTTCCCTGAGTCCTGCTTTCTGAATTCTATGCTTCATCCTGGTCATGTCTGCATGTGCGCTTTAATGCACAATAGAGTATTTTACTGCATAGTAAAGCATCACATAAAAAATTATAACATTACGCTAATGTGCATTAAAATAGTCTACTGTGAATTAAGCATTAGGACTGTATGAAATTTCACTGGCTGTTTCACTTCTACACTGTTTCAACTCATTTTGAGCTTGAAACAGTGAAATCGAAATGAAGTTTTGAAATGTTTCAAGTTTCGAAGCTGAAGCTGAACTTGCCTGCAGGGAAACAGAGAGTAAGGAGAGGGAGGGGGAGGTGGGAGGAAGGACTGCTCTGACATTGACCTTGTAGCTGGCCAGTGACTGTGATCCTTCCATGAGGCCCTTCCAAACCCTCTGGGGAAGGGGTGGAAAAAACAGCAGAAGAGGCAGCATTGTTTGAAGTAGCTTGCTTTCTGCCTTGGGGTCAGTTACTGAGCTATCTTCCAGAAGCTCAGGAGCATTAGACAACAAAGGCAACTGCTACCACTCATTTGATTTCCTACTTGCTAGCCTAGCAAGCGGGATGCAACAATACCTTTCGCTTTCTTTATAGACCCTTTTATTTTATTATTACATTAATTTATTATTTTAAATTTCATAATTATATTGGCTATTATACTATAGAATTTATATAGGAAAGCGCATACATTTCTATATTTATACATTTATATCTTGCAGCATATTATAATATAGAATTTAT